>NC_089866.1:18177500-18492500 GCF_036373705.1 Amia ocellicauda | reverse complement strand
GCCCTGAACTTGACAGGTGTGGAAACTGGAGATACCCGACTGTACTGTGCAATGTATATGTTTATATATTTCCTTTTCCTTCAGTTGATCATCATACAGAAATTCCCCTTTTCCCACTTCGCTGTCACTCAGTCTTCAGTATCAGAAAAATAACCCACAACTGTAACAATAAAGCAAAAAACAAAAACAATGCAACTCAACAGCACTGACTCACACAGGGAATTTGCTTTTCCACTGTCAGTCATGTAGCAGGTGGGTGTTTATTATACACTACCTGACTGGAAATAGGTCTGGCTGCCAGCCTTGCCTTAGGCCAAAACATAGCCTGGTGGGCTGAGGCTGACATCCTACATCTACAGCCTTACTTACTGCTTGTAATTAAAAAAAAAGGGAAAGAATTAAGTTGTAGTTAATCTGTATGCTTTCCACAGAGCCTCTCCTCCTTCTAATACTTCCAGGAGCCGTCAGTTTCGATCTTGTCCGTTTTATATATAGCACAGACAGAACATACCAGGAATCATAAATTGAGTGCCATACACTCCCCTTCTATGGCTTTCATCCAAACAATGTTACGTCTCGGTGAGTTTATTTCAGGAATAAATTAAACACTTAACTAAAGCTTTGATTTAAACTGAATTCTTCAGACACCCCTGCCTTTGAGAATAACACCCTTCCTGAAGTACTTCTGACAATGCTGTATTTTCCCTGTTGTATTGACAGTCAGAAGTACTAACTTTGTGTATGTGATGACTAAATTATATGATTATATGACTACATTATATAAGAGGAAGAGTTACTAAAACTAATACTTCTACTTCTACTAGAATTCTTCATATCAATGCTATCACGTCTACTACTGAAGGAACCCTGTATAATGTTTAAAATTAATACTAGCATTAGAAATAATAGGATGTATACAGACTAAGCAAATTGGATCTATCAGGCTAGCAAAAGTCTGTTAGAAATTCCTCTCTCTGATAAAAGGACCACACAGTGGATAGGAAGCATGCAGCTGCTCGCTTGTTTAGAGTCTGTTTGTGGACTTAATTGTTGTTCCAGACAGGCTGAAGATGTAACATCATAGTGATTGATTGACTGTTGTTAATGATGACCGTTGGACCAGACGTCTCGGAGTACAATCAAGGAAGCCATTTGGTTTCCGCATCCCACACCTCCCCCCACAATTAAACATTCCAAAGGCCAGAGACCTGACCCCAAGGCAACACTTAAGAAAATAAGAAAGTTTACAATCGAGAGGAGGCCATTCGACCCATCGTACTTGTTTGGTGTCCATTAATAACTAAGTGATCCGAGGATCCTATCCAGTCTATTTTTAAATGTTCCCAAATTGTCTCTTCAGCCACATCGCTGGGGAGTTTGTTCAGATTGTGACGCCTCTCTGTGTGAAGAAGTGTATCCTGTTTCTGTCTTGAATGCCTTGAAGCCCAATTTCCATTTGTGTCCCCGGGTGCGTATGTTCCTGCTGATCTGGAAAAGCTCCTCTGGTTTGATGTGGTCGATGCCCTTCATGATTTTGAAGACTTGAATCAAGTCCCCACATAGTCTCCTCTGTTCCAGGGTGAAAAGGTTCAGTTCCTCAGTCTCTCAGTAGGACATTCCCTTCAGACCTGGAATAAGTCTGGTTGCTCTCCTCTGAACTGCCTCTAGAGCAGCGATATCTTTCTTGAAGTGTGGAGCTCAGAACTGTACACAGTATCCAGATGAGGTCTAACTAGCGCATTGTACAGTCTGAACATTACTGCCCTTGTTTTGAACTCTACACTTTTGACAATATACCCTAACATTCCCTAATGTGCCTCTTAGGAGCACGTGACTGGACCCTGCCCACAGCACATGTCATGCTTTCTATAAAGGCTGCTACATTTTGTTGTTCAGAGAGACTCTGAACTCTCTGCTATTTAAAGAAGGGTTCAACAACTACTAATAATAATGTTAACAATAATGTTTTTCTGTTAGTTTCTGTTTTCATGCAATAACATCAAAGATCAACAGATACAAACTAATACACAGCTGCATTGCAGATAAACAATACAGTGCCTTTCTGCATTTGTAGGCTCATCTAATTATACATTGCCTGTCAATTTATTTTGCTATATGGAATGTTTGCAAGACTACAATGTATAAATAAAAGCTAAGGTTAATTGCTTTCTCATGCCAATGGCACTGAAGGCATGTTTTGTGTACCTGGGAATTGTGCTCACTCAAATTTTAATCTAAAATCTCAGTGTAAACAGTTTAGAGTAGAAACAGATATGCCCAGCTAGTTTTGAAAGTTCTCCAGGGACATCCAAGCCTTCTCCTCAATATTGTAACCGGGTCATTTGCGATTCACCGAAAAGTTAGTATAGTGGAACAATGCTGTTAATCTAAATTAACTCAAAACACAAGAGAGAGTATTAACACGTGTTCAAAATACAAAATGGTCTTTTTCTCAAGTGTAAAAACAGATTTGACGTATGGTTATAGTCAGCAATTCAGGAATGTACTGTATTTAAAGATGAATGGAAAATGTCACCTAGTTGTGGAAGTAGAAACTTGTTAGTAATGTAACAATTTCTCCAGTTAAGAATTGTGTATCTAGATTTTTGGTGTTTGTAGATGAAGGAGATTCTTCTTAAAAACAAAAATGAGTACATAATGACAGAATTGCTCATTCTCTTCATAAACAAATGTCTAGATTACTGGACTGCATACTGAGAATGAAGAGCATTCTCAATGAGCAGACATCAACAAAACCCATATTTTATTTTCCCCAACTTCATATAAAAACTTCTTGAAAAATGTCTTACTGTTTGAGCTTGTGAGTGGGGCAAAATAAATGTGTGTACCTATTTCTAAAAGATTCATATGGAAGAAAGAACAAAACATTGTGTCTCATGCAGACTCTGGATCAATATTGCTCACAGATCCCATTCTGCCTGAGAGATTATTTTACTTCATTAAATGCAGAAGTCTTCCATATTTTATCCTTTCATCAAAGAAACAACCAACAAAATCCCTTTATTTCTTATTCCTAGGTTTCTGTTTTATATGATCAAATCATTTCAAGTACACTGAGTTTGCAACATTGTAACAAATTCAACTTTCTCCACCACCCCTGCATTAGAGCAATGTGTGTGTTTATGTACCACACATGTGTATTATTTATTGTAGTCTTCTGCACTATTCAAATAAATTTATAATCTTCTATCTATCTATCCAATCATTTTTCTGTCCATAACTTACACCTATCTCCAGTCAGCTGAAGGTGTTTTTCATGGTTGCTGTTGTATTTTGTATGTTTGACAACTATCACTACTGATGGGAATTTTCCCAGAAGAAGCAGTGCTGTACTTTTTCAGATTACTTCGTGTACTTAACACCATGGCCTCTGGAATATTTGCTGCCATTGCAGAACAAGCTGGCTGTCATCACAATTTTTCTAAATGTCAACCTAAGCTAAGCTATGGTTAATAAAACGTTGCTCCATCTTCTTTTGCAATACATGTATCATCTTCCGTTATTATTGTTTGTTGACTGCAGATTGTTAGACATTATTAATCATGTATTCGTGTATTATTTTTGCTGATGCAATAATGATCACCATCATTAATTTCAGGGTGTTATGTTACATGTGGAACTACCTCTGTGTTGCAATTAAATCTAATACAATTCCCCCCATGTTTTCAAAATGTATACAAATTCTAAAATGATTAACAATTAGCTACATCAATCTGAGTGCTTTACTAGCTGTCTATGTTCATGGTTACTTTTTAAATGGAATTGTTCCCCTTAACATTCAAGACCTAATTGTGTCTGCTCTGAAGCTTAAAATGTAATTAATACATCTGGCGATATTTATTATCTATCTATTTATGGAAGCTTTTGCAGATGGAATTTTATTTCCATACGTTTTTCTTATATTTAGCTCTGTAACTATCTGCTGATATACTTCATAACCTTTGTAATAGGAGTGATAAATGCTAGGTGTTGTTTTTCATATGCTTTTGGCACTTGATTGGTTGAAACCCCTCAGCTATCTCTCAGTGCTTTCTTTTTCAAGGCATACAGATATCTTGTGGTAATGCTGTTGTTTAATGTGTTCTCTATTATGTAATTAAAGTGTCAGGCACATTTTATTTTACTAGGCCTAGTTCCTGTTATGAAAAATGAACACTTAACATGACTACAGGCTTCAGGTACAGGTGCAAGACTTTATCACACCGATTTCTTGTTTTTGCTATCATGAGGCATAGTGGGGAAATACAAATCATAGGCTAGCAATAAACCAATAAATGCAAAAAAATGAACAAACATATAAATAAATAAAAGGACAGGCACTTAAATCTCTAGCTTTGCTAATTGGCAACACAATGCATTTGTATCAACTGCTTTAGTACATTTAATGTGTGGGTATCTTGTTACTTTTCACAAAGATTAATCAGAGAAGATTTGACCTGTCTGCTCCCAATCCCTTTAAAAATGCTACATAAATTACTGTTCTTGAATTTATACCATCTTTGGATCTTAGTACTAAGCTTAGATTGGAACTAAATTCCCTTTAGCGCACTTTAAGAACAATCAATTTCCCATAACTCTTCAGTTAAATATGGTTCTCAATGGCCATCTACATCTATTAGCTACATTATGTTTAAAATAAAATTTAAAATGCAGAACTTATTATTTTCTAAAATAAAATCCAAACTGCAAAGTTCAAAAGCATTACCGGTCCACTGCAAGGTCTTTTTTTATCTGGCTTAACCTATTCCCTTTGAGTTGTTAACCACTTTAATTATTGAATTAGTTCTCTCTTTCTTGCATGTGTGCATGAAACATAAAAGCAAATATATATTTCAATTTGCAGCGAGGTTTGCTTAAAAAAAAAAAAACTTATAATCAAGAAGTGGAAGCAGTCATGTGAAAAAACAGGGCAAAGGGAGATGGAGGGTTCTCTATTAAAATGTCCAAAAGGTAATTCTAGTGGAAAAACAATTAAATGCAGAGTGATATGGACTTCCCTGCTAGAAGTAATTGTATAAATTTTCATGCATGCATTGCAGGCAGTATGGATTCATTTAATGTTATTATTTAACAGAACTTCAGCGAAGATTAGATCAAAATATTACATTATACAAATTAGATTAAAAAGTGCACATTGAAACATGAAAAACACCTTTAAGTACTTGTCCTCTACCTCCAGTTCACATGGTACTCGACCTGAAAAGATACACTTAATATTTAAAGCTTTACAGAGACGGACATCATTTAGATAGTAGAGCAAACTAATCTAATAAGATTTAACACTCATATTTTTCACAAAACAAGTGAAACAACATGAAGCAGACAAACACGTTTCCAAGTCAAGCTATTAAAATACTTGGAGATGGCCATGGTAATGTGTCTTGAAAAGCAATTTGTCTTGCCACAGCAGGCGAGAGACAAACTATCCTTTAATTTGTGTCCGTTTCACAGTTGAGTACAGGCGTGGAGTCACATTCTCCAGATGTCCATTTTTCGATCAGTCTTGCTGGAAACCTGCCTCTCACCATAAATAATTCACAACCTCTCTCTATTAGAAGGTAAGGTTACTGCCACTATTAACTATTAAGTGGTAAGCATCAAGTAGTAACAACTTTTGCCTGGCTAAACCAGAAAAGATATTGTGTATGTTAACTACAAAAAGAAGGAACAGAATCTAGACCAGAGGTTCTCAAATTGTCATCCTTAAATTCCCTTCAGGTTGTTAGTGGAAAGGTTACATATTTACATGAAGAGAGCAACAGAAGACTCTATAGATCCCGTTTTAAATCGATGAGTTGAGAATGCAACCTTGGTTATCTGAAAAAGGAAGCACTTCCCGGGGGGGGAGGGTCACTCTGTCAGAGCTGCCATTGGCCCCTGTGCACGTCACTTAAAACAGGTCCCTTCCCACTTCCTGTTGTATAAAACAAGACATCTGCCCAGGTTCATCCTTTTTTGCCGGCAGCAGGACTCCTGCGCGACCTTGCAACCCTTGGGCAGTGCTTCCTTTTTCAGATAACCGATTATCGTTATCTTTCAAGACGGAAGCACTGCCCAAGGGGGAGGGGTTACTGTATAACCAAACCATCGCAAGGGAGGAGGCTGATAAGGGTGCCTGCCCTGAGGCATACATTAACAACTCCAGAAAGTAAACATTTTTCAGGGCCACACATGAGTGAGGAGTGAGGACTGTAGTCGCGCTCTACTGGAAACTGTCTGTAATCAGCATATATAAAGCGGGGCTTACAGAGGTAAACTCTTACACCCTCCGCTTACCATAGCAAGGCCGACAGCTCTAGTACAGCTAGGAGCGAGGCCGTAACTTCTTGCACAGTGAATTATATAATACATATATACATCGATCAGCCATAACATTATGACCACTGACAGGTGAAGTGAATAACACTGATAATCTCGTTATCATGGCACCTGTCAGTGGGTGGGATATATTAGGCAGCAAGTCAACATTTTGTCCTCAAAGTTGATGTGTTAGAAGCAGGAAAAATGGGCAAGCGTAAGGATCTGAGCGACTTTGACAAGTCACAAATTGTGATGGCTAGACGACTGGGTCAGAGCATCTCCAAAACTTCAGCTCTTGTTGGGTGTTCCCGGTCTGCAGTGGTCAGTACCTATCAAAAGTGGTCCAAGGAAGGAAAAGCAGTGAACCGGCGACAGGGTCATGGGCGGCCAAAGCTCATTGATGCACGTGGGGAGCAAAGGCTGGCCCGTGTGGTCCCATCCAACAGACGAGCTACTGTAGCTCAAATTGCTGAAAAAGTTCATGCTGGTTCTGATAGAAAGGTGTCAGAACACACAGTGCATCGCAGTTTGTTGCGTATGGGGCTGCGTAGCCGCAGACCAGTCAGGGTGCCCATGCTGACCCCTGTCCACTGCCGAAAGCGCCTACAATGGGCATGTGAGCATCAGAACTTGACCACGGAGCAATGGAAGAAGGTGGTCTGGTCTGATGAATCACGAGTTTAAGGTGTTGACCTGGCCTCCAAATTCCCCAGATCTCAATCCAGTTGAGCATCTGTGGGATGTGCTGGACAAACAAGTCTGATCCATGGAGGCCCCACCTCGCAACTTAGAGGACTTAAAGGATCTGCTGCTAACATCTTGGTCCCAGATACCACAGCACACCTTCAGAGGTCTAGTGGAGTCCATGCCTCGACAGGTCAGGGCTGTTTTGGCGGCAAAAGGGGGACCTACACAATATTAGGCAGGTGGTCATAATGTTATGGCTGATCGGTGTATGTATATATATATACACATATGGCACGGGGCAATCAAGCAATCTGTGTGCCCTCCGGGCAGTAACGTGGCAGTGGACCCCTGATCCAACAGGAGTGGGGCCACAGACCCAACGTATACAACACAATACACAATACACAGCCGACTTAGTCACTCAGAGCAGCCAGGCTGGATAATAACATAACACATGTATAGCATGGAAACAGAAACCTTCATGCAGCCTATGTACAGCACAGGAGCGTCTTTCCCAACTGAACAAGGCAGGGATCTCCACTGTGCTGATAAATCAAATATATGTTGTACAAACGAACTATATACACACAGGGCACAGGAACCTTTCATGCGCCACACACGGAACACAGGAGCAATTGACGCCTGCTGTTTAGTCCAGCTAAAACAGGACAACATTAGTTCTACTGTGTTAATGAACGAACTATGTACACAGCGGGGCACAAGAGCCTGCTCACGTGCTTACCGCTGAGGACAGCAGCAGCGGTCTCTTGCTCTATGGCACACAGCTAGAGTGGGCCACACACCTGCTGACCAAGGAACTATTTACACAGGGAGACAGCAAGAACAACTCGAGGGCCATCAGCTGGGACAGCGACAGTGATGCTCCAGTCTAATTCAAGCTTAGACGGAGCCACAGTCCTGCTGTTATAAACACAGTAAATACATAAAGCGGGGTACAGGCCTGATGCATGCACCACCACAACACATTGTCAATATGGTCTACAGATAGGATGTGCAAGTCTCTTATGCATTTTGCAGAGGTCATTGCCAGGAAAAATGCCGTCTTAAGTGGCAATAGTTTCAGCTCAGCTGAGTTCAGTGGCTCAAACGGGGCTTGGGAAAGTGCGCCCAACACTACATCAAGGTGCCATGCGGGCAGTGAAGGGGCAAGAGTAGGCCATAGCCATTGAGCGCCCTTCAAAAACTGCGTAGCTAGAAAATGAGACCCAGAAGGCTCGCCATCGATCCGGACATGACATGTGGAGATGGCCGGCAGATACACTTTGAGTGTGGATGGGGACTTGCCCTGGTCCACCAACTCTTGTAGGAACTGTAAAATGACCCCAATGGGGCAGTTTACTGGGTCTTGACAGCCGTCTTGGCACCAGGTGCTAAACGTCCGCCAGCGGTAGGAATACTGCAACCTCGTAGAGGGAGCTCTCGCCAACTGCATAGTAGCTACTGCTGCATCTGACAGACCCCAGGCAATCAATTGCTCCCACTCAGGGGCCAGGCCCAGAGCTGGAGGAGGCCTGGGTTGGGGTGCCAAAGTTTTGATAAAGTGACATTTATGATCGGGTTCCTATGGAAGTGTGCAGAAACCCCCCCCTCCCCTTGGGCAGTGCTTCCGTCTTGAGATAACCACGATTTTAGACCTTAATAACCTTGAAGCTTGAAGATTATATATAAATTGGAAATATGATGTTTCGCTGGAAATTTGAAAACTGCCCTGCTATATGTCTAAAATGTATTACTAACCCTCTTATCAGTCCAATTCCTTTAGCACTGGGAAGGACAGACTCAGGTTTTGGTGACATTTTACTAGGGATAAGGTGAATGTAGGTAATGGTATTGGGCTTATATTTAGATTATAAATCATGTAACCTGATTAGGTTAGGTTCTGTTAAGGTCAGGGTTGCTTTTCTACACTAACTTGGCTAATTTAAATATTTTGGATTCAGAGCAGTTTGAAGTAGGGGGTAGGGGTTCTTGGCTATTGTTGGGGCTACTAAGGGTATAATGTATCTTATTGGTATAAAAATGTGTGAAGTGTCTGAATTGTGAATTTGTGTTTTTACAGTAAAATGAGAATGTGTTGCAGATTGTGTATGTACTTTATGTATGTGTATGATATCAGATATTATATGTGTATGATATTTCAGCTTGCTAGTGATTTATAATGTGCTTGCACTGTGAAACAACAACACAAATAGTTAAATTTCGCCAGTAATGCGAGCAGGATAAATATGATTTCATACTGACACTGAAACTTAGTTTGATCATAACTAAAGGTAATATTGTGTAATGGATATTCATAAAAACATATTAAATTCAAAACCTGTTTAGGCAAATCAATGTGATTACAGTTTGAAATTTAATACTGACTTATTCTTTCAACCAGCCAACTTAAAATGCTTCTTTTTGAAATAATGCTATTAGTGGGGAAAGAGGATATGGAGTAGATGTACTGTCGCTGATTGAAGCCATAGGCTCCAATTCCTTGTTCGGTATATATTATTTTTCTACCCTCTTTCTGTTCTCCTAAAGAACCAGGTAAGAAATCAGATCACATGCAATAGCAATAATAGATTAAAAAAAAGTACTATAAAGCATCAATAATCCATTATAAATTAGTTATAACAATACATGGAATGGCCACAAAGTCAAACAGGTAGCTAAAAAGTGTCCCTCTTATAAATAATGTATCATCAAAAAGTGTAAAATAGTTTATTAGGAATGTGTCAAAGCAGAAGTGGTTTGCTTCATTACCTGTGCATAAATTATTTGAAAGAGGGACACTTTTTACCTACCTGTTAGACTTTGTGACCATTCCACATATTGCTACAACAGTTATTACTAATTTACAATGCATTATTAATGCTTTATTAGGTATATATTAATAATCTATTAAACATGTATAAAGCAAAACTGCATTATAAAGTTATCAAACCTATTTAACATTCATAATCGACATATCCCACAGTATGTTGTTTCTTCGCCTCCTTTTCCAACATATGATCGTTTCACAGTTAAAAACTGACCCTTTGATGTTCTCCAGCAGAATGCAAGATAATCTCCTCTTTAATAGACTGACAAAATTGATTGCTGTCTTCTTAACCTGATAGATTTAAAGGCTTTATAATTGAAGTTAAATGACCCAGAAATGGGGGGGCACTCAAAACCACAAAACAGTACTTTTACAATCTCTCACCAGGATAGCTGAGGACACTGTTGTCAAATAGACCCAAACACACATACTGAAATGTCTTTGAGAGAGTTTGCTATACAAAACTTATTATATTTTGATACACAAGAAAATCACACCTGTTTATTTATCAAATATAAAATGTGTTTACATGGGATAAAAAATAAAAAAATCCTATTATACACAGCACACCCAGCTTTTGATGTGTTCACCAGTGGAAGCTTGCAAGTCGAAATCCAGTTACAACTCCACAGATCATTGATATGTAGAAAATCACAATCTGAGATGATAGTAAAACTCTCTTATTTGAGGAAATGCTCCAGCAATAACATTAAATCAATTATACACATCTAGGAACCATGATTTTCAGAGCGGGCTTAAAGGGTGGGATATTGGACGGAAGGATTCAAAAGCCACGATTATTATTTTAACTGCAGAGATAATAAGTAGCACACTGAAGACGGTAAGACAAAGCTTTTCACAGAGGAAGGCAACCTCTTTTAAGAGAGAATGAAGGATGGCCAAGGGGCAGAGAAGGATTAAGTGAAGTACAAAGACTTATGGGATGTCTCTTAATGGAGATATTATGTCTGTGGGCTAATGAATGTATATTAGGTTTAATTAGTAAATCATATGAGTTCTTTCTACGGCTTCTAAATTATAATCAGTTTGCTAACATTTAAGTAGATTGAGAAATGTCTGGATTTCTAATGCATTTAACCAGGCTGACACATGTAGAATACATATACTAGAACATATTTAGCAGAATAAAAAGCATTATGTAAATAGAATGTAATTACGCGGACTACAAATGTTTCTATGCTGACATTAAATATAGATAGAGAAACATACTGGTTTATGTTTAAAGGCTAGATAACTAGTTATTTGTCAATTAAAAAGTATCTCACTCATAATTTTATGTCCATTTTTAGTTTTTAAAAAAAGGGTTTAGAAGGAATTATGAGGATTAGGAAATGGGTCTTTAATGGAAGAAACATATTTCTCAGAATTACTAGTGTTTTAATGGTTTCCATTTCCTATAGTATCTCACATAGACAAAATGACTCCCAAGAGAGTTTGATTTATTTGCCTCAGATTTTTGTTTTTGTGTCAGTTGTAATAGCCTTGCAAATGTATTTACATCTTGAGTGCCTTTCTGCTATCTTCCACTCCTGCTGTTTTGTTAGTCATTCACCCTAATCTTTTGGGGGATTGTGCATTATTAAAAATGTTAAGTGTGTTATTATTATTGATGGTATTATATTTAAGCTTAATTATGTGCATTCAAAGTATTTGCGGTTTTGTTTTCTAGGTAGACAAAAAAGGCCATTACAGTGCCTTTGGGAAGTATGCACCCCCCTTGTATTTTTTCAAATTTTGTTGTGTTACAACCTGAAATCTTGATGCATTTAAATGGGATTGACGTGTTTCAGTGTTTGGCGTGTCAGTCATGTGGGGTGAATACTTCCTATAGGCACTATATATATCGTTCACTACCAATTAATAAATAATACGCTCTGCAATCATTTTCTATTTACAGTTGATCCATTATAATAAGATTGTGTGCTTTTATTGGGCTTGTCTCGCGTCTTAAGAGTAAACTATCTGATCCCTTAAGGTTGTACTCAAAATGGAGCACTCCGGTGTGGCGCCTTAGGTAACCTTTTGATATACTTTTTGAAAACAGTACAGAATTATTTATTTAAGACCCATTCTTTCCATCTAGATTCCCTCATAGTCATCAAAGGAGAAAGACATGAAAGCAGATCTCCAAGGGTTTCTGATTGACGTTTTTATTCATGCTTTTAGGACCAGGTACAGTGTAATTTTAAGGCACGTTTCAAAAAGTATCAGTCTTTACAAAAACTATTTGCAGACAGAATACCACATATAGCATTTCATATTAAACAACACATGAATTATACACGTATAATGTCAAACTGTTGCGTAGAGTTATAGTTGTCCTATATTTACTTCTAAAAAAGAAAATGTACAAGTTTTAATTTATGTTTCAGTTTATAAAAAATCTCTTCTGAAGGCTGTGTAACTGATCAGAACCATTGTGTATGTGTCAGTCTTAATCCCGCACTGTACTGAGAATATCATTACATTGGACGGGAGGGGGGGGACTTGTTTTGTGAAGATAAACCATGCATTATTCATCTATGCCTTAAAAATACTGTAAAACCAATCATGTGCTTAGCTATACTGTTTACAGAGATGACAGAAAACAATATTATAGAGATGGATAGGGTAAGCTTTGGAAATGCATTTTCAATCCAGGGGACATGTGTGTGTGCATAGTAAATTACCAAGGCATGTAAACAGACTGTCGGGTAAAATAAAGGCTTGATTTACTGTGTTTCGGAAAGCAACTCCTTTACATGTAATTAGGTGTTGCTTCCATCTTTCTGAAATTACACATTTTCCAGGTAAATGATTACAGATCCACAACTGACCAAGATTAATTTTCTACCAGTACTGCTAATGGAAGTATATCTTATATTGCCCAAAGTACCAGGGAAGAAAACAATATTCAAAAGACAATGGTTCACAATATATTTAATAGGATGTATTGCTACAGTCCTTTTGATAGATAAGGCATAAGGAATACTGTATCATTCCTTCCTTTTTTTCATTCATCCCAAAGATGTTCAACTGCTACACAGCATGTGACCCACAGGGGGAGGCCTGTCCCATTGCCTTCCATGGGAAAGTGTAAATCTCAGTAAGGCAAACATAGAACTTGTAACAGTAAATAATTAACTTTTGTGTAAAATAAACTTCAACGGCTTCATCGAGTTCAATGGCTGTTCCTGTGTAAACCTTCTTCGTGACCTTCAGAAATGTCCTTTTATGAATTAATATGCCTTTCCAAACTGCATGCACAGTTGCATCTGAGTGCCTACCCATATACTACAATCCATTATTTATTATTTTTTTAAGGAATAGTTCACTTAGTGTTGGTTCCTTAACAGGAGAAATCAGAAACTGGGTTGAAAGGCCCAACAGAAGTGTATTACTATATCCTTGGGGTATTTCTGAGTGCAATGAGATGGTTTAAGCCTTTGTATTTCTTATATAAACTTAAAAGCATCCTGACTGAAGCATGTGGTGGTGGTGGGGCTGTTGTTCTTGTTGTTGTTTTAACCATCTGAAACAAGAGCTCTACAAGCTTAAATGTACTTAAATTAATAAATAACATATTTTTACTCTATATGCGTCAAAGAGGTGTGTACAACAATCAACTAAACACTGTTTTGAATTTGGTATGAGGTATAAGATGTAATTGAAACTAGTTAATTATAAAAAGAGCAACATAAACAGAATAACAAGACTATCCTGCTGTTGTTGTTTTTTGCAACACAAATTTAAATGTTACTTTTAAATTTTATTCAGTTCTAGGGAGATTGGCTGTACTAGAGCTGAAGCTACAAGCTATAAAACTGTGATGAACATGTATACTTATCCTGCTTCATGCACAACCACAAAAAGACAAAATGTGCATTACAGATATGTTACTCATCCACTTCATGTGTATTCATTAATTTATTAAACTTATAACTAAAGGAAGTCCTTGACATACATTTTGTTGAATTTGTTGAATCACTTGAGCATTACAAAGTAAAACCATTGTCTTGTTTCAATTCTCTGAAATGATTACAAACCTAGAGACAATCATTAAATCTCAGGGTCTTCTTTCAAAAGAGCAGATTTATTTTATTTTCAAGATTCATACACTATGCAAAACATGGCACAATGCTAAATACAATCCTTTAAGCCAAAATTAAATGCTTATCAAGTGTCCTGAGGTGGACTGGCTGTTTTGTTCATTCAATGATTTATGAACATGAAAATGAGCCCTAACTTTTTTTTACTTGTTACTTGGTTTCCCTACTTTTCCCTGTTTATCACTTTTGTAAATGGGACACCTTTCTTATTTCTCTGTTCTGGCGGCCCATACACCTCTGAGACATACGTAAAGCATAAAACATTTTCAGGCACTTATCAGCCAAAAGCGATCTGTGTCAGTATTAACAGTCTTTTTACTTTGTGGAGGAACTGCTTCGCAACAAGCAGCTTGTATAACAAATCTCAATAGATCAACATTGTAGCTATTTGCAGGTATCTGGAACCAATTAGCATGCCGACACAGCAGGCATTTTTCCTTGAAGCAGTACCATGGTATCAATACATCTTGGCTCATGTACTCAACACAAGAGGTTTTAATCTATTTTCCAAGGCTTATAGGTTACTGTCATGGTTTCTGTCTCATCTCTTAAAGGCACGTAGGACTAGATACACCAAAAGAAAATGAGCTGTGTGATGATAACCTGGCCTAGACCAAACTTCCTCCTAATAATTTGGAGCCATATGGTAAACATAAATAAACCATACCCTTCAGAAGCTGTTTTTTTATTTAAATTATCTTTTATGATAGGGATGCCTTCTGTTTCAGAATGGCATTAGGGCTGTGAGATTGGCATGGATTTTAAATCCACTCAAACATGGCCTCATTTTCTTTGATTAAAACGAAAGGCAACATGGGTCGTACAGGCTCTGGGCTGATTTTGAATGCAACCTTGCCCACTTTTACTATCCGGCAGGTTTAATCACCATTTCACGGACTTTGTAAGCTGGGAGATGACATTAAAGCTTGACAAATTAACCAGGGGGTTGGTATGCATGTTGCTGTGTGTCTCATCTCTTCTGTCCATGCTTCATGCCTCAACTGTGCTTGTACCTCTGCCAAGCAATTATTTCTCTAACCTTCAGATGTGTAAATTATGTAACGTAGATCGGATTAAGCAGTACATTGTGGTCTGATGGTTTATGGCAAGGGAATTGGGTCATATGCAGCCAATATTATGGTTATTGTCTCAAGTCCATTATAAGAGTTTCTTGAGGGTTGTTTTAATTATTTTTTATAGTTTTATTTTGATTACGACTTCTTATGAACAAGTCATCCATCGGGAAGCGAATGCAAACACTACACTGTTGACATGGTCACACTTTGACATGCACATCATTCACCAAAATTACTTGTGAAACTAATTTGTGATCTTGTAATATGAAACAAACACGTCAAAATCTATTCCTTCGGACTTTTACAACTTTTTGAGTTATGTATTTGTGTTGATCTCGTCTAAGAAGTGCATGTAAATGAATGCACCCAACAATCAAATATCAGATATTGAGTGGATTTCTAGCACATGTTTGTATTGTTCCTATAGCTCCTGTTCATCTATAAAGGATTTATTTCATTATTTCAATGATAGTATTTAGTTTGTTCGACAAGGGAACTTGTATGCATCCCTATCACTTCTGTCATATTTGATCATTTTCAATCAATATGTCTTTCATCTCAGCCTTTTATCTTTCTTTGCCTTTATTTATTTATCTGGTAATACAAACTAGATGGTTGTGTTTGCTCAAGCATTCCATATGCAAGCAAGGATGTTCACTATTTGTTCTTCTCTTTCCATTTCAGTGCAGTTTACCTACATCAGTTGAGAGGTGAACTGTGAGGAACCTTTTATTAAAGAAGCTATGCTACATATAGGCCTATACCAGCTGGACTTAACATTTCATTGATGATGTTTAATAATATCAGATGGGTTTAGGCGGGCACTATTAAGACTTACAGACCAGTGTGTTATTCTCCTTAGAGTGATCTACAACTGCTTAGAAATGATCTTAGAACAAGAAGATTCACACAATTACGATAAAGGAATCTTTATATTAACTCTAATTATTTGTGCTTTATCAGTTTTCAAAACACAGTTTGATTTATTTTCCTTCTTCGAACTGTGCTTCTGCTGTTACATCAGTGTCTTCTAGTCCACAGAGGTGGGATATTCAGTGAGGTGAACAACAAATTGCACGGGCACGCCATCCCTTTAAATGCCATTGTACCTGAGGTAGTTCCTCCTTGCTGTAATCACTTTATTCTTTCTCTTTAGTCAAATAATTTGTCACGATTAAAGCCTAAAGGCAGAGGTGAAGTACTGCAGAGCTTTCTTTTTTTTTCTCCTTTTTTGCAATTTCTCTATAACTATATTATGTGGGTGTCTGTAACCTAATAACTCATATTTACATATGTATTTATTTTTATATTCCTATTTTATTCTGCTAAGTATGAAGACATTACACTAAAGATGATGCTAATCCAATAACGAGAATGATGTTTGTCTTAACGGCTCATTCATGTGCTGTCAGGTTGACCATACGTGTCCTAATCAATGATTAAGCCATTAATGCATGCATCTGTTCCAATATGTCATCTGTCTTGCATGTCAATTGGTTTTTCCATCGTTGTGTCTGTTGTGTCGATTGATTTTATGTTATTTATCCTTAAAAAATAACTTCATATTTTGATTTTATACATATAGTACAATTAACCTTATAATGGTAGTCCACCAATGTTGTCCATTAAAGAGTTTTGACTGCGCATACCCGCCTGTGCCCACCTGATCAGTGGAGTTTTACAGCTGGACAATTGACTAAGTCGACTGAATACGAAAGTGTCAGTCATTTAAATAGCTATTTGAGCCTTAAAAAACTTGACCCTTGGAACCAAACAGGGCCCTGCTTTCCTCAAAGACTTTGTCTTCAAATAAGTACGGTGAGAGACCCTGCTTGCCAAGAAGATTTTGTGCACAACCTTGGAGCCTTCAAACCAGTGGAAACCAGTGGAAACCAGTTTGGAAAATAATCTACATTCGCGAAACCCCAACTTCCAGGTGCATTGACTGAGTGGAAGTTCTTGGACAAAGCCGAACCGGACTGCCTTTGTTCCAAACCACACGGACCTCGTGCCGTTTGCTGTTATCTGAGCCCGAAGACAGAGAGGCCTCTCTGCGATGAAGTTCAGATAAGTTTAACAGTTTGGAGTTTGTGATTCATGACATTTGAGAAATCAATTAGAAATGTTAATCTGTGATTCATAACTCTAGAATGTGTAATATCATTTAGTTTTCTTAAATATAAATGTGTGTTGCATTAAACTGTTTTGTTGATAATTTTAGAAATAAAATCTGTCAACGCCTAGAAATATCTTCTCATTCCTGTTTAACTGTTTAGTCTGAAATTGACACAAGTTAATAGACACCAGATTATAGGTGGCCCTGCCTATCCTTAATCATTGAATAATAATCAGTTAAGGGAAATTGTGGTAACAAGTAATGATAGGATCTTTCTCTGCACCTAAACGTAAATGAGACTGATATATATATATATAACGAGAAGTTACCTGACATAAATACTAACCTGCGTAGTTATTTAATGTCTGACTAACAATACTAATGAGAGACTCACCTTCGTCTTACTAACCGGTATTGTAGTCGATGTGTTTATAACCTGTTTTGTTTAACGATTTGTGTGTTATCATATGCGATCCCATGGTCTTTGATTTGGTCACGGAAGTGATTTGTCTTTGATTTGTTGATCTAGAGTTGAATTTTAATTAGTTTTTCCCTTTTGTATAATTAGTGTAGTGCTACATTTAGTCTTTGTTTTTGAATAAATTTCACAATTTATATCTTTGGAATTGGTGTCTGCGTCCAATTATTACAGAAATTGAGTTCTACAAGATTCCAGGATTCGTGATAAGGTGATACTATAAATTCACTTCTTTAATTGAAATTTATAAGTGTACCTTACGTTACAGTCGGCATTTATAGATCTATAAAGGTAGGAGGTGGTACAATATGCAAGTCCAACATGGAACCTAGTCAGTGCTGCTCAATCTTTAATGATTTACACAGACAAAATAGTTCTGGTTTGTAAAGTGCTCTTCATATTCTTCTTTACTTTCTATCACAGAAACACATTTAGATTAAGTTGACCTGACTCTTTGGCACTCCATTAAAGGTTACAGTATAACTCACTTAGAGATTTTCATTGTATGAGAAGGAAATCTTCTATTATAAATCTTCTGCCGATGTGCTTGTCTTTGTTGCATTATCTTCCCATTTCACCCCATTGCTGAAACCTACACATAAAGCGGGAAGACTCCAGATCCAGCACTCTTAAAGTATTGTTGAGTTCCTCCTTTCATCCAGGAAGCTTTTACATAATAAGTGCTGAATGAAGCATAATGTAGTTGGCCTTTTCTAACTTAATTCATAGTTCAATCCATTGAGGTTGTGACAGCGCTGTAAGGTGACCGAATCCAAGCGTTTTTCCCATACTCAGTCAGCACAAATGCAAAGCACTGAGGTGGTCTCTAAGGTCACCGGGCTGTATTGGAGAAGTCTACAGAAGAGTGCTGTTCGAACCCTTGTCCTCCACATTGCCTAGCTCGGCTCGCTCACCAAATCAATTTCTTATTAACCAAGGGAAGCACTAACAACATCACTTTCATTTATCAAGACATATACTTTTAATATCTAATTGTTTCCACTGGGCTCCTGAACGTTTTATTAAGCAGCTAATCTCGTGTGACATACTGACACCCACTAATCTGTGTGTAATTATGAGGTTTACAGTGTACTAGGGCTGAGTCCCTGTAGGCCTCAATTGGAGTGATTGCATTGTCCTTAGCTCAGCAGGTATTTATGTATATGCAACAATAATAGACTGAATCTGCCCAGTGGAAAAAATGTGCATGAAAATTTAGCACTTTGATGCCAGAAAGCACAGACATTATGCTATAGTAAATTACAGTCTAAAATTCATGCCAGAATCCAGAACAAATTGTGTATATATATATATATATATATATATATATATATATATATATATATATATATGGGTAATTCTCCCAAAACATGTACCACTGAGGGTGATCACCAACTTGACAATAGTTAAAAAGAAAAAACATGAATACATATCTTAGCATACATTGTTAGCATGCATACAAAATGGAGATATAACTGATAGTTTCAATAGTGAAAGCCTTACCATTTTTGTGTATTTAACAATTTGATCATGAAAAGTTGCAGTTTTTTGACTCCATTTTGTCACATGCTTTGTAGTCATCACAAACATCAGTATTTCTTTTTTTGCCTTACTCATTCATCATAAAGATAGGCTGATATTATAATATATGAATTGATAACGAAAAAAAAAAAAATCCTGCATCACATTCGGTACACTCGTTGTCTTGAAGCACACAATTTTGTTGCCCATCGTGGTATTGAATAGAAACAGAGTCATGATATATTATCAGTTGCATATACCACACAAATATAGGGTCAGTTTAAGTTTGGAAGATAATGTGTGCCATGTTAAGCAATAATTAAAAATAATTTGTTTCTGCAAGCGCGGTGTCAAGAAATCATGTTCAGTTGGTACCTGAATTTATTCTGTATTTATTCTGTATTTATAAATAATCTCCTGTTGACATGAAAATGGCAGCTGCTAAATTTAGAAGGGTTATTATGTGTCAGGAGTAGAATGAGTGATTTTTTTCAGGTATCTCATTTATGATTCAGGTTACGACAGAGGTAATTTAATTGGTTTTCACTGACCATGAGTCTTGTCATATTGAATACAATCTAATTACAATTAAAAGGTTTTTGTTTGTATTCTTATTTTATGTTTGTTGTGATGGGATGTGTGTTACAACACAGACGGTGTCTCTGTTACATTAGAGATCTCAAGCACCGTACTTAGTTAACAAATTCACTGTTCATTTCATGGTTTCACTGGGACACCTTTTTGTGCAAGTCTACAGCAGCAGCACTTCAAAAAGAAATGATAAATAACCCAAACAGGTAGCAAAATGTTATGTTGGGCGTGCCAGAAAATAAAACACATACCCAAACATGGCCACAGCACCTTTTTAAAAATGTGACACCCACCCATTCAGACTCTCGTGAACACCCACAGAAGCATGCAGACATTGTTGATATGTTAAAATGAACATATCAGACAACCAAGAACATGGGATAATATTTGTAATGGGGTGGTGGTAAAAAAAAAAAATGCCACTAGCACAAAATGTCACTGGCTTATTATCTTTTTTCGTATGGATGGCTTTAAGGTATTTAATAATTCAAAAACACAAGAATATAATCGAGAATAACATTTTTTTTAATTTTTTTTTTTATCGTGTAACACTAATACTCCATGTTTTGGGAGAATGACCTATATATAGTCACAGAATACCTTTTAATTAATGCAGTCACACATCATGTGAATTCATGACATTTTAATTTGTTATCATTAAAGCTGAACACTATTTTTTTGTACTTGAAATGTATGCCGATGAAATACAATCTGCCAGAGCTTGCCGTCTTATTCTTAAATTCCTGCAGAAGGCTTGAAGATTTTCTCATTATAAGTTTCTCTCTGACAATGGAATAAACATATATTGCTGCTGTAACTACAAAACCCAAAATAATAAGACTAGGAAATGGGAGCAAACATTTACTCAATCATGATTAATACTCAAATATACCTCAAAAAGATTAAGCAAACCTGTGTTACAAAGAAAGCCCCTTTGTGGAATTACTAACCACTTGGTTTCACACTTTTGTTTCTGAGAACATATTAGGACCTGTGAATGCTTTGCATTATGCATGTCTTGCAATGTTAAGCAATATTTCATAACTGGGAACTCTGAAGTATGGATTTAGATGAAGGCTTTGCCTTTGGTTTTCTCATAAGAGGAAGGTAAATGCATTCATTTAATTTGGTGTGATCAGGAAAAAAAAAAAGAGTGATCTTCCCCACAGAGTGTCTTATTTTCTTTCTCTGCTGTATTATTCTTGGTTGCACATTTTGTTTTGATCTCCCTGTGAATTATGCATCAGCTTCCCTGAAGAAATCTGAGCAGCATGCTTTAGAACTGACAAAAGAGGATGAGTTTGAAATTGCCAAACCAATAATCAAGGGTGGATTGCCCTGTTAAAATCCTATCCTCTCAGGCTGCCTGGTGTGACTTTTACCTTTGAAACCATATAAAAGGTAACCACGCGTATTTGCCAAAATGCGGTATTAACAACATTAGCAGTACTCATTTAAAATCCAAGGTAGTAGAGAGGAAGCATGACACAGAAAGTTTATGCATTGATAAGTAAATGTTTGAAGGTACGTTTTGAAAGCCCTTAGGGATAGAATAGACCAAACTGCCTGTCCATATATTAAAGAAAACATTCAACTGAATTTTTCTAAAGACATTATTGCCTTTACAGTAGTCTTGTCTCCTCAGGTGTATTTATTAAATCGTGTATTCCATTGCTATAATGTGTCTTTCATATAAAAGATAAAAACACTATTGATTAAGTGCTATAGGCAAAAAGGACTCTGCTGGCTTGTAGACTACATGGTCATGTAACCTTGCCTTGGCCTGTGTTTGCTACTTGCGAATTTGGAAATAAGGATTTCTGATTTTGCCTTGACTCCTTCAGCAAACATGTTCTGTCTGAGATTCCTTTTTCAATTACATTTGTATTGAATTGCCTGTTTGAAAAAAGCTATAACATTTAAAACATGTAATTCATATTAAAAATTGTGCTTAGGTTTCCAGTATGATTCCTTGCTTTTAATTTAGCCTAAAATAAACAAGGGGAGGCATCCAATGGCATCAATTTGTTTATATCTCTACATTAATTTAATTGGTTACATTTTGTACTTTGTCTTATTAATTGTAAAGTACAACACTCAATCATCTTTCATTAGTCCATTGGGCAAACTGCCCACTCCCTAGGACATGAATTATTTAGGTAATTTGCCTACAGTGTTGTTTCTTCATTGAGACAAAACAATATATTTCTAAACATATTTAGCTATTATTATATAGTGTATGTTCAATGAGAAATTCCAAAGAAGGCTACTGTCTCTTCTAATCTAACTCATTACAACCTGAACTTTTAATCTGAGGGTAATGTTTTCCTGTATTTCCCATATATTTTTGTGTGTTTTGTTAAATATGCAAATAGTTTCCACATAACCTAGGATATCCCAATTAATTCTGAGGACAAATATACAGAAACAGGTTCTGAGGTTATTTTTGCAAGGTGCTTTGTATATTAATATTTTATGCCTATACTACAGTACTGTTTCACAATTAGTACAACACAGTAAGCTCTTTATAGCTCTCTATATACTTCCCTTATGATATATAATGTATGGCTGTGGATATTTTTATTATTACTGGATGGCACTCACATGAATAGTACTACATTCATAATGAATAACCACCAGGACATTTTGCTGAGAGTAATCAACACCACTAATTTAGTCCTGCCTAATGAGTTGAACAGGTGTGTGTACTGGAATACTATACTGACTTTAAAAAAATGTTTATTTATTTATTTATTGCATTTGTGTGGGGATGCTGCAGAGACAATTTGTTGGCACATTCATTTAGTTCATGGATAATTCATAGACTCCAACAACGGCAAAATCAATAGACCACCCACCTGTGTGGATGGGTAGTCGCTCTCAAATAGCCCATTAACTGTTTCATGGTGTGGAAAATTGCACCGATACAGTGGAAGACTGACATAAATACGATGAAAACATAAAAAGGTGCATATATATATATATATATATATATATATATATATATATATATATGTGTGTGTGTGTGTGTGTGTGTGCATGACTGTGTGAGGGAGAGTATGTATAGTTGTCTGTTAAGCATTGATCACTATTCATTAAACCAAGCCTCTCTCGCAACATTCATTTAAACGTAGTAAAAAGTAATGATTGTTAGGTAGGACTGGCACACAAATAACACACTCTGTACAATGTCTTGAAAGGCAAAGGTTACAGAGCCTAATCATGTCTCTTCTTGTATATTCATAGCTTATTTAGTGGGTAATGGAGCAAAGAAGTAGCTGTACTCCATCTCATTGATACTGTCTCTAACTATAGCTCAGTGCCCATAAAGGTCTCTAGTAAGTTGTCAGTATTACTAATGTACTTCTGTTTTTTAGACTAAAAAGTATATAGGTAATTTATTCTCAGTAATGCTTCAGAGTAACTCTTCTTTGATCATAGTTACTGATCTACTGTACCTCTTATAACTAGGGTCTATGTGTTTTTTGTTCCCCCTTTGACAAATAGAGAGACAAAGTCATCAATACTGCTGTAGGGGATAAGACAAAAATCATGAAAAACACAATATTCCTTTAAGACATTACATTTTGAATTACTTATCACTAGTCTTTGTTAAACTACCCGTTCTTCATATCATGCTCTCACAGTTAATACTTACCTTTCATTTTTATAAAGTGGGATGTAATATATAGAACCGTGCTGCGGAAAGAAAAGAAAAAAACACTAAAAACCCATCAACAACAATACAAATGCAAGCTACTTATAATGGAAGGATGATGTTGTATTATATGTTTGTGCTGAAATGGACTTTATTGCTGATCATGACTTAGTTAATAAAAGATTCAAAGAAAGCACTTTCAATTTGCTTTGAGTT
Organism: Amia ocellicauda; assembly: GCF_036373705.1. Lineage (NCBI taxonomy): Eukaryota > Metazoa > Chordata > Actinopteri > Amiiformes > Amiidae > Amia > Amia ocellicauda. The sequence goes on along the minus strand of NC_089866.1, from coordinate 18,468,900 downwards.
GGTGTCTTATAGCAAATTTGTTTTTATTTTAAAGCAGAGCACAATAGATTAATTTCCCATTCTTCCTCGTATTGGCTCTTATTAATTGGATTAAAATGAATTCCACTGTCTCTTCAGATTTATTTACTGGATCGCAGTTGCATACAAAGCAGGCTGGTGAAATGTGGTTCCCCACAGCATCTCAACAAGGAAACAAAGATACATTTAAATAAGAGGCTAACCCAATTGTTCCATCCTGTAGTGCATTTTAACATTTACATATTTAAATTCGGTTGAAAACTGCAAGTCATGGAATTTTAATATAATGTCTTTAAGCAAAAAGTGTGCGGAGACCGTGCAGGGTTTGTTGTTGTTTTTTTTACACACATTTGCAGCGGCAGTATGCTGAGTATACATTATTGATGTAAAGCAGAAAGAACACACACAAATATGGTATAGGACAGTTGTGTGTGTCAGTGGTGCAAAGTTCTAAACATATTGCTGGTCCACAGGTCTAAAACAGTTCAATCGTTACATCCAGCCACAAAACATGACCCCAGTTGACATCAGGACTGACAAATTCAAGCATCCCTCCTCAGAAGCTAATGAACATATCTTCCTGTATTGTGTCTCATGAAATAAGTTGTTTTCGTGACTGATGTAAGAGTGTCTGCCAATACACAAGTAAATAATATATATTTGCAATATATTTTGCTTAAACTTCATCAACTTTTTTGTTATGGGAGTCTGTGTACGTTTAATAAAGGAAAAATAAATTAAATTCATGGACGGATTGCTCCTGATCCCCTGAGACATTAAAGTCCATTACTCAGGCATCCACACACTAAATGACATCGACATCTTCTAATGCAGTGAAAGATGAGAATAAAATTAATATTATTGCAGATTTGTAGGGCTAATCCTTCCAGCAACATCCAAGCCGCTGTAAATCTCAGACACAACAATACCACTGCATAAATTCCTTGTAAAATCTACCAGACAGGTAGAAACTACATTTTCCATGTCAAGCTGACATTAAGTAGTTCCACAGACTATTTTACAATGTTAAAGAGCCCTAGTTAATGCAGCTGAGTGATCTGATCCTATAGTATTAATATTAAGATTGTTTTATATACTAGATAAACACATACTCTTTGGAGGCAGGGATTAGAGGGGTGCACAAGCAGAAACAATTTTCTTCTCAAATCCAAACAAGGTGAATATAATATAGCCTACATATAATGATTACAAAATGCTAAATCAGTTGTTGTGCTTGTTGTTATTATTACCAAGGCTTAGGAGAATTTATATGGGGTATCATTGTCAGGACTTTTCTGTGCCATTACTAATTAATTAAACTTGCTAATTCCTTAACTGGTTATATTGGTCTTTACTCGAAAAGGTGATGGATTAAAGAGACCTGTAAAGCTTGCTTTACCCAGCCCTCCATGACAGGAGTTTGAATACCACTGGCCTGTGGAGTTCAAACATTTAATTGGATTTGTGGACCAATTATCTCCCCGTGTAGTGGGACTGTGTAAAGGAATAATCTACTATGTCAATTAGATGTTTCTTCTGTCACTATCAATTTACTTTCATTCATGACAGAATCCACCTCAATTCATCCACACCTTTGAAAAATAAATAATATTTATTTATACATCTGTCTTAATGTGCATGTGTGCATTGATACGTTAAATAGGAACATAACAACTCAACAGCTCACTAGCAAGGAAGAAAGGGAACAGACGTGAGATGAAGCCATTTGAATGGTAATTTCTAGAGAGAGAAGAATATATAGTAATGGAAAGAACACAAACCACCATCTGGATTTTAGGGGATCGCTTTAGAAATGGTAATGAAGATAATCTGTGGGAAACTGAGAGATGAGATCATTTGTTTATTCAGTATTACAAACATAGTAATGACCATATTATATACATAAATACACTGTTACAACATAGTAATGACCAATGTATAGTGTAAATGGAAATGCATTGTTATAACATATGAATGACTGTGTTATAGAGTACATGGAAATAGATTGTTATTTTGAAGCAGAAAAATATTTCACATGTTCCCTAACTTTAATTTTACTGGGGATTTTACATCATACATAAAACAGAATATAGACTGAACATTTACTACAAGCATGCCTTTATACCAACACAGGCCATTAGGGGGAGTTTTGCTGGTCACGTGCTTCCACATAATGATTAATCCTCCCCGATGTTGGAGGTGTAGTGCTAGCCTGCTGACCAATTAATGTATTTCCTAGCTCTATGCACATCTCTCTCCCTCATGTATATATACACCGATCAGCCATAACATTATCACCACTGACAGGTGAAGTGAATAACACTGATAATCTCGTTATCATGGCACCTGTCAGTGGGTGGGATATATTAGGCAGCAAGTAAACATTTTGTCCTCAAAGTTGATGTGTTAGAAGTAGGAAAAATGGGCAAGCGTAAGGATCTGAGCGACTTTGACAAGGGCCACATTGTGATGGCTAGATGACTGGGTCAGAGCATCTCCAAAACTGCAGCTCTTGTGGGGTGTTCCCGCTCTGCAGTGGTCAGTACCTATCAAAAGTAGTCCAAGGAAGGAAAAGCGGTGAACCGGCGACAGGGTCATGGGAGGCCAAGGCTCATTGATGCACGTGGGGAGTGAAGGCTGGCCTGTTTGGTCCGATCCAACAGACGAGCTACTGTAGCTCAAATTGCTGAAAAAGTTCATGCTGGTTCTGATAGAAAGGTGTCAGAACACACAGTGCATCGCAGTTTGTTGCGTATGGGGCTGCGTAGCCGCAGACCAGTCAGGGTGCCCATGCTGACCCCTGTCCATAGCCGAAAGCGCCTACAATGGGCATGTGAGCATCAGAACTTGACCACTGAGTAATGGAAGAAGGTGGCCTGGTCTGATGAATCACCAGTTCAAGGTGTTGACTTGGCCTCCAAATTCCCCAGATCTCAATCCAGTCGAGCATCTGTGGGATGTGCTGGACAAACAAGTCCGATCCATGGAGGCCCCACCTCGCAACTTACAGGACTTAAAGGATCTGCTGCTAACGTGTTGGTGCCAGATACCACAGCACACCTTCAGAGGTCTAGAGGAGTCCATGCCTCGATGGGTCAGGGCTGTTTTGGCAGCAAAATGGGGACTTACACAATATTAGGCAAGTGGTCATAATGTTATGGCTGATATGGTGTGTGTAGATATATATATATATATATATGGGGTCTTCTGCTGTTGTAGCCCATCCGCCTCAAGGTTGTACGTGTTGTGGCTTCACAAATGCTTTGCTGCATACCTCGGTTGTAACGAGTGGTTATTTCAGTCAAAGTTGCTCTTCTATCAGCTTGAATCAGTCGGCCCATTCTCCTCTGACCTCTAGCATCAACAAGGCATTTTCGCCCACAGGACTGCCGCATACTGGATATTTTTCCCTTTTCACACCATTCTTTGTAAACCGTAGAAATGGTTGTGCGTGAAAATCCCAGTAACTGAGCAGATTGTGAAATACTCAGACCGGCCCGTCTGGCACCAACAACCATGCCACGCTCAAAATTGCTTAAATCACCTTTCTTTCCCATTCAGACATTCAGTTTGGAGTTCAGGAGATTGTGTTGACCAGGACCACACCCCTAAATGCATTGAAGCAACTGCCATGTGATTGGTTGGTTAGATAATTGCATTCATGAGAAATTGAACAGGTGTTCCTAATAATCCTTTAGGTGAGTGGATATATATATATGTATATATATATATATATATATATATATATATATATATATATATATATATATACATATTTAAAGAGTAATATTCAAACAGTAAAATTAAGACCAATTATTTACTATAGTGTGATTTTATTCTAATAAACTTAATTTTCATCTTGTAGTCATGATATATTATATAAACACTTACAGTTCCTTATAACAAGCTGTTTTCAATTATTTAAGCCAATTATGCAGTATTTTGACATTCTGTAAAGGACATAAGTATTCATATAATTGTATACAATGTGCATGCCTTGTACTGTAAACAGAAATGGCTCTAGTTAACACTACTCATCTTATTTTATGCCAACAATGTATAAAAACTGAATAAGCAAAACTAGTCTATTCTACAAGAAGAATGAATGAATACACACATATATATATATATATATATATATATATATATATATATATATATATATATCTTCTCATGGGTAATATTTAGGAAATATATTTTGGTTTTCGTATACACATTATGCATGTCATACGCCCTTATATGTGTGGTATGCACAAATTACACAAAAATTGCAGATACTGGGGCTATATGATGTCTTGACATCACCTATCATAAGTTAGGATTGCATAAACACAGTGTTCCTAAAAGTGTGCCACCATCTTCCTGCTAATCCAAAACTGCTATATCTGGCCCTCCACTACCAGACTTTGGTTACTGTAGTTTATTATCACCCTACACACAGGTATAGTAATTTGTCATTGTTTGTGCTGTCTTTAAATTTGAATAATTCCCAAAGAAGTACAATGTGTAATAGGTACTAGTTTGCTTCTTCATTAATTAGCATTTCAATACTAATTTGCTGCTTATTTTGGTAATGGCCTTATCTCATATAAATTTTATGCCCCTTCAACTTGTCTGTGTAAATGTAATTAAAGACTTGTTTGATGAGTTCAATTTGCAAGAAATAACAAAATTACCCTTTCAAGGAATAAAGAATAGCAGAGTAAAAACACTAAGAGAGGACAATTACTTTCAATTTGGCACATTACTTTTAGATTTTATCTTTACTTCCTTTAAAAGTATATGAAATCCAGATTAATCTGGAATACTTTGCAAAAAATTTAATATTCTACAAATTGTTAAGACGTTAAGTTGACGTGGGCTGCATCAGGCACTACAATAAAGAACATACTATTATATATATATTTGGATCCATCCCAGTGGTTCAAGGGCTAAAGAAATGCTTCAATTGAGCATGTGTGCATCTCATTTAGCATGATACTATGATCTTGGCAGCTCTGCATTAACTTAAAGTCCCTTACTGAGTTTTGGATTTATGGCACCAGATGCTTAGGGTTTATTGTGTAACTTGCAAGCAGCAGAATGACTTCTTTATTTGAAAGAAATGTGATAATGTTTTGTGTCATTAACATTTAATGTTACTTTGAAGACCCTAGTGTATCAACTTTACCATTTTGCTAATCCATACAACTGTACTGCTTGGTTATTATTCCTTGAAAATCTCAATTTGGATTTGTAATTTTTCTTTTCATTTAAAGGCAGCAGTCAATAAAACGTGTTTTTCTTTCCCTCAGCTTTCCTAGATACATAATCATGTCCTGCTCTGCCTTGAAGTTATTTGTTTGTGCATCTAATCAGCTCATGACCCCCTCATATCAGTCTTTAAAAATTCAATTCACACATAAATATAAAAATTATCTGTCTACCAAGGAAATGGAAAAGTCTCAGAGGATTAACCCTTTTTAATAGCTTCACATTTACAGTCCATAATCCTTTTCTGCCATTTCTAGGTCATTGGCCTGCCAAAGTAAGAAAGCGTTTTAAATAGATTTGTATGGCAGTAGATTGACAAGGCTTATGTTGGCCACAGCATATACTTAACATTTCAAACGGATGCCTTTTACTGTAGTAATGCTTGTTGACATATTAAGTCAGAACTATGCAAGCTCTTTTCCTGGCTTGTCATATATTAGCTAAAAATGTTTTCATCCAATTTAGCCATTTGCAGGGAATACATTGTAAATGGCCATCAGGCATTCTGTAGTTTCAGTTAAGTACTTGTGAAGTTATCTTTTAATTTCAATTAAGTGAATATGAAGTTGCTGAACATGCCATAGTACAAAGAGACATTGATTTCCAAATTGAACTGCTCGTAATTCACTTTTCCTAATCAGTGGGAATTTCTCATTTTACAAGAGGAAGGCACTTTTGACGATTACGCAGATCTGTGGTCTGTAAGAATTCCAGTAATACTGAGTTAATAGGTTTGAATGAGTCATGGTATAAAAACCGTGTCTTTCTGTTCCTTCAGTAATATTTTATGAATACTTCTAAAAGGGGACTTGGTAATTAATATAGAAATAATTAACCCTTATATGAACATAAGAACATAAGGAAGTTTACAAATGAGAGGAGGCCATTCGACCCATCGTGCTCATTTGGTGTCCATTAATAACTAAGTGATCCAAGGATCCTATCCAGTCTATTTTTAAATGTTCCCAAATTGATGCTTCACCCACATCGCTGGGGAGTTTGTTCCAGATTGTGATGCCTCTCTGTGTGAAGAAGTGTCTCCTGTTTTCTGTCTTGAATGCCTTGAAGCCCAATTTCCATTTGTGTCCCCGGGTGCGCGTGTCCCTGCTGATCTGGAAAAGCTCCTCTGGTTTGATGTGGTCGATGCCTTTCATGATTTTGAAGACTTAAATCAAGTCCCCACATAGTCTCCTCTGTTCCAGGGTGAAAAGGTTCAGGTCCCTCAGTCTCTCAGTAGGACATTCATTTCAGACCTGGAATAAGTCTGGTTGCTCTCCTCTGAACTGCCTCTAGAGCAGCGATATCTTTCTTGAAGTGTGGAGCCCAGAACTGTCCACAGTATCCAGATGAGCTGTAACTAGTGCATTGTACAGTCTGAACATTACTGCCCTTGTTCTCAATTCTACACTTTTGACAATATTCCCTAACATCCTGTTTGCCTTTTTTATTGCTTCCCCACGTTGTTTGGATGGAGAAAGTGAGGAGTCCACATTGACTCCTAGATCTTTCTCATGCGTTACTTCATCTAGTTCTATTCCTCCCATAGTGTAATTATAGTGGACATGTTTGTTTCCTGCATGTAATACCTTGCACTTGTCCACATTGAATTTCATCTGCCAGGTGTCGACCCACAACTGAATATTATATTTGAATATATTATCAAAGTCCCTTTGAATAACCTGTGTTATAGAGATTATATCTGCTGAGGTACTTATTTTAGTATCATCTGCAAACTTGACAAGTTTGCTAATTATCCCAGAGTCCAGATCATTAATATAGATTAGAAAAAGCAAAGGCCCTAGTACTGATCCCTGTGGAACTCCACTAACAACCTCACTCCAGTTAGAAACAACTCCTCTAATCGACACCCTCTGTTTCCTATACATCAACCAGTTCATAATCCATCTACTTACATTACCCTGAATGCCTACAGCTTCCAATTTGAGGATCAGTCTTTGGTGTGGAACCTTATCAAAAGCTTTCTGAAAATCTAAGTATATCATATCATATGCTTTCACCCTATCTACAGCTGCAGTTGCATGTTCAAAAAACTGCAATAAATTAGTAAGACATGATCTGCCTTGTCTAAACCCATGTTGACTATCTCCAAGAATATGTTTTTCATTAATATGCTCCTCTATTTTCTGTCTAATAATTTTTTCCTGTAATTTCCTGGCTCAGTTTTGTCCCCTTTCTTGTGGATTGGTATGACATTTGCTGTCTTCCAGTCAGTTGGCATATCCCCTGTTCTAATGCCTCGGTTCCACCGGCTTAAGCGTCTGTGTCGTGGCATACCGTGCTGGAGTCCCAAAGCTTTTGTTGCAAAACCAGGCCGCTGTGAATCCGTCCCTCTGATGGAGGAGCAGCGACTGTGGGTTTGGTTAGTGTTTGTGTTGAGACAGAGAACAACACTACGAGCGATACAGCCTGACGTGGACAGGACTCTGTGCTTTACATGATTGTGAACAGCGTAATAAATACACGTTTCTGTTAAGAGATATTAGGAACAGCTGAACGTGTATAGACAACATTATATTCAGACAAGCACAGTCCCATAACAATACATTTCCATGTGCAACAATAATACTAAATAGCAAGTATGTATTGTTATTATCATCATCATTTGTGCTAGTATATATGTATTTTAAACGGCACAGCGTGACCCCCTTAACTTATTACTCTTACTACAGATTTGTAACTGCAAACACTACTTTTGCTGTATTATTTATAATTTACTTATCAGATGTCCTTAACCAGGTTAAGTTACAGTTTAAACAAAATACACACGTTTCATGATGAATCATCCAGATACAATATAGCAGGTTATAATTGAACTAAAATGTGCGTGTCTCAGTCATGGCATTTATGGACGCATTTATTAAACCAGTCCTTAATGTTTTAAAGGGAAACCCATATCTGCTGTATTTATTTATTCATTCATTTAACTTGTAAATGGACACATGTTAACTGAATTGTGTTCGCCTTCATACTGACTGTCTCTGCGAATTGTCCTGCACACCATTCACAAAACACAGCCTGAAACACCGGCCAGTTAATAACATCGGCTGCTACCGATCCGATTATTATCCTTCAGTTTATTTTTAACTAGTCACGGCACTGCACCGGTCCTGTGTTAATACACTCGGATATTAACTGTAAGCAGTCAATTTTTCTGTACGTGGATTTCACTCCATGCTGCTAATAAAACTAATTTCTTCGTGATCGCACACGGCACTTGAGATTATATTTTCCGACACAATGTATCTGATCTCTTCCCTGTGTCTCAAGTCAAGCGCACATCTCCGCTGCTGAAAGCGAATCATGTCCTCAGTGCAGCACCAGGTTGTTAACCATCCACAAAACACGGACACGTCTGGACGCTTCCGCCAGTGGAAACGGGACATAAGTGTCATTTGGAATATTTTAGTTAGTGGCCTATAAATAATGTCCCTCATTTCTTTAAGTACTGTTGGAAATATACCATCTGGCCCTGGTGATTTGTTTGTTTTTAATTCTGCTAGTCCCTTTAGTACCTCCTCCTCAATTAACCCGATCTCTCTTAGGGTTTGACTGGACTGATTGTTAACCTGTGGCATGTTATCTTTCTTTTCTTTTGTAAAAACCTCTGTGAAATACTCATTTAGAACATTTGCCACATCTGTTCGTTTTCCAAGATACTTCCATTTGTGCCCTTTATCTGTTTCACTTCCTCCTTTATTGACCTCTTTATTATTATTATTATTATTTTTATTTCTTGGGAGACGCCCTTTTCCAGGGCGACTTACAACATAAGTGCAAAACAAAGTGCAAAAATACAGTGAAGTACAAGGCATCAATCAATACAAATTCAATTAACTAAAACAGCAATTCAAAATACATTTTACAAATTCCAATTTACAATTTACACAAGTACAGTAAGTGAGGTCCTACATCCTGGACAGTAAAAGCTAAGTGCTGTCAAGATGTAGGGTCACAGTCAAGGGCTACAGGAAAGGGAGCAAGGAGGAAAACAATCAAGAACGCAAGAAGCATAATAAAACTGTGAAGTGTTATCTAGCAGGGATAGAGGACTAATATTACATGTACTGTCGGAAAAGATGCGTCTTGAGTAAGCACCGGAATGAGGTCAAGGACTCTGCTGTTTTGACTTCGGTGGGCAGGTCGTTCCACCACTTAGGGGCCATGGATGAGAAGGAGCGGCTCTGGAGGAAGGAGAGTGGAGAGGAGGCAGAGTTAGCCTTCTGGCACTGGAGGAGCGCAGTGGTCTGGAGGGGATGTATGGAGAGTCGAGTGTCTGAAGGTAGCTTGGTGCAGTGTGGCCGAGACAGCGGTAGGCGAGGGTCAAAGTCTTGAAGCGGTAGGCGAGGGTCAAAGACTTGAACTGAATGTGTGCCGGTATTGGTAGCCAGTGGAGCCAGTGGAGGGAATACTGTTGTAGTATTGAAAAAAAAACTCTTAGCATTAGTTTTAGCTCCAAGAGCTATGTTTCTTTATCTTTCCCTCTTTGCTTTCCTGATCCCTTTCTTAACATCTTTCTGCAGTTCAACATTTCTATTTTGTCTCTATCTCTTTTGTATGTGCTATACAACATTTTCTTTCTCTTGCTATTTTTTGCATATTCCAATTAAACCATTTTGGCCAATATTTTTTGGTTCTCAATTTGTTAGGTTTTGTTACAAATTTCTCCTGAGCCTCAAGTAGTATATTCTTAAAATATAATCATAAAGGTTTGCTTTTCTAAAATTGTATATCATTGTTTTAGACTTGGTCCTTGTTTTTTGAAAGTATGCCTCAAAGCTAACCATATTGTGATCACAGTTTGCCATTGGTTCTATAACTAGTGTCCCCCTGATTCTATCTTGGTCATTTGCAAAAATCAAGTCAATGCTTGCGCTCTCTCTGGTTGGTTCCCTGACAAATTGAGTTAGAAAGCAGCCATTTACCATCTCAACCATTTTATTTCTGCTTCTGTAGTCCCAGCTGGGCTTTCCCAGTCTATGTTTGGGAAATTGAAATCCCCCATTATAACAGCCACATCCTTGCTACATGCAATGCAACATCTTGCTGAATATCTGAGTTGGGTGGTATGTAACACACTCCTACCACTAATCCTCTGGATCTTTTATTCAAAGGTTTGACCCACAAACATTCTGTTTCATTACTAGGATCTAATTTGAGTTCTTCTTCCTCAATGTAATTTCTGACACATAATGCTACCCCACCCCCTCTTCCATTTTGCCTGTCTCTCCTAAACTGTATGTATCCTTTCAACTTGTATTCATGCCCACCATTTTATGTAAGCCATGTTTCTGTTACTCCTACAACATCATAGTCACATACCAGCACTGTGGCTTCTAGGTCGAACATCTTGTTCCTTATACTCCTGGCATTGAGGTACAAACATTTCAGGACTTTCCTACCAACAGTTTCCCTTTGTTTTCTTTCCTTAATGGGTCATCTCCCATTGTCAGAGCAACCTGCCCCGCTGGTCCCTAGTTTAAAAGATTCTCAATTACTCTGCACATATGCTCTCCCAATGCATTAGCCCCCCTTCTGTTTAGATGTAGACCGTCCGGTTTGTACAGGTCCCATCTATCCCAAAAGAAAGACCAATGAAGCTCCATAAAGCTAAAACCCTCTTCCCTACACCAAGATTTCAACCATGTGTTGAATTTTCTAATCTCCGCCTGTCTCCCTGGCCATGCACGTGGTACCAGAAGTATTCTGGAGAAAACTACAGTGGAGGTTCTGCTCTTTAGTTTCTTTCCTAACTCTTTAAATTCGTCTTGCAGAACCTCTGCCCTTCCTTTTCCTATGTCATTGGTTCCAATTTGGACCATGACCAGTGGATTCCCCCCGGCTTTGGCCAGTAGCCCATCTACTAGTTTAGGGAGATCGGCAACCTGAGCACCAGGCAGGCAAGATACCATGTGGGTCTCCTTATCACTAGAACACACTGTGTGATCTACGCCTCTAAGGATTGAGTCTCCTACTATAACTACCTCTCTCTTCTGGGGGGAAGTGGGCACCATGGGGCTCTGGTGCTCAACTGCCCTGCCATCACCTTCTGAGCAGTCATTGTCCAATTTGGTGTCCAGCAGTTGGAACCTGTTGGGCAATTGTAGCTCTTGGGGTGTCTCTAGGGGTTGTGCATGCCCTTTTCTGTGGTTACGACTTACTGTAACCCAGCAGTTCTCTACACTTTCTTGCTCTAAGGTCTCAACTCTGCTAGGTTTTGGCGTGCACACCATCTCTCTCATGGGCTGGTTGACCAATTCTTCTATATCACTAATACAGTGCAGATCAACAAGCTGAGCCTCAAGATCATGGACCTTGATCTCTAGGATTTCAACATGCCGATAACATTAACAAATTCACAAAAGTTCATCCAGGAAGGCAATCATTCTGCAAACCTGACACTGTAGTGGCCACATGCTTCTAAATTTTGCATTTTTTTTGGGCTCTTGGTTTCTGTCCCCTGGTCAACTGCTTGACTTTTTTTGTCACCGGGAAACAGTGCAGCTCTTTCTCAATGGCAGCTTCAAGTACCCTTTTGTCTTCCCGGCCCCACTTTATCCAACTGGATCCACCTGGCTCAACTCACTTAACTGAAATCCTGCTAGTCCTAGACTAGATCACCTTTCCTTCGACCTATTTACTTTCAACAACTCAGCAGCTGTACTGAATTGAGGCAAACTACAAACAAGATTAACTTCAATGAAAGCAGTTAAAACAAAATCAGGAATGTCTGAAACTAGGAACACAAGAAGTTGGTTGTCTCTCACCTGTACTGTCCTGTGTCTGTCTATGGCAACTTGTAAATCCTTCTGTTTTCAGAAGCCTCAGCCTAAACGAAGTGATCACTATATATATATATTTTAATTATTATAATCAGATTTGTACAGTTTTCCTCAGGCTAAGATTCGTAATTATTTATTTGAGTCTTAATCCGGAAATAGCTTGCGCTGCTGAGAAGATATAGTTTAGTTTAGAAGGTTTAGGTACATGCCATCTATCCATCATTTCAAAGACCAAAGACTAACAGATTAGAAATATCTCAGAATCAGGGATATTGAGTCATTATTCCCCATGCACAAGTTAAACCGTAGGAAGATGTGTATTTATTGATTTATTTTGTTTTATTTTAGTTCAAACTATAATTAATAACATATTTTGAGGTGGGTAAACTTACTTTGGTTTAGAGGTTTGTGGGTGAGAATATATGATTAACTTTCATCTCTTGGCTTTTTTTAGTACTGAACTTGAAAGTTCCTTTCTAGTTTTTTCTTGTATCACCCTGGACAGCCATGGTAATGTCAAGAGAATATTTTGCCTGCAGGTAGAAATAAAACTGTAATGGATGTAAAGGAGTGAGCAAGTGTGATTCATGCCCATTTTATTAGCTGACCTATTTTCATCTGGTGCGCTATAACCTTTTTTGTTAAGCCTGAAATGACAGATAAGGAATTTATCCACAATAGAATGAAAAAAATACCAAAAAATGTGATACAATTCAAACGAATGGGTAAAATCACTTGTTTTCCAAGCACTTTATTAAAACCAAGTTATAGTACTCAAATATGGTTTTTAGCTGTAAGAAAAACTCACTTGTGCTAATAAAACTGAAATATCTTACTTTTTGTCCTTTGAAGTGTGCAGACATGACTCAATGGCTCAGTAATAAATAAATAAATAAAATAAAATAAACGGCCCAAGCCATGGTTTGATATTAAATGTGTTTTTTTCCTGTTCACTACCCCATGCTGGTTCTATGGGGAACAAATCCATGCTATGAAATGCATGCATGCACAGAAACTATCATATCAATTGACATTTAGCTATAGGAAAAAAGTGTGATGTACATTTTTATAATGCAGTCGTTTCAGAATGAATATCTTTAATGGAACTTATGTTTTTATGATTTAAACTTTGATGGCAATTCATCAGAACAGGCCGAGGATGGGCCATCGATTCGACCCTGCCGTGGGACTCCTGTGGCTGTGAATCACTGTGAGAAGCAGTTCTGTTTTGATGTAGCTCGTACTACGTGGATTTCTGCTACCAAGCAACTAACAAGACATGTTAGGCTCCTGCAACATTATGACATCAGCTCAGAGAATTTGTATTAATTTCAAGATTACACTGAGATATACACTCACCTAAAGGATTATTAGGAACACCTGTTCAATTTCTCATTAATGCAATTATCTAACCAACCAATCACATGGCAGTTGCTTCAATGCATTTAGGGGTGTGGTCCTGGTCAAGACAATCTCCTGAACTCCAAACTGAATGTCTGAATGGGAAAGAAAGGTGATTTAATTTTGAGCGTGGCATGGTTGTTGGTGCCAGACGGGCTGGTCTGAGTATTTCACAATCTGCTTAGTTACTGGGATTTTCACGCACAACCATTTCTAGGGTTTACAAAGAATGGTGTGAAAAGGGAAAAACATCCAGTATGCGGCAGTCCTGTGGGCGAAAATGCCTTGTTGATGCTAGAGGTCAGAGGAGAATGGGCCGACTGATTCAAGCTGATAGAAGAGCAACTTTGACTGAAATAACCACTCGTTACAACCGAGGTATGCAGCAAAGCATTTGTGAAGCCACAACACGTACAACCTTGAGGTGGATGGGCTACAACAGCAGAAGACCCCACCGGGTACCACTCATCTCCACTACAAATAGGAAAAAGAGGCTACAATTTGCACAAGCTCACCAAAATTGGACAGGAAAAATGTTGCCTGGTCTGATGAGTCTCGATTTCTGTTGAGACATTCAGATGGTAGAGTCAGAATTTGGCGTAAACAGAATGAAAACATGGATCCATCATGCCTTGTTACCACTGTGCAGGCTGGTGGTGGTGGTGTAATGGTGTGGGGGATGTTTTCTTGGCACACTTTAGGCCCCTTAGTGCCAATTGGGCATCGTTTAAATGCCACGGCCTACCTGAGCATTGTTTCTGACCATGTCCATCCCTTTATGACCACCATGTACCCATCCTCTGATGGATACATCCAGCAGGATAATGCACCATGTCACAAAGGTCGAATCATTTCAAATTGGTTTCTTGAACATGACAATGAGTTCACTGTACTAAACTGGCCCCCACAGTCACCAGATCTCAACCCAATAGAGCATCTTTGGGATGTGGTGGAACAGGAGGTTCGTGCCCTGGATGTGCATCCCACAAATCTCCATCAACTGCAAGATGCTATCCTATCAATATGGGCCAACATTTCTAAAGAATGCTTTCAGCACCTTGTTGAATCAATGCCACGTAGAATTAAGGCAGTTCTGAAGGCGAAAGGGGGTCAAACACAATATTAGTATGGTGTTCCTAATAATCCTTTAGGTGAGTGTAAATCCTCTAAGAGGGTATTAATATATCTTTCAATAACTGCTGTTTAGCTTCCCTTCCATTTTCCCAAAAGATATCCAGTGGGATCAGTCTGTCTTGCAAAGCTATTTGACAATCAGTCTCATTCAGATAACCTTGAGATCATCATACTCAGCACAAGCCCATTATATCATGCCAGTCCGACAGTATCTGTTTCTCCTGTGCGTTTCAATCTGTCTGTCCTCGGCTTATTTGCCAAACATTCCCTTTTAGGATTCATTTGTTTTACACAAGTCTGCACTGTTCGATCAATTCCAATTGATCTCTAGGCATTTTTACACATCATGGGGGGGGGGGGGTGGTGGTGAGGGATGCACATGAATTCCGGTATTCCCCCCCGCCGTTATAACAGAAAGAGCCACCAGAATTGATACTCTAAGAATCTGTGTGGTTTTAAGTTTCCCAAGAAAGAACATGTTTCTTTTTGTGTCTCTTAAAGAGCAAGCGGCAGAAATCAGCACTGAAAAATAAAAGGAAAACATGAAGGCACGCTATTTCAGCAATGGAAGCTGTTTGTACCTTTCTTTTTCACTGTAGTTGAAAGATAGTTTGCGTTAAAGAACTTTTTATAGCACTATCTCATTTTATATACATCCCTTTCTTGACATTTTATTTTTTTAAGTTGTATTACTTGGCATTTGGCTTGATGCATGGTGTCTTAAAGGAAGGTTGGTCATATCACTGCATGTATAAATTCAATTTTAGTGTATGCAACATCTGAGAAGTGGATACAGTTTGCACCTCAGAAGTGTAAATTTTATTTGATCCACATTTACATTAAATATATTACGTGTCATGTGTGTATCATAACCATAGAACAGTGCATTCTCATGATACTGTTATACATTTCTAATGTTATACAAAGAAAAATCCTCACTGTTGACTGTGTTGTTCACTTCTTTATTTGAGTCATCCATGATGTGTGTGTAGTACTGTAAATAAAATCAGCTACATTTTGAGTTGTTCAATTTGCACAAATTTGTGCCAGGTAGGCTTGGAATACAGTTATTTTTATTTGGTACTCAGTTGCTTTTATAAAAATCAATCAGTCATTCAATCATGTAATTCGATAAAGGTTATTACTTATGTATAAAGTATAACTGGGTAAATTTTAAATAAACCTTATTAATTATGATCTTGCTTTTTGAGACTGGGAAGAATGACCTTTTTTGGATAGAAGTTAAGTGACACATGAGAACACAAACACAAAACCATGGTTTGCAAAAGTATCCGATCCTTTTTCTGCTTGTGGTGCTCTTGACCAAGCTTGGTTTCCAACCTTTGCTGGTTCCGATCTCGATCGTGGTCTGGAAAATCAGAATGATCCTGGCTAGAGATCTAAGTACCGTGTCTAATTGCGAAATCTGTAACATCCTCATTATCACCCAGACCTCTGTATTGTAGGTAATTATCCCGTGAAGCATGCTGCCCTGTAGAAGGAAATACAGGGGATGCCCCACTCTTCAGAAACGTTTCTGGTCTATTTAATGTTTCATCTAAGTACTGCTAAATTATTTTGTGTGGCTACTGCATAGTCATAGGCTTGTATGAATTGTAAAGTATGAAGCAATTTTATAGATGAGCAGGTGAATTTCTCTTGATTAAAGTCATATTAAGGTGGTAAGCTTTATTATTATTATTAATCATCATCATCGTATTTATATGGGTGCCACACATGTATAAGGCAGTGTTTAATACAGCTGCCTCATAGCTCCCGGGATGTGGGTTTGAATTTGGCCTATGTATTGATGAGTTATTATTTATCCTGTGACATCCTGTTAAACATATTAACAGATTAAATACATTTAACACATTCTGTTTCTTAAGCATTGGATGTTTTTTTTTTTTATCATAACCTGTGATCGTACATACTAATTTACATTTGCATAACTGTCTCCTTAGATGGCCTACTATATTATTTTGCTCTAGGACATTCCCACATTCATTTTATTAGAGATGTCCTGACAAGTTTCCTCTCAGTATTAGATACCTATGGATAGGCTGTACAAATACTGTTTAAATTCTCAATGACCTTCAGAAAACAAACCAAAAAACATGGATGCCAGTGAATAGTTCTGTAAATAGGGAAATAACTGCCCTTTGGATTTATATTACTACCACAACATACACAATCTCCTGTAAATTAGAAAATGTACTATGTAAAACAATTGGCATTTGATCTTGGCACTGGTTTGTACACTTGAACAAATGTGCGCATATTACTGTACTGAACTCTGCATATAGTGTTATTTAACCTATACTCGGGCTTGTTTTGAATTAGACCAAAATAGGGAATTGGGTTCCATTATTATTATTATTTAGATTGGAGTAAAACAATGAGAAACAGCAATGGTTGTTTTCATGTTACACGATGACAAGGTGTAGTTAATGTCTACCAATCCGAAAAAAACGTATGTTCAAGTGGTGTATCAAGTGATACATTTGATCAAATATGGCGAGGTGAGTTTTGAACAAAGTGTTGAACACAAAGAACCATCTTTGCCTCCATGGGCTGAACTAGAAAGCAGAGGAGTTTTCTGCGGCACAATCTAACTCAGTGTTGGTAAAGAGGAGAGAGATGGAGCACCTTGAAGCTGAACGGTGCTGGGGCACTGCTTTCTGGTCAAAGTGATTAAATACCATCTCACACTCCATTCATTTTCAAACTATCAGTTTCTCTCTCTCTACTCAAGCACATTTGTAGAGCAGAAGTAAATGATCCACTTGAGCAGCTGCCAAGTGATTTTTGGTTGCTGTTCGCAAGGTTGCCTACTGAGATAAACAGACTAAGCCCATTGATGGAATGAACTGATACTTGTGGACTATTTACAGCCAAACAGCAAGAGGAACCTACAGTCATTTATTGACTTCTTATCTTCTCTCTATTACATCAATCCTTCCTCCCCCCCCACACACACTTGTCAAATAAGAAAGAGGACATCTTTTCTGTAAATCTGCCTCCTTTGTGCACTTAGGTCTCTTTACTGCAGATAATCTGTCATATTTCATTTGGGAATCTGACAAGGGCATCTATGTTAATGAATATAACTAAAAGGGATATTGTTGAATGTATTTTTCTCTGTATGGAGTATACCAATCTGTGTGTGTAATAATAGCTGTAAGGCCTGTAATATATGTGCCAAGTGTTCAGATGTTCTTGCATGTTTTCTCAGATTATATAACTCAGTTTGACTTCTGTGTATTTTCACAGATTAAAGGACTTTATGTACAATATGCAACCATTTACATTTTACTGTCTGTTATCGGCCTTGGACCCTTTACAGCACTACAATCAGAAGAATCACTCTGGTGATTTGAAAAAACAATGCATATTAAATAAAGGCAGTAGGGATTCTGTCAATCACATTTTAATAATTTGATTTGAACTTATGGGAATTCTGTTTCAAATGCTTTCGAGATTGAAAAGGAATGGATTCCTATTGAAAACATTAAGGCAATATAAAAGTTAATTGACTAATATATATATATATATATATATATTATCATCACAATGATTATTATATGTTTTTATCATTTGTTTGTAACAATGCCTAGAGATTTTTGTAGATTGATAGTCAGTATGTAGTTATTAGTCTGTTCCTCACAGGATCCCAGTGAATGAAAAAGTAATTTCCAAAGGTTTTCAGTTAGTGCCAAGTAAGGTTTAATTAGCCGCCCATGGAAGCATTGATATATTTTAATACTGTTGACTCAATAAGCATAAAGTTATGAGATAAGAGGCCATGTCTTTTGTATTGTCTTGTCCCGATCTCAGCCAAAACATCAGTGAGTTATGCCAGCTATGAGAGGGTGGGAACTGGAGGTGGTCTTGTTGCTGTCTGTCTCTTAGTATCCATGTTGTAAGAGCCTTGTGGTGGTAGTGTAACCTTCTACCCTGTCATGCTGACAATCCTAAACACAACATACAGCATTCAATTCAATCTGTAATAACCACAGAAAACACCACTCTTTTATTGACAAACTATCTAAACAATCTATTTTTGTGATGCTATTCTGAAGCATGTCAGTATGGAAGCATGTCAGTTCCTTACATGTTGTTTATGTTAATACATAAAAAAATACTCTTCAAAGAAAAACTAGTACAGTCTACATTAAATGGTTTTGAATTAGGTGAAGTTACTGCTCCTTCTGATACTGTTTTGTTGTTGTTCTTTTGCCCAATCACTATGCTAGTACTGTATGCATTTTTCATTTGACCTTCTTAAAACGTGCCCTGTGTTCCTTTTCCTGCGAAATTATCGATGGAATCTGACCTCACTCTGTGCGTTGTTAGCTTTACCGGCTGCCCAAAGTGGCCTTGACCTCAGTCAAATACTCAGACGATCCAAAAGTACGTTTCACATTTATGCCACCCCAACCAGATACAATCGATGTTGCAGAAGTTTCCGAGGAACAGGTATGTGTTCATTGTTTGCATATCAGATGCATTAATTGGTAAACTTAACGAGGGACCTGCATTGCAACAAGCACAGAAAAGCACAGAGATACCAACAACCCAGAAGTGTGTGGAAAGAATATTTTCAGTTCTATAATTTGCCCCATGCGGGTGGAAATATGAAAGCTAATGATGCTTTGTAAAAAAAAAAAAAAAAATGTTGTTCTTTGTTGTGAATCCTAAAATCCATACTACTTTGGGGGCAGTCTTCCTATTATGTGACTATATAAATCAAAAGGGAATGGAGAATTCCCTGTACACTGAAATCAGTTTAAAGGATTACATTCCAGTCAGGACATATCTGTTCCTCAGTAAAATTACATTTTGTGATTGGGAGGACAGAAGGTTACATTCCAATTTCACAGAAATATAAGACACCGACGTAATAACAAAAGTGGGAATTATGTTTGTAACAAAGAGGTAAACAGTGGGGAAAAGAACCAAACAAACGTCAGACCTATTGTCATCAGACGTGCTTCTTCTCATCCATATAAAATAATTAGGCAAGATTTTATGTTGAGGTTATTTTATTTGGTTTCACTATCACATAAGTTAAGTTAAGTTAATTTACATCTCAATCCATGTGGAATAGATGCATCTGGATTATGCCTTCTGAAAGACTTTCTCTGGATAAAAGAGGATTTTCTGAAAAAAAGACAAGTTACAAATCCCTGTGATAAACCTTTTGTAATAGTGCAACCTTGATTTGAGCTATTGTGCACTTAACATTTTGTTGGGCTTTAAAACACTGTAGACATTCAGGGGGCGTTTATATCTCCTCCCTTGTGAAATTCAGGAATTATGTTTGGTTTCTAAAGCATCTCTGCATGCACACAATAATTTGGAGGATGTGGGGGAAACTAATTGTGCAGCTGAACAGATTAAAACCTTTCATTGCATTCAGTTTTGTTAGTTTTGCCTTTTTTTCAGCATACATTGAAGATGATGGCATGTGTTTGTACCTTATACTTTCTGTAAGAATTTAGACTTCTATTCTTGACAAGCCTGTGGGAATTTGTTTAATATTCTTTAACTTCCTTCATTCTTGTCAACAGTGGATTGCAGGCATCCGATGATATGTATGTACTAGTTTAAGTCATTGTATTTCCCCTAAACACTTGTTCCATACGGTGCAGACAATTCTATACCTGGACAACAGCTTATTGATTACTGCCTAACATCTCCAGTAAATAGCCAATGGAGATGGTTTGAATGGTTAACTTACACTTTATCTGTCTTGGCTCCCTAGTGGAATTAGATTTTAGGACTCCTATGGGCTTTATACTCATTCATAAAACTGACACATAGTTCAGAACGTTTTGACAAGGTTTTAGGCAGCATGTAGACTGAGCAAGTCTCTTATTACATGGAGACTCCTTAATGCTGTGTTGTAACTATGTATGCCACACTTTTCTATGCATATACAAGGACATTTTCTAATGTTTTTTAAAAAGCACACTACATAATATTAAGTCATTTGATTAGTGCACATCTTTTGGGTCCAAAATTGTTGCAGAACTCAAATTGCTCAATTTAGTTTTACGCGTGAAAGTCCGTGATGAGAAGTTGTATTTTCGAGACATAATCACTCAAATGTAATATCGTTTTATTACGCGAAAGTGTCACATTTGGAGCACCTTCACAGACAGAGCGCTTCAGCACCGACTCCCACAAGAGAATGACATAAAAAAAGGGTGGGGTGGCAGAGGATGAGGTGATAGAGATATAAGGTGAAATTACTCTATTTCTGCTTCCGGGACCAGCTTTATCCATGATGGCATGTGTCACATGAAATGGCACCGCTTGGGTGAAGTCATTTCACAAAAGGTTAATTAGGCTTACATTGCCATTCCCATATAGACGTTTCAAAGCTTGTGCTTCTACAGGTATAGGATTGAGGCCAAAAAAAGGGTTTTGAAAATTGATATTGACATAAAACATTCAGAGGTCCCGTGTAACAGGCGACAAATTATATTTACAGACCCAACCAACCAAATCAATGAAAGGAGAAGGGTATATTCATGTAAAAGGTTAATTCACCCTGTCAACAAGCCATCTACTCCCACCACCAACTGGCATTTAGCTGTAGTGAAATTTGAAACCTTTGTGTGTGTGTAGCCATACGTGCATGTGTTTCACAGTAAAGATAATATTTCCATAATCTATGCTGTTGCAGTTTACCAAGACAATTTTGTTCTGTAATGCAAAAATAATGTACTGTATCTAATGGAATTTTAGCAGCTCAATTCAATTACATCTGACTTGAAGTTGTAATGGGTCTTGATCTTTTTTCTCTCCATCTTTAATAATATAGTTTGGATAAGCTTATGTAAGTGAACATACAATACTCAGAACTAGTCATGGGGAAAATGGAGTTTAACAGAAAATATTAAAATATAATCAGTGTGACTGGGTTTGAATCACTAACAATGTTGGCTGGCAAGATCTGTCAGCAGACAGCAGCTATAGCACTAACTTTAGGTATTCAGTAAATGCTGGCATTGCAAATACTCTGAAATCAAGAACAAGGATCCCCCCAAAACAAATTTGTTCAAGTGTGGTGGTAATTTACACTTAATTATTAATATCTTCTGCCTGTATAACTACCTTTCTGGTAGTTATGGTTATCACAAAATTGATTTCCCTTAAAACCATAGCTAATTGTTATTTTCCACTTAATGAGTTAATAATGAGTTTTGAGAATAGTGTTATTGGCTGAAAGTGTTTCTTAATCTAAAGCAATCTAAATTGCTTTGTTATACATAATAGGTCACAGTAGAAAATACATCACTATGCTGATACCATTATTGCAAACTACAGTTTTTAACAACTACAAGAAAACAATTTTGAAATTACTGACTTTAAACAGAAGTTTTACTTATTTAATCAAACTCACCCCCACCCCTTTTCTAACAAATTAACCACTAGATTGATTAACTCATCTTCCAATTAACTTAAATGTAAGCTATACACATACATTAATGTACACATGGTTGCACAAGTGTCAGTCATACAATCCATTTGTAACAAGCTTGGAATACATATGTATTCCATAAACATTTGTATTGTAACTTTATGTTAATTCTAGCCTACAAATGGTCTCTTATAATTAGCTGTCAGTTCTGATTTTTTTTTATCTAAAATTTTTGCCCCTCTCTATGTAATTAAGCAATATAAGTGCTGTTAATTACACCAGGAGTCATGGATTAATTACCTTCCATTTACTGTTTAACCATGTCTAATTGACAGCAACAAAGATTTGCCGTGGGATGCTATCTTGGCTATTTAGTGAACCCTAATATTTCTTATTCTTTCAGCATATTGACTTAATGGACAAAAATGTCTGGGCTTTGTAGTGTGCAATGGATCAAGCAAATGAGAGGCACTCAGAGGCACTTAAAGTTGCCTGTTTGGTCTTGGATATATCTCTCTTCAGCAAATAAATCAAGAATTGGTTTCTGGTACCAGTGTTACTTTTGTAAAGCGAATGCATCAAAGTATCAAACTCTTCCTTCCCCGAGTGTCCTTTTTTCTTAAAAGCTATGCCAAAATATGGGAAAATGCAAGTGATTAATTGTTCTGTCAGAGATTAAGGATCTCTCATTGATTTAAGCAAAATTGATGTGGTCTTTACAAAAAGCCAAACAAGGCATAGCATATCAATTTCAAGGGCAAGCAATGAAGGATGTTGCTTCGTTAAATGTGTTCAACAGCACAATCAAATCCTAGTCCCCTCAGCAAAAAACAAAAACAAAGTAGAGACTTTATTATTTGTTTAAATTATCTTCTGCTCAGGACAAGATGCTCCGTGTGGGACAAAGTTGTATCATTTAAGAACACTTCCCCTGAGTGCAGTGGTCTAAATCCCTGCATTTCTTCACTGGCTTTAGCAGAGACAAAAATTATCTGAACAATCTCTGACATCTCTACTGGAGGAGAAAGAATTGCTGCTTTGTTGCACTGAGGAAGAACAAATATGTTTAGGAACAGCAGAGCTATAACCTTTGAAAGCAATAGAAAACTTGATTATATGCAACCAAAACAGGAAAACCAGGCACTGTGAGTGTAAAGCTTTACATTAGGTGTCCATAAATCCAGAATATTTCTATATTAAATAACAAGAGATTTCCTACTGGATTTGCACTGAATCTATGCAGTCTATAGTGCGTATATTTTTTGTCCTCGTTACACCATGGAAGATTGTGTTGTTTAGAGAGTCTTTAAATTAGTTTCTTTGCAGTATTTCGATTAATAAACGCCGGTTTCAGACATAAAACCATGTAGTAAAATTCACCAATGGATTGTCCACGGCCTTAACTGTGAGGACTTGGAAGGGTTTTTGCAATTATACTTTTAATACCTTTTTTCCAGACAGTTTTTTTATGACAACCACTTTTGTGTTTATTATCCAATTAATAGAACATTGGTATTAAAGTGCAGACACAATAAAACTTTTATGGGGAGCTCAGACAACTACAAATTGCCATAATCAATCCTTTGAAGAGATGCTTTTCTGGTCTGTTGCTCGCCCTTTGCCATTCTTTAATGGGAATTACCATTTCTGACATATCTAATCAACAATCCACTTCTTATTTATTAGTATCAATGATGTTGCTTTAACAGAAGTCAGCACCAACGAAATAGATATTGACCAACTATTTAAAGAGTGTTGTATTAGAATCATGAACAGCATCTTTTTATTTTATTTTAATGTTATTGTCTTGGTATTTCATTGTGTGTCTGAACGGAGATGGAAATCGCTACATAATAATGGAAATGGAACTAAGAAGGGCCAATATTTGAAGATTTCCTTTCAGTTACATAATAGATGTTGTTAGGAAACTGCTCCTAGTGGTTCTTAAATATATTGCAAAAGACTCCCAGCCTTCTTAAATAAATAAGATAAATAAATCCACGCATACAAGCCTCATAAAGAACTTCTTTTCCACTTCAGCTTTTTCAAAGGTGGTAGGGAATGCCTCACAAAGATGTGAGATTTACAGGGATTAGGGCTTTGTATGTGATGACTAAACACACATTAAAAAGAAGAGCTCCAAGGAAACTGGGTCTACACTGTCAGGGACAAGGTTTCCACAGAACCTGGTTGTCTGCGAGAATGCTAAGAGTCTATTGATTAGTTATTTGAACCTAATTAGTCACATTGCAGCATGGCTTGAAGGGCACTCATGCTTTCTCTGGGAGGATTGA
Source organism: Amia ocellicauda (assembly GCF_036373705.1). Classification (NCBI taxonomy): domain Eukaryota; kingdom Metazoa; phylum Chordata; class Actinopteri; order Amiiformes; family Amiidae; genus Amia; species Amia ocellicauda. The sequence goes on along the minus strand of NC_089866.1, from coordinate 18,444,568 downwards.
TAAGATTAACTTCTACAATAGACAGTGATGGTCACCAATTTGTTGTTTGTGTGGCAATGGACAGATTTTTGTAATCAGATTTAAGAAAGACGTGGCTTGTGTTTATTATTCAAACTTTCACTCCCATGTTTGTGAGGCCCATTGTTTCTTACAATTAGAGACATTGAGACAACTTAAAATTTGAAATATTTTTAGTAAAGCTTCTGGTTCAGTTAGGGGAGCAACTGTTTCATTTTTTCTCTCACATGTAAAAGCCTTTCAGAAATGAGAGGCCTTTTCCTGTATTTCCCTTGTTCCTCCTTTACCTACTGGTAACCTTTGTAACAGTTTTCATTCTCGAGGGGCCGATGACCTTTCGTCCTGCTTCCTCGGAGGCTTTGCTGATGTTGAGCTTCACCTCACCAAGGGCAGCTCCCCCTGGGCTCACTGAGGGACCTTCAATCAAAACCTTTCACACTAAGAGTAAGTGCTAACCCACTACTGTGAATTCCCAAATAGGAAGCCGTCACACTAAATGTTTTGCATTAAGATGCTTTTTGAATCCCAATTACACTGCCTGATCAGCTTTCCTTTGGTATTATTGACACTACTGTGATTTTGTAATAAATATTGCCATGCAGCTGCACTGCAGGATTCAATACAGGTTAAGATGTTTCCACTCTATTTGTGTAATAGATTAAACTGCACTGGCATGGACTGATCTAGTCAGTTTAATTATTAACGTGCCCACCTAATACATCAGGGTGAAAAACAAATCAACAACACCAACAACGCAACTTCAAGAAAAGTTTAGTAGGTTTTTCTAACTATTATTTAAACTTGAGAGATGTGAGTTAAAATAACAAAAACCGAAAACATACTTTTCCATTATCTGATAAGAAGACTGACTTCAGGCAATATCCTTTGGCTGATTTGAAAACTGTCACCCTGTGTAAAACTACATTCATTCTACCACCGGTTCTTCAGGTCTTTGTGTAACATATATCTTTAGAATAGCAATGCATTGTGATGTCAGACCTGTAATTCCTTAGAAAACCAACTATATTTTATGGTTAGTGTTTAGTAACAATAATAATGTTTTAATAAGATTTTGTTCCTGGGTTGGTGCAAGTGAAATGTTTCCTAAATATATGTTTTTTGTTTTATGGTTTCTTATGAATATTCTACACATTATATACAATGATCAACCTAGAAACCCATGTATAATATTGTATTATTATTTGCTATCTTTCCTGAAACGAAACTCCATTCATAACAGAAACATTCTCCTTGTTACTCTAATTTTAAATACTGTTAATATTTCAGTAACGGAAATACCAAATCCAAGGTTATTTCTTCATTTCAGTTTAGTTAATATCCAGGTTTTTTTTGTAAGATAAAGACAAAAACTAAAACCCTTGTGCTTGTATAATCATTTGGTTTCTATGAACTCTCATTGTATCCAAATTTCCACCCACCCACTGATCACACATTGCAAATCTGGTAATTTATTTGCATTATTTTCTTTTCCAGATGAATTCTACTCAGTGGCGTAGGTTTCGTTTCAGAACTGGGGGGACACTGATAATAATGGTGGGGGTGATGGTAATGGATGTGTAATTTGTGATGAGCTTATCTTTACATTTAAAAAAGTAATATCTTTGAACTAGTAATTGGGACAGTTTATTGTTTGCATTCGATTATAGACTTTTACATACATTTCACAGGAGGATGTTTTTTGCCTTGACCTTTATGCTTGGCACATTTTATCTAATAACCCTGGAAGTGAAAATCCCCCTTATTGCCAGTACAGTAGATTTAAATCCAACTGTGTGAGAGAAACATAAGATTAACTATCATACTCCTTATTTCAACTACATGGTATGCTCTGTGCTAGAGAAACTAAAATCTGAACTTGAAAACACAGTCTTGAGAAGATCAGTTAAATCAAACCAGTTATGTAGAAACCAGCTCATAATCTACTGTTCTAGAGCTGATTTATACCAATTACATGTACTACAGATAAAAAGAGTTTCGGCTGACAAGACTTATGATAAAAAAGGAGAGATTTTGAAGGGAAAGCGTTTCATAAATGTGGAGGGAAATAGGTTTTTGTAGCAGATGTGTACACATGAGTGAATTTATTAAGAAATGTCTTGCGTGTAATACGAGAGACTTCGTTTTTTTGTTCTGCGTGTTTGTTTTTCTCCCGCATTGTGGGCTTGCAGTACTAGTATGTAATGAGCTTCTTTGCTTGAAGGGCACGCACCAGTAGACTATTTGTGCAAACTCTAATTAGGCCTCTAATTAGAGTGGTAGGATGAGCACTTTGGATTCACCTGTTCTTGTCCCATTTCCCACCTGTTACCAATCATGCAGAAGAAGAGCGATTCAAAATAACAATGGGAAAGGTTGAGGTGTCACGGTTGAGGTTGCAGCAGCTTCCATCTAAGGCATGCTAATATGTCTGCTTTAAAGGGACTCATCAATGCAAGGGCAAGAAGATCAATGCCCTTTTTAACTACAGTATGGTATATATGATAGTTAATTCAAAGTGTTTTCGTTAGCAGAAAATACTTATGCTCTGCGGTTTAGGAGAAGAGAAATGCAATGGTTTGGTAAGAAAATATATGGTGGAGCTCCCTTAAAACCTTGCATTTTAACAAACATAATTAATCTGAAATGTCAATTAATCTCAATGGGGCATTGCTATCTCTTTACAGAAACAAGTGTAACACACATTCTCATTTGCTAAACTTTACATACATACATACATACATACAGACAGGTGATAAATTATAGGAAAAACCCACATAAAGTGTCTCAGTGAGGTGTTGGGCACCACGAGCCCCAGAACAGCTTCAATGCTCTTGGCACAGATTCTACGAGTCTCTGAACTCTACTGGAGGGATGAACACCATTCTTCCAAAAGATATTCCCTCATTTGGTGTTTTGATGGTGGTGGAGAGCGCTGTCTAACACGTCGGTCCAAAATATCCCATAGGTGTTCAATTGGGTTGAAATCTGTTGACTGAAGGCCATAGCATATGATTCACATCATTTTCATTCTCATCACGCTATTCAGTGAGCCCTCGTTCCCTGTGGATGGAGCATTGTCATCCTGGAAGAGACCACTCCCATCAGGATAGAAATGTTTCACCATAGGATAAAGGTGATCACTCAGAATAACTTTGTCATGATTTGTTGTCACCCTTCCCTCTAAGGTGACAACTGTCACTGTAGAGGTCAAGCAGTCAGGCCTGTACTGTTCTCTTGGTGTCACCACACATGCACCCACTTGTCGAGAATATGGTGAAGTGTGACTCATCTGACCAGATCACTTTTCCCTCATCTCTGTATACCAGTGCCTATGGTTTTTGCAACACTGAACTCTCAAATGTGCATTTGTCTTTGTAATGAGGGGTTTATGCACTGCAGTATAGCATCCCTCTCTGTGTCGTTCTCGATGGACTGTTCTTGCTGACAGTCTGATCACATCCTGCATTGACATTCTCAGTCACCTGCACGAGCATCACGGTCATCGAATGACCACAATTTCCAACCCTATTTACTGATGTCTTTCCCATAGATCTCAATGCAAATGTGACTTTTAGTCTTTAATGACTTTTGTTCCTATTGAAACACTAGCCAGTTGAGTGTCTTTGTGGCTGAAGCTCCTGCCATTCATGCCCCAATGACCCCTCTTTCAAAGTCACTTAGATCCTTTCCTCTTGCCATCTTGATCCAAAATCGAGGTCAACTGGGCCTGCTCAGCATTTCTCTACATGCCACAGAGCATGATAGGATGTTAATTGCTTAATTGTATCATGCAGTCCACTCATTTATTCAGGTTTTTCCTTTAATTTGTCACCTGTTTGTATATACAATTTATAGTCATGCTTTTCAACATAACCAAACTTTTTTCTCCCTGTGTTCTAAATGTTATATTGTAGATCATTATACTAGTTATGTGATGCTAAATACACTTGAGCTCTGTGTTTTAACAGCAGTAGCATATGCATCTCCAAAGCAATTCTTCAGTCACAAAACTATAATTCTTTAACAATTATTATGAAGGGTTTAGAACTCACTGTGGGATTTGTTTTCCTAATGCAGCGGAATTTTACAAAGGTTAGAAAGTGATGTTAGCCTACTTTAAGTGTTTCTTAAAGCAATTGCCATGCACATGGTGTGTTGGCGAGGTAACAAACAACTAAACACAGATGTTAAAACAGAAATAAGAGGACTGATTTCACATTAATGAAGAACATCATGCTCTTATTAGCTGAACACAAATGATACAGTTCACACTGTGAACTACTACTAGAACTAATACTGTGTGTGCATATGTAGGTCTGTGTGTGTGTGTGTGTGTGTGTGTGTGCGCGTACATTTACATATGAGGACAGTGTTCACTGTAAACACTACAGGGAACACACACATAATTGGTGCAATGAATGTGAGTTAAGCTCTCTGTTTAAACAGTGTTTATTTCTGATATTAAAAGTTATTTGGTCCCAGAGCTGGTATTTTTGCATTCTGTATTAACAAATATAGGTCTTGATCGAGATATGAAATTGGCCTACAGGACCTAGATTTGTCTCTCTATACAGTGCACCTCCACTTCTAATTATACTTCCCTGTAAAGAGTTTACACTCAATAGAGTCATTATATATATTTTGTGTTTTTAATAAATGAAGCGAGAGTGACACTCAAAATAATCGTAATTCCAGGAGCCGTCTGATTTCTGGGTCTGCATCAATACGTATACTTTAAATCAAGCAGAGAACAGTGAACAGAGACGCTGACCAATGGCAGCACTTCAGTCCTGTGTAGCTGCCTATAACAGTGGCGGGGGATGAAGAGGCGGAACACGTTTTCTATTGGTAGGACTCTAGATGACGCAATTCGGTACTAAAAAAAAAAGTTTTAGTTTTTGTGCTTTTCTTTTTGCATTTGTGTTCTGCTTTTTGTTTTTGTGTTTTCTTTTTGCAATTGCGTGTTTCTTTTTGCATTTGTGTTTTGCACTTCAGGGCCACCATAAAAACTAAAACAAAACAGTACTACAACAGCAAACTTATAAAACGTATTATCATTTCACATGCAACTGAAGTAGCTTCAATAGCTACAATATCAATCATTTGAAATAAACACTTGGAAACAGTGTCAAGGCTTTTTAATTGTTATATTACAGATTTATCCAAATGGATCCACAGAAATTAGGTTGGTTTTGAGGTTAATTTTGGTCTAGCAAGTCGAATAAGCTTGTTGTAATTATTGTACTAGCTCTCCGACACTGAAGGAGAGTTGATAATGAAATACATCTAGTGGGGCAGAAAATATTTTAGGGAGCTTATATTAAAAATAATAATCAGGTGTCAGTTTTTGTGTTCTTTATTTTTATATAGGATGAAACATACTTTTACATGCTGTCACAACATCCCTACAGTCACCACTTTTCTCTGTGCTACTTCAAGTGAACCTGAAGGCCAACGCATCAGTCAACTCCCAGCACATATTAGACGATTTTATATAGTGTTTCTTGAAAAATATGTATGGAAAAAAAGACAAGGAAATCCCAGTGTCACGGATTTAGAGGACACTAGGGAAAACGTGGAAGAAAGCACCTGTTATCCGCGGCATAGATAAATATATAATACAGGCAGTAAAGATCCATTCTACTATGTTTTCCCCTCCCATAGCAGGCTATTTTGAGCCCTGGAGCACCCAGCAACAGAAAAGCCAGTGTCTCGTGGGAGGTTTCACTAAGAGGGGGAATATCCCTCTTAAATTAATTTCATGGTCTTTGGGAAGAATATATTCCCTTTTAATTTTGTATCTCTAGCTCCAGGCGCCTGCCTTTACTTTAAATTTTGCCATTCGGCTTCCATCCCACTCTCTCTCTTGCAACAGACCTTATTTTGAAGAAAAAGTATCAATTAATGACACAGAAATACAGCTTGTATCCAATACAAGGTTTAACAGCTACACACACACACTCTCTCTCTCTCTCTCTTTGGCAGTTTGTTCCAATAGCTTGAGGCAAGATGACAAAAGAGAAAGCAAGAATTTATCATCTGAATTGGTCTGAACAGAAGGATACTGGATTTTCCTTTTCCTTTCCTTGCACCATTTAGAATAGAAATGGTTGTCTATATTTTACATGTTTACAGTAAAGCATAAAAACGGTGGTGGGGGCGTGGGGATAGCAGGAAGCTCTTAGATCTCATGACCAGAACATACCTCTCACCGAGGGACAGCGCAGAAGAACTGAATCATACACATTTAATCAGGTTAGCATGCTCCTGCTTTAAAAAACAAAACAAAATGCAAGTTAAAAGGTATGCACAACAGTAGGTTCTCAAACTGTGTAGCCTGGAAATATTTGTCACGTGAATTGAATACAAAATAAAGTCTACTTTGTGTTCCCAGTAGACGTGTTAGAAGTATTTCTCAACATGTACAGTTCAGCATCAAAACACAGAGTACTCTATACCTAATCTTTAGCACTGCACCTTGGATTGTCCTTTGAACAGCATGACAACCAACTGCCACTATTTAGCCTAAAAGACACAACTTTTATTTCCTGCCATGCTGTCAGATTTATTTTATGTTATTACTGCTCAGTTGTGCCAATACTCACAGCTCTGTTTAATGATTGCTACCCAGAAAAAGCAGTCTTATGTGGTTCATGACCTGGGACTCCTTGCTGAAACTCTTGCTGGGAAGAGAAATTGGCCAAGCAGTTTTCCCTTACAGACGATACAAACTGCTACTGCTGATTAAAAATAAAATATGTATACTTGAAATGGTCGAAATTATGTTAATTTGTGATGTGCTCATTCAAATTCTATTGTAAGAAATAAAATAGATATAAATAGAAATAAATCTTGTTGTTTAAGGCCATGGTAAATTACAGTAAGATCTAAAGAAAATCCACCCAGTGCCAGTCCCCTAATACTCGTGTAACAAATTCAAGTAGTTTTACAGGAAGTGTATTTACACTGTAATTACTTGTTACAGTGTAAATATGTGTGAATAGACATAATTACACTGGTAGTTAACAAGTAAATACACAATAGTTAGTGTCACTAAGTATAAAGTGTTACCCTAGCACAGTAAAAACATTGTAACCATGCACAATAACAAGGTAAATACAATTTTAAAAGGTATAATTACACTGGTAGTTACCAAGTAATTACAGTGTAAATACACAGCAATTAGGGATACTTAATGTAAAGTGTTACCGAACACTGGTAATATTCCAAGAGCAAGCTAATACTAAAGAAGATTTTGTAAACAAACTGAATATTAAATAAATCTAGAGCATAGGAAAGATATATGTTAAATATACATTGTTGCCAATGGTGGCATCCATTCAATTCTCTTGCCTGAGGGTGGGTGTTTTCACTTCTGAGATTTATATTTGGACCTGCTCTGCTATAAAGAAGATTCTTGTAAAGATAGTTTTTGACAGTAGTAATAGAGCTTTGCTGGTGGAAGGAATATATACCTTTACAACTCCACAAAGAGTCCTTGTAGTCCCATCTGCTAATGTCTAATATCATTCCTGAGTGCTTATAACATGCATGCATATTGCTAATATTCAGTTATAACCCCTGGCAAAGATCAGTATCCATCTCTCTCTTTAAAGATACTTACTGCAGAGATAACTGCGGTACACATTTGAACTATACATTTGACAAAAAGAACCAAACACCCCTTACCCACCTACCCCTCTCTCTACAGCTCTTCAGGAGTACTTTACAATCAGTCTAACTGTCCTTGAAAAAGCAAACTGTTACTCGGATTTCCTTCTGAATGCAGAGTGGCACTGTTGTATTCAGTAGGCAAATAATGTTGATTATGGATATATTTGCAGTAGGTGATACATTTTTAATGGATCACCTGCAGCATTGAAGCCCACTTTGATTTCTTAGGGATGACAGATAAGCAAGTATCTATGGTTATGTGCTCTTTCTTTTTCAACGTATGTTTCATACATAAGTGAGTGATATGTACATTTAACTTATGCTCCTCCTCTCTGATTATCATTTTACTTTTACTAAGAGTCCTCGCATCCTTTGGTTAGTAGTCTCTTTTTCAGATAACCGCAGTTTCATTCGCAATCCTAGCGCTACATTTACATGATGTTGAGAGAATTCCCACAGCAACGAAACTAAACAAATAAACAGATTCAGCACAACACATTAAACTTTCACAAACATGTTCATAGACAGTTTATTCCCTTTTAAATATCGTGGGACCACATTCAAATTCCAGGAGACCTATCACAAGAGATAAAGGGTTATTCAATACACCTGGAAATAAATTAAAATTAAATTATACATGTTCATCAGTGCAGGGGGAGATAAGAACTTAATGTCTATGACACAGGGTGCCATGGGAGTTTTCAGACTCAATCCTCATCTTTTCTTTTAACAATAGACCTGATTTTGGACACATTCCAGTGTATTTAACAGCTTTACTCCATGAGGGAATCAAGTAAATCCTTGTCAAAAGAACTGATAGAAGTAAGACTAGTTGGCACACATCATCCACAAGCGATATCGTGTTAGAAGCCAATCATTCAAGTCCCAGTACACTTCTTTTTCATTTTTTCCCACCCTTTTTGATCTTCCGATGATCTTGGTTTACAAACTATGTCTTAAAGAGCTGCCTTTTTAAAAGTAATCTACTTTGTTAATGTAAAAAAATACTGTCATTTAAAATATATATATATTATTAATATTATTATTATTATAGTAATTTCAAATAAAATATATTGTCATATTTGTAAATCTTACTGGGAAAGTAAAATACATACATATATAAAAGCAATATACACCACTAGTCTAACATTGTGTGCACTGGCATCTCAAATTTGATTTAACTTGCCCGGAAGTAGAAAAGCACATCCCAAGTAAAGATTATATTCCAGTTCAAATGTTATGTGTGAAATTTAGAATCGTGTCCATTCAAAACCTCTGCCATATGTGGAAACAATGCATTCTCAAGCAAATTCAAACAGTTTGTGCATTTCAAGTTTTAAAATGCCTAGTGATTGTAATGAGTGACATGTATACAGTATACAAACATCCTGCAGGAAGCAACACCCACACAGACAAGATGTGCTTTTCAGTAGCTCTTGTCAAAAAGTACACAAAATGTTCTGTTTTGAGAAAACACCTTACTTATGATGGAAGGCAAAAATTATGCCTGAATAATGTATACATGCAGCTCAGAAATACACACCACACAACTGCATGCAATTAAAAGAATATTGCCATAGAAATTATTCCGTTCTGAATCTCGGCACAATTAAGACATATTGCACTCTTGTTATAAATAAATAATTTGAGCGTGTGTCTGGATGGAGATATGCTATGATATACTGAAAGGCATACCAGAAAATATGCGACTATCATCATTTTATTTTTATATTTTGTATTTATTTTCAGACTTACGATTTATAATCAGCTTGTAATGTTTCCAAGCTTAGAAAATAGTAATACTGGTACTGAATTCTGGAACAAAAATGGTGTTCATGACCACTCAGCTATTAGGCAGTCAGTATAATTGAGCATCAGATCTGATGCCCCATTGACAGATGGAGAACATTACTTTATCGAGCATCTCATGCAATGAATTCAATTAACCCTATGAAATCCTGCCAAGATCAAACACTCCAACATGTATTTCCAAAGAAGACACAAACCGGATAAATTATTGGTTGCCATTTTTGACAGAAAGATCTAGAGCATTTTATTTCTGAGAAACGAAAAAACTTTATTTTCTAAAATAACTTGTTATAAAGATTTTGGTCTGACAGAAAGTAAAAGATCATTATGTGTTTAGGTTTTTCTGCAACGATGTGAAAATTAAATTCATGGAGTGGTTAATGCTGCCTGCCCCCGCAGTAAATAAATAAATAAATACAATCCTGTTTTATGATAATTGCGAACCTTCAAGTCAGACTTTTACTGTGAAGTACCTCTTAATGTGTAGAGGTTTGTGGAAGGTCAGCAAAAACCCATTCAGACATGTGCACTGTGATGGCTTTGCCTTTCATAAAGTAAGGAAATGGTTTCTCATTGTGGTCTATTAGGAACCATCCTCTTTTTTCATATGCCTATCTATAATTGATTACCAGTCATTTGTCCACGTCCATTCATAACCAATTAGCCATACTCTTCATTAAAACTACTCACACTCAGCATTATCAATTTGTAATTTGCCGTGGGCTGTATGGCTATGCCTGATATTAGCGGCTTCTTTTAAGAATTGTGAAACACTACTTTTTGGCTTTACGTAACCGAATTAAAAGCGATTCTCAGTTATATCAGAACATCTCAGTGGTCTGGAAAAACTTCTAAATCATAGCATGCATTAAAGGAATTTATATTCTGTATTCTACTTTCCTCTGTTGAATTAAACGTCTTTGTTTTTCAGTTTTTCCTGCTCATTTGCTTAGGCTCTGCAATCTGTGATGTGTCAATAAGGCCTTGCTTCTTTCCTAATTCAATATGAATGCTCTCAGTTATCTTATTTTCTTCACGTGTTTCATATGTTTGTGTTTCTCAAATGAATACTGTAGAATAATGGGGATAAATTCCACTTCTCAAATGGCAAACTTCTAAAATGTTAGTTTCTGGGTCTTTACTGTATGTACTAAAGCGATAACACATATAAAACTTCAAAAACAATACATGCATCATCAAGGTCAGCGGTGAGTTAAGAAGGACAATATGACCCTGTGTTTTTGGTTGTTGTTTTTTGTGTTTTGTTTTTATAAATGGTCAATTACATCCCTTTTCATCACACATCTGTAAACTAGCAGAAAGAAAACGCCAGTGAAATGCAATGTGCAACAATCATATCATTTATCTAAGTCTGTGAGAGTTTGGTGTCAAACCAGTGACCCTTTTGCTATTATCCATGCTTGTTACCAAACAGACTAAAAATAACCTTTCTTTAAATGCCTGAGGTGTCACCATTTTGTTTCCTTTTCCGACCATTAATCAAGCTTGAGGATGTGTGCTACATGAAAAGATTTTTTAAACCCTTCTGGGCTCATTCTGTATATGTATTAATAGCAGGCCTATATGTGTACTTGTAAAAACAACTTTTACCACTAAATAATTAAAGCGATCAGTGACAGATCTGTTTCCGTTCCTACTTTCTTTTCAAGAAAGTCTAATAAAGGGTGACAACAAATGAAAATGGGAATAGAATCCACTGCTATTTGAAACTGGGGTTGTGGTCCATTACAGTTCCTGTCAGGTGATTCATTTTACTTGTCTTTGCCAGCTATCGGAATGTTAGATAGGTAATTCTAATTGAAACTAATTACTTGTCACCATGGGCAATTATAGTAGCTATTGACAATGACTATGACTAGCACATTGCATTTTTCACTCCATTAAACCAAATGGCAGAAGATCTTTGTGAACGCAGACATTAGCAGGATGTCATAGCTCATGCTGGAAATGCAATAAAGGATATGGAACCTGCCAGTAATCTTTATACCAAGCTATACAGGAATTCCTTGCTAATTTGCCTTTAATGGCACTGACAACCTTACAATAATACTAACAAGAAGACATTTAACAAATTAACATTAAATAAAGTTATTCAATAAAGAACAAACATGCAACTGGTGCAAACTAGTAGCTAAAGCTTGACTTTGTTCTTAATTTGTTCACATATACACTGATATCGCAAGGTATTTGAGCTGCCAAATGTTTGCACAGTGTCTTGCATCAGTCAATGCTATTCTGCAGGGTCTGACCCTCTCTTCGCCCAGCTTTCCTTGGATATCTTATTAGTACTGCTCTTAGTGGCAAGTGTCAATTTTAGTGTCAATCTACATGGATCAGGGATACAAGGCATGAACCTGAAAATATAACCTGCAGTAAAAATTAAATACAGAGAGGAGTTCTGTTGTTTACTGCTTATCTGTTGCTGGTTTAGCAATGAAAACAATCTCTGTAACCTAATTAAAACAGTTTTCATCCCAGCTCTATCAACAGCACTGAGAAAGACAGTGGTTGTATTAAAAAAAAAAAGAAAAAAAAAAACTGCTTTTGCCTTACACACCAGGGACTCACTAACATTTAAAAACATGGTCCGTACAGCTGACAGCCTGCTGTGAGGTGTAGTGAAATATTGATTACATTTTTGTCTTCATGTGGCTGACATACAGAAATGGATCATTTCTGCAGCTCTTTGCTTTTCCACTCCACGTATTATTTGACTCGTGTTATTGTACTGCCATAGAAGTGAGTATCTTAGATGAATGAAGATGTACAAAAATGATATGTATATATACACACAATCAAACCCACACACGCATACACAGAGCATATATAATTCAAAACAAATTAAATTGGTGTCTCTGCTGTTGTTAGCCCTTATTACTCCCGTGTTGACATCATGAGGAATGAACGGTTCCGTCTGGTTTTGTGTGTGTCAGCACTTGCCCATTTTGTGTTTTATGTTTCTTTTCTTTTCTTTTTTTCCTCTTCTTCAGAACACTGCTGAAAATCCCATAAGGATCGGCGCCATCTTTTCTCAATATTCAATTCAGAGCAGGCTCACCAAGAGATATGTGCCTGTGTTGTGCAATCATCCATCAAAGCTAGAAATAATGCTTTTAATTGTGTTGCTCAACACTTAAAAACAATGCAAGCAATTATGGTCTGCTTTTTACATTCCATAACTCATCCTGTACTTTAGAAAGTAAACAATTATAGTATATTGTGAAAAACAGGAGGCCTGTTTAGACTTGTAGTAGTGCCCACAAATAATGTTATATCTTTAACAACAAGTTTTGGACCATTCTTGACTTTTTTTAGTGTTGTGCTATTGAAGTGGTGAGGTTTTTGATGTTGTGGCATCAGAAGATCCACTTTGCTTCAGCATGTAGTTCTGGGAAACCAAAAGAGATTGAGTGTGTGTGTGTGTGTGTGTGTGTGTGTGTGTGTGTGTGTGTGTGTGTGTGTGTGTGTGTGTGTGTGTGTGAGAGAGAGAGAGAGAGAGAGAAAGAGAGAGAGTATAATGGCTTCAGTTGCTGAGTGATTCGATACAATGTACTTTGGTCTCTAATCATCAGCTATCTTCATGGATATGAGTGGCCCATTATGATGCTAATGATTGATTAACAAATGAACTGATTGTATACTCTGTTTTTGATTCATACAAGATGTATTAAATTGTCAACGTTGTGGTACAATATTAATGTAGTACTTTGTAGACAATTTCATTACATTGAATTATCACAGTTTTACTGGACAGATATAATGAATGAAACGCTTCTATCCTTCAGAGGTGCAAATGACACGAATTCTGAAATTATACCCAACTCTATTGTTGTTTTATGTGAAGCTGGAATAATTAAGCTAATCTGATTTGGTTACAGACTAGAACTTCACAATTTGTAGTCAGTCTGCTCTACATGACCCGTATATATCTGCATATTTATTTATGCTGTAATTACATTTGAAGTAAACCATGATTTTGGAGTGACGTGCTTTAAAATGTATTCAGTGAAACATTAAATGGTTCATCAGTTGTAATGTTATTTACAGTTTATAATGAACAAAAAAGCAATTGGAAATGTGTTGGAAAAACAATGCGTTTCCTTTTCAGTACTATTTAACCACAGGGAAAGTGTGATCAACGGTGGATGTGAGTTGGTTGTTGTTAATTAACAGGGATATATTTTTTCCCAGGTTCCCAGGTAGTATGATGGATGTTACTTAAACTTTATCTGAAAATATCATGTCATTCTCTCTAGTGCATAACTGTTTCTTAAACAAAATGTAAGCAAAAACAGTAATATATCCTGGATTATATATATAGTATCTGTGATTCCATTATAGTTGTACAAAACACTTCATAAAGACTATTCAAGTTTTACGCTGAAGCTGAATTTTAATTAATGGCATCCCCCCTTTGTTTCTTTGTTCTTGCAACAGTTTACAATCTGTCACAGTGGTTAAACATAGAGAAAAGGAAATGCCACTGCCAACAGCCCAGCGTTTTTAAAACAAGCAACTAAATATAAATACATTGTAACAAATGAGAATGTAAACATATGATACAATGTTAAACTACAATTCATTATGACATAATCATGTGTACATGATTTACTTTTCATTCATTCAGCAGGTGGGCATCTGATTGAATAAAACAACCAGGATTACACTAACCTTAGGCTCCTTCCCTTTGTTATGCTGTGTTGTCTCACGAATTGCAACAGAGAGCACTAAATCCAGGATTTATGAAGATGTAATTCTGATGTTATTTCCATGTTTGGGCTGACTGTGGGACTAGCTTCCAGTTCACACGAAGCAGAGTCTTAACTATCACTGGTGATAGCTGTGCAATCTAATGAGAAATACTTGCTAAACTGAAATAAATTGGAACAGGATTTAAGTCCATCCAAGTATATCCATGTAATTGTAAAAATAAAAACAAACTTCAGAGACATTTCATCAGTATGGATTGTAGGTTTAAGTGAAGTTTTATTAGCAGTTTCAATGAATTGCTTGTAGTATTTGGAGAAAGTAAAATAGCACCACCCCTGCACTTTGTTTGTTTTGTTTTCTTATTTTCAAATGCATTCCCCTTTCCAAATTGGAAATATTATCCTATAGATGATCTGTATACATCATCATATATTGATACAACTTGTAAAGAAATTGGGTTAAACTTTACATTAAGTGTCCTTAATTACTGTGTATTTACATTATAATTACTTGATACAATGTAAATACAGTGCAAATAGTCTTAATTACACTGGTAGTTACCAAGTAATTACAGTGTAAATACACAGTTATTAGGGACTCTTCATGTAATGTGTTACCAGAAATTGTCAAGAAAAGGCATTCAGAATGACAGCAGTGGCAAGCTTCCTCTCACAGGCTATTAGTTTATGCAACGTGAAAACAATATAATTAGTGTTTGATTGCAGATTTTTTTTTAATTATTTTTTCCTTCTGAATGTTAATAACAGTGCTTAGTCTGTGTCCTCCCGAATACATATTTTTCTATTCAGGTAACAGCATATTTATGATTTTTGGTACAAAACAATGTGAACATGTGTTCTTCCAATGGGAATTTCTTTTATGTCTGCAAAGAGAGAGCAACTGCGCATTCAAAACTTGGCGCGGTGGCAAAGCTCGGCCTAAATAGGTTGCAGGTGTCAGTGTGCAGTAGGGGATATCACAGAGGCTCCAAATATCGAGTTTCCCCTGATGGCAGGGAAGTCGTTTTGTTTATGTGAACTCTATCCAACTCTCATATCTTGCAAAAGATCAAAACACAAGCTGATTTTTTCTGAGTCTCAAATGTGCAAGGCTTTTAATGGTGGGGGACTCAGCCTTTTCAATTTCTATTAATAAGAAGAGTTTCAATACCAAGGAAACTACACCAGAGCCATAAAAATTAAATAAAAACACACACACACACAAAAAGGAAAAATAAAATGTGCATTGGGTTGGATTAAATGTTCCATTTTGTTATCCTGCTTGTTTATGGTGTTAATGTATATATGGCAAGCCAAATTATCATTTAGAGATATCTCTAAATCATATAGAGATATTATTATTATTATTATTATTATTATTATTATTATTATTATTATTATTGATTTCTTACATGAAGTTTGGCTGAATTCAAATAATGATCCACTCTAACTGGATATTAATAAGTGGATTTGCCTTGCTGTCTGATTTGCTACTAGTTCATGTTCCCTCAACCATGTTATTGAAACGCAATTCTAATTAGGATAATTCAAAATCCTTATTAATCGCCTTCCAATTGTTACCGTTTAATTCCAGGAAATTATATATTTAAATAATAATAAAAATAATAATGTACACATAAGAAAATTATCTGTACCAATCGCAAATCTAACCCAGATCACTAGGTTTGCAGTTCTATTCCCTAACCACTGCGCCAACTGATATATAACTTTCACATTAAATCTATTTTAAGTAGCCTGCAGCTGTCGTGACTAATTGTATAAAAAAAAATTATTGGGGTTATTGTTTCAAATAAATGTATCAAGTAAAAACATTAATTATAATAAATAATACAAAATAGGTGTGTGTGTGTGTGTGTGTATATACACTCACCTAAAGGATTATTAGGAACACCTGTTCAATTTCTCATTAATGCAATTATCTAACCAACCAATCACATGGCAGTTGCTTCAATGCATTTAGGGGTGTGGTCCTGGTCAAGACAATCTCCTGAACTCCAAACTGAATGTCTGAATGGGAAAGAAAGGTGATTTAAGCAATTTTGAGTGTGGCATGGTTGTTGGTGCCAGACGGGCCGGTCTGAGTATTTCACAATCTGCTCAGTTACTGGGATTTTCACGCACAACCATTTCTAGGGTTTACAAAGAATTGTGTGAAAAGGGAAAAACATCCAGTATGCGGCAGTCCTGTGGGCGAAAATGCCTTGTTGATGCTAGAGGTCAGAGGAGAATGGGCCGACTGATTCAAGCTGATAGAAGAGCAACTTTGACTGAAATAACCACTTGTTACAACCGAGGTATGCAGCAAAGCATTTGTGAAGCCACAACACGTACAACCTTGAGGCGGATGGGCTACAACAGCAGAAGACCCCACCGGGTACCACTCATCTCCACTACAAATAGGAAAAAGAGGCTACAATTTGCACAAGCTCACCAAAATTGGACAGTTGAAGACTGGAAAAATGTTGCCTGGTCTGATGAGTCTTGATTTCTGTTGAGACATTCAGATGGTAGAGTCAGAATTTGGCGTAAACAGAATGAGAACATGGATCCATCATGCCTTGTTACCACTGTGCAGGCTGGTGGTGGTGGTGTAATGGTGTGGGGGATGTTTTCTTGGCACACTTTAGGCCCCTTAGTGCCAATTGGGCATCGTTTAAATGCCACGGCCTACCTGAGCATTGTTTCTGACCATGTCCATCCCTTTATGACCACCATGTACCCATCCTCTGATGGATACTTCCAGCAGGATAATGCACCATGTCACAAAGGTCGAATCATTTCAAATTGGTTTCTTGAACATGACAATGAGTTCACTGTACTAAACTGGCCCCCACAGTCACCAGATTTCAACCCAATAGAGCATCTTTGGGATGTGGTGGAACGGGAGCTTCGTGCCCTGGATGTGCATCCCACAAATCTCCATCAACTGCTAGATGCTATCCTATCAATATGGGCCAACATTTCTAAAGGATGCTTTCAGCACCTTGTTGAATCAATGCCACGTAGAATTAAGGCAGTTCTGAAGGCGAAAGTGGGTCAAACAGTATTAGTATGGTGTTCCTAATAATCCTTTAGGTGAGTGTATATATATATATATATATATATATATATATATATATATATACAGTGAGCGAAGAAAGTATTTGATCCCCTGCTGATTTTGTTCATTTGCCCACTGACAAAGAAATGATCAGTCTATAATTTTAATGGTAGGTGTATTTTAACAGTGAGAGACAGAATAACAACAACAAAAAACAGAAAAACTCATTTCAAAAAAGTTATCAATTGATTTGCATGTTAATGAGGGAAATAAGTATTTGACCCCTTCGACTTAGTACTTAGTGGCAAAACCCTTGTTGGCAATCACAGAGGTCAGATGTTTCTTGTAGTTGACCACCAGGTTTGCACACATCTCAGGAGGGATTTTGTCCCACTCCTCTTTGCAGATCCTCTCCAAGTCATTAAGGTTTCGAGGCTGACTTTTGGCAACTCGAACCTTCAGCTCCCTCCACAGACTTTCTATGGGATTAAGGTCTGGAGACTGTCTAGGCCACTCCAGGACCTTAATGTGCTTCTTCTTGAGCCACTCCTTTGTTGCCTTGGCTGTGTGTTTTGGGTCATTGTCATGCTGGAATTCCCATCCATGACCCATTTTCAATGCCCTGGCTGAGGGAAGGAGGTTCTCACCCAAGATTTGATGGTACCTGGCCCCGTCCATCGTCCCTTTGATGCGGTGCAGTTGTTCTGTCCCCTTAGCAGAAAAACACCCCCAAAGCATAATGTTTCCACCTCCATGTTTGACGGTGGGGATGGTGTTCTTGGGGTCATTCCTCCTCCTCCAAACACGGTGAGTTGTGTTGATGCGAAAGAGCTCGATTTTGGTCTCATCTGACCACCATACTTTCACCCAGTTCTCCTCTGAATCATTCAGATGTTGGCAAACTTCAGACGGGCCTGTACATGTGCTTTCTTGAGCAGGGGGACCTTGCGGGCTCTGCAGGATTACAGTCCTTCACGGTGTAGCGTAATGTACACTTATAAATTTCAATTTAAGAAGTGAATTTATAGTATCACCTTATCACGAATCCTGGAATCTTGTAGAACTCAATTTCTGTAATAATTGGACGCAGACACCAATTCCAAAGATTTAAATTGTCAATTTTATTCAAAAACAAAGACTGAATGTAGCACAACACTAATTATACAAAAGGGAAAAACTAATTAAAAGTCAACTCTAGATCAACAAATCAAAGACAAATCACTTCCGTGACCAAATCAAAGACCATGGGATCGCATATGATAACACACAAATCGTTAAACAAAAAAGGTTATAAACACATTGACTACAATACCGGTTAGTAAGACGAAGGTGAGTCTCTCATTAGTATTGTTAGTCAGACATTAAATAACTACGCAGGTTAGTATTTATTCAGGTAACTTCTCGTTATATATATCAGTCTCATTTACGTTTAGGTGCAGAGAAAGATCCTATCATTACTTGTTACCACAATTTCCCTTAACTGATTATTATTCAATGATTAAGGATAGGCAGGGCCACCTATTATCTGGTGTCTATTAACTTGTGTCAATTTCAGACTAAACAGTTAAACAGGAATGAAGAGATATTTCTCGGTGTTGACAGATTTTATTTCTAAAATTATCAACAAAACAGTTTAATGCAACACATTTATATTTAAGCAAAACTAAATATTACATATTCTAGAGTTATGAATCACAGATTAACATTTCTAATTGATTTCTCAAATGTCATGAATCACAAACTCCAAACTGTTAAACTTATCTGAACTTCGTCGCAGAGAGGCCTCTCTGTCTTCGGGCTCAGATAACAGCACACGGCACGAGGTCCGTGTGGTCTGGAACAAAGACAGTCCGGTTCGGCTTTGTCCAAGAACTTCCACTCAGTCGATGCACCTGGAAGTTGGGGTTTCGCGAATGTAGAGTCTTTTCCAAACAGATTTTCCACTGGTTTGAAGGCTCCAAGGTTGTGCACAAAATCTTCTTTGTAAGTAGGGTTTCCACCGTAGTTACTTGAAGACAAAGTCTTTGAGGAAGGCAGGGCCCTGTTCGTTTCCAAGGGTCAAGTTTCTTAAGACTCAATAGCTATTTAAATGACTGACACTTTCGTATTCAGTCGACTTGTCAATTGTCCAGCTGTAAAACTCCACTGATCAGGTGGGCATGCGCAGTTTCTAAAGTTCTTTATTTAATAAAGTCCTTTAAAAGAATTCTTCGTACGGCTCAATCTCCTTCTCCCAGTTTAACTCTTCTGTTGCCGGCAAAGACTTGGTTGGTTTCTGTTTCCGGTTCGGGCAACAGAGCTACAGGTTGAGCTGTGGCAGCGAGTTACTGGTTCAGGTGAGACAGAGAGAGAGAGAGAGAGGCCATGCGCTACCATTTATATGCCTGTCAGATCAATAGATGATTGGTTCTTGAGTTTGTGAGATTGGATTTCGGTTTCAGACCACAGTGTCCTATTGGAGGTGGGGTTGATTTATGACTGATGTCAATCCATGCCATCTTTTGGAAATGCCGGTTGGCCCGGGTTCGTAGCTCTGTGTCGGGATTTCGGCTCTCATCCATTTCAAAGAGTTTTTATTACCTACAGGCCCCCTTCCCCAGACATCTCACAGCAGGATTCCAAACTATTTGGCCTATTCTCGGTGCCATCCACCCAAAACTGTCACTTTGATGTAAACCAGTCCCACGCTTTAAGGAAATCTGATAACTTTGGGGGGGAGAGGTCTTCTTTAGATCAGTGCTTCAGCGCAGAGCTAAAATGCTCTTATCAAAATACACCCAACATAATGCTACAACGGCATAGTGTGTTACCAATTGTTTTCTTGGTGACTATGGTCCCAGCTGCCTTGAGATCATTAACAAGATCCTCCCGTGTAGTTCTGGGCTGATTCCTCACCATTCTCATGATCATTGAAACTCCACGAGGTGAGATCTTGCATGGAGCCCCAGACCGAGGGAGACTGACAGTTATTTTGTGTTTCTTCCATTTGCGAATAATCGCACCAACTGTTGTCACCTTCTCACCAAGCTGCTTGGCGATGGTCTTGTAGCCCATTCCAGCCTTGTGTAGGTCTACAGTCTTGTCCCTGACATCCTTGGACAGCTCTTTGGTCTTGGCCATGGTGGAGAGTTTGGAATCTGATTGATTGTTTGCTTCTGTGGACAGGTGTCTTTTATACAGGTAACGAGCTGAGATTAGGAGCCAGAAATCTTGCTGATTGATAGGGGATCAAATACTTATTTCCCTCATTAACATGCAAATCAATTTATAACTTTTTTGAAATGCGTTTTTCTGGATTTTTTTGTTGTTATTCTGTCTCTCACTGTTAAAATACACCTACCATTAAAATTATAGACTGATCGTTTCTTTGTCAGTGGGCAAACGTACAAAATCAGCAGGGGATCAAATACTTTTTTCCCTCACTATATGTATATATATATATATATATATATATATATCCTACTATATTATATTTTGTAAGTCGCCCTGGATGAGGGTGTCTGCTAAGAAATACTAATAATACTAATAATACTCTATATACACATATGTGTATTCTATGGGTCTACAATAAGTGAATGCACTCATGGTTAAAAATGGACAAGTGGAGAATATATAATGATGGGGATGACGAATTGTCATTAACCCACAGGAAGTGATTTGAAGATATCTCTAAATGATTTGCAGATATCTCTAAATGTACTTTTAAACTAGATATATTTAAATTATTTGCAGATATCTCTAATTGATTTGCAGATATCTCTAATTGATTTGCAGATATCTTGAAATGATTTAGAGATATCTGGAATTATTTGAAGATATCTTGAAATATTTGCAGATATCTTTAAATTATTTAGAGATATCTCTAAATATTTGAAGATATCTTTAAATGAATTACAGATATCTCTAAATGATAATTTGGCTTGCCATATGTATGTTAATCTAATGTATGATGTTAATACATGTCCTTTAAGCACTCCTAGTTAGAGAGAGAGAGATTATGGTGTAATATTGTCTGACACTGGTTTGCTGGGTTATGTATAGAAGTAGATATCTCAGGAATGTTAATATAGTGAATGTTAATATACATGTCAAAATTATGCATCTTTTCTATAAACCAGTAATAACAAGGTAATGATGTTTATATTAACATGATTATAAAACAATGTGTTCAATATCCAAGCTTTCTAAGGGAATTATGTTAATAACGTTTTAAGATGGATGCCACTTGAAATGCTTAACATTATTTTACAAGGGGGAAAAGACAAATTGGTTAGTCATGTATTTTCATCTCTAGCTATGCTGCTTCGAAACAAATAACATGTCCACTGAGGGTTTATAATATATATTGGATACCTAGGGTGATTCTTTTAACATTATTACAAAAGTTTGACCTGCTCGCTTAAAAGCCACTTTTCCAGTTTTCTCTGTGAATGAAATTTACTGGGGGGCCTTAAAGGTTTTTCAGAGAAATATTCAAAGACGATGTGAATCACAACTTCCTGTTCTGCCTGCTGGAAATGTTGTTTCATACAGTATTAGGTACCCTGTTTCTGAGGGAGATATCCACATGTGCTTTTTGGTGTCACACAAAGATAAATGCTCATTCTGCTGGGTTTAAAATGCACAAATATACATTTTACAGCATAGTTCGTATTTTAATTAATCTTTCAGAATGTGTATTGTATTAGTATTACTATCATAGTTTGCTGTGATTTTTCTTATTTAAAGCATGAAATTAAAAATGAACTAGGCAATCAATTCAATTCTGGGATTTGAAGAAAGCATTAATACCTCGCCTGGGTTCAATAACAAGCTTCGTGGTGCATAATATAGTTCCCTAAGGAATGCTAAGTGGAGTTGTGCTTTGTAAGCTGGAAGTTGGACTATCAGGAGGTGATTATAATATAGTGCCAACATGGCATTAGAGAGACGAATCAAGCATTTCACTGCATATTGTTTTGTTTTTGTAAAATTTTTAATATAGCCTGTTACCTTTTCTAAGCCTCCTTTTTCAAAATCTTTACAAGCAGAAGTAGGTTTGATTCGTATTGTAAAAATGTCTGTCCCTGATAGGTTTCAATCAGGAAACACCAGCACAGGAGCGTTAATGTGTGTGACTATTAACCAACAAGTGTTGCAGTTGACAGGTTCATTCAGTAATATGGAGCAAACACAAAAGCAGGAGAACAGGGAGCACAGAGGAGAATAAACACTGAATGGATTCAATTAATCCCTCACAATTTCACAAGATTTGCTGACACAAACTCACTTAACCAATTCCATATTTTTATCAGCTGTGCTTGTGGATAAATGGCCATCACTCTGATCAGCAGCACTTGGTCGGCCTGATCAGGACATATTTCAAAAATTTGAATTGCTGTGTGCTTAATTGAAACAAGTCATATGTTCAGTCATCCCATCCTGTGACTGATGTATTCGTTGGTAACCTTTTGTTTTTCTCTAACGGAAAACACATTTTGTTGCTACCAACCATTGGCAGTTTGCAGAATTAATAAATACATACAGTGAGGGAAAAAAGTATTTCATCCCCTGCTGATTTTGTACATTTGCCCAATGACGTAGAAATGATCAGTCTATAATTTTAATGGTAGGTGTATTTTAACAGTGAGAGACAGAATAACAACAAAAAAATCCAGAAAAATGCATTTAAAAAAAGTTATCAATTGATTTGCATGTTAATGAGGGAAATAAGTATTTGACCCCTTCGACTTAGTACTTGGTGGCAAAACCCTTGTTGGCAATCACAGAGGTCAGACGTTTCTTGTAGTTGGCCACCAGGTTTGCACACATCTCAGGAGGGATTTTGTCCCACTACTCTTTGCAGATCCTCTCCAAGTCATTAAGGTTTCAAGGCTGACATTTGGCAACTCGAACCTTCAGCTCCCTCCACAGATTTTCTATGGGATTATGGTCTGGAGACTGGCTAGGCCACTCCAGGACCTTAATGTGCTTCTTCTTGAGCCACTCCTTTGTTGCCTTGGCTGTGTGTTTTGGGTCATTGTCATGCTGGAATACCCATCCACGACCCATTTTCAATGCCCTGGCTGAGGGAAGGAGGTTCTCACCCAAGATTTGATGGTACATGGTCCCGTCCATCGTCCCTTTGATGCGGTGCAGCTGTCCTGTCCTGTCCTGCAGAAAAACACCCCCAAAGCATAATGTTTCCACCTCCATGTTTGACGGTGGGGATGGTGTTCTTGGGGTCATTCCTCCTCCTCCAAACACGGCGAGTTGAGTTGATGCCAAAGAGCTCGATTTTGGTCTCATCTGACCACAACACTTTCACCCAGTTCTCCTCTGAATCATTCAGATGTTCATTGGCAAACTTCAGACGGGCCTGTACATGTGCTTTCTTGAGCAGGGGGACCTTGCAGGCACTGCAGGATTTCAGTCCTTCACGGCGTAGTGTGTTACCAATTGTTTTCTTGGTGACTATGGTCCCAGCTGCCTTGAGATCATTAACAATATCCTCTCGTGTAGTTCTGGTCTGATTCCTCACCGTTCTCATGATCATTGAAACTCCACGAGGTGAGATCTTGCATGGAGCCCCAGACCGAGGGAGACTGACAGTTATTTTGTGTTTCTTCCATTTGCGAATAATCACACCAACTGTTGTCACCATCTCACCAAGCTGCTTGGCGATTGTCTTGTAGCCCATTCCAGCCTTGTGTAGGTCTACAATCTCGTCCCTGACATCCTTGGACAGCTCTTTGGTCTTGGCCATGGTGGAGAGTTTGGAATCTGATTGATTGTTTGCTTCTGTGGACAGGTGTCTTTTATACAGGTAACGAGCTGAGATTAGGAGCCAGAAATCTTGCTGATTGATAGGGGATCAAATACTTATTTCCCTCATTAACATGCAAATCAATTTATAACTTTTTTGAAATGCGTTTTTCTGGATTTTTTTGTTGTTATTCTGTCTCTCACTGTTAAAATACACCTACCATTAAAATTATAGACTGATCGTTTCTTTGTCAGTGGGCAAACATACAAAATCAGCAGGGGATCAAATACATTTTTCCCCCACTGTAAATATGGTACTTGCATGCTACGTAGATATTTAAGCATTCTCTTTTCTCCTGCGGGTAAAGAAGATGTTTGTGTACCAATGGAAACAGGACTTGCTGCATATACTTTCCGTTGAAATTCTTAAGTGTCCTGGGGTATTTCGGCTTGAGTCAGTTGAAAATCCTACAGTTCAGGCCACACTTGTCACATCGATAAAATACTATAATCAGCAGAGTTAACATTTCTAAAGAGCTAATGAAAAATACTCCCATTTAGGGTTTGTTCTTTGAAAGATATTCTGTGGGTGGTTGTTTAAATGTCTTTGGAAAAACTGCTAATGAAGTCCCAACACTTCAAAGCTCATTCACTCCGTAACCTTGCTCTCAGATCTGCATTTTCTTGTCCTGTTCTTGTGTAAATTGGTCAAATAGAGAAGGAATGACCAAAAAAAGTGTCAACACACAACTCCTTGAAATCCCTGTGTGAGATGTTTCATTGCAGGGGAGATTTCAAGGCTAGGACTATTTCACCAAGACTTTGTCATTTTAATTAATTATTATTTTCTCAGGGAAATTGTATCTACCTACTCAAACTCTCCATGTAAATAAATCAATTATGTGTAGTTGGCTGAAAGTTTACCTGGAGGTAACTGAGGGAGATGTAATTTGTGTCTCCTGCTGAGATTCTCTCTCAAAGTAGTTCACGCTTACAGTATTCTGAATTATTGGAAAATGCTAAGTTTTATATGTTTGTGGTACATTACACTTATGTAGAAAGACAGGCAAAACCGTTTAGCATTATACAGCCTCTTTTAGTGTTTGTTTTCCTTTTTTAATACACAATAAAAATCATGATTCTATATCTCCTACTTCGCTATGTCTATGGTTAAGAGCAGTTTTGAATTAGTATATATTCATGAGTGGACAGCAACACGCCATCAAATAACACGAATATGCCACTCCAATGAATTAAATAGTTAGGATGGTGAATCTCACAACCACAACAGAACCATCCCTGTGCAGGTTCAGTCAGGGTCCCAGGACATTGACCCCAAGCTCAGGTCATTTACACATCTGTATTTCCTTTTACACACTGTACAGACTAGTTTTACAACAAGCATGCAGGGCACAACATATGCAAATCTATAACCCCTGGGGGAAAATCTCTAATCCTAAAATGCTCTATTAAACATCACCTTTGATAAATAAAAGGCAGAATAAATACCAGCTAAAACTCTATCCTAATAGAAAAATAACCAAAGCAAACCAACACAACTAAGCTAAAACTGAATCTGAAAAATACTTCCTATTCCACCAATCCAAAACTCAGCAGCAATTAAATTAATCTTTCTTATTTACACAAATCCAAAAGTGCTTAGCAGACTTTTGGTTTCTCCTCAATCCAAGACCCAAGCTCCTCAAAAAGCAGAAGCAAAGATCTCACTCCAGTGGGATTCAAGAGTCTCCTCAGCAGACCTAATTTCCTCCAGGGCCTCCAACAGCTCCACCAGGCGAAGACACGATGTAATTCAAGGGGGAAAGAGCAGAAGGTCTCAAGTGCCAGCACGGTAAGTTTCTGTGGCTCCACAAACACAACTCAATTTCCTCATTCACTAAATGGTGGCCACCACTAGACACCTCCCTTCCTTACCGCACTGCCCAGCGCAGGTGTGTCTCGTTTGTGTGAGATCTCATGCAAAAGAAAGCTACTGCAAATCATTCAAGGAACACATGTGGAAAACCAATCAATGAAATAATCAAACCATACACAAGAAAAACCACTCCAAATGAATGTAAACAAACCAATAAGTGAAAACCCAACAGAAATAATTAAGGTGAACAAGGTCTGTGCTCGGGCACCGTACGTGACATATATATGCTATAGGTTATATTGACAGACATTTAAAAGACATAGCTGTTAACATGGTGGAAATGCCAAAAAAATATTGATTTATGACATCTGACGTCAGACAACAATCGTTTTTAATTATGAAACCAAAGCGATGCCATGTTTGCATTGCTAATGAAGACAAATAGACTAATACCAGCACAAACAGTTTGAACAAGCTTTAAATATTATCATTACTGCAGGAACAAGAATCGTTATTATCCAGCACCTGCTCAAGACAGACCTTGAGGATCTTATCGCAGTCTTACTCATAAACAGCATGTTTTGAAGAGGATGTCTTTGATTAAGGTGTCTAGAATCATTTTCAATTCCTCATCCATCCAGTTGCACATGGAGACACCACCTGGAAAAAAGAAATATAACACCGCAGAATGTTTTGCTCTGTTGTACAAGTAAATGTTTTGATGCTTTCCAGTTTTTTTTACTTTCCTGCAGTGGCTAATTAAGCTAAGCAGACAATGAAAGCAAATGAGAACACATCTAAATCTAAGCATTTGTATGTTGTGCTTTGAATAAACCAGTTTTTATTTCCTTAAATAATTTAATAAGGATTATTAAACCAGAAAAAATAAATTTGTGTTATATTTCAGAATACCTTCTTCATTAGTCTATTATAATAATTAATACACGAACAAAACCATTTACTGTATATACAGACTGTTGTCCAATGTGAACTCCACAAGCCAGGCAGAATTGTGATACACTAGCTCGTCCACCAAAGCTATTAATTACGAACAGCAGAAAACAAAGGTGGAGATTAATGTGTTGCCTTCCAGAGCATAATCAGTCTTTGCTGATAACCTGGTATCCTTGTCAGCAGCCCTCCAACTAAAACAAAGAACCCTACAAATGTATTACATCAAGCACAGCGAACCTTGTGTCATACCTTTTACTTGCAAGCAGCATCATTCTAAATCCCTTGGTCATTTTATGCCTAAATAAGGAAAACAATACTATGTGAATAGAGGCTTTGTAAAGATCTAGGTTAAGTCTTCTTGGTAGTATCTTAAAGCATGTAGGCTATGTGCACCACTGTGCTGAGTAGAAAAAGATCAGGGTATGACATCATTTAATCAAAAGTTGCACTCTGGTTTTGATGAACTATGGCAAAAAACACGTGCTGCGTACATGTTGTTTTTCTGAAGACCACCGTGACTGCCAGTACAGATCTTGATGTCTTGAACAACAGTGTACTGCCAGCTGTAATGGGCCAATGCACCTTCCTACACAGTATGGCATCATCTCAAAGAGCTGCGCATGTAACAGATTGGTTCAGGGAGATTAGCACTGAATACATCGCAGGGCTCGAACACCTCCGGGATGCAGTGGAACAGCGAATCATGAATAGATCTCTCGGCGGATCTGAAAATGTGCTTTTGGAGAACTGGCATGATATTCCTTTATGAAATAGAATTGCAGCATTCATCGCAGTCGAGAGCTGTTGCATACTCGTTTAAATGTATTAAGAACAGCTGGCTTTGGCGTATTTTGTCTGTTGTCCCAATCTGGTTAAAACATTATGTATACTGCGACTCACACCACATTTGAATTTGTCAGGTTACATTCTATGTTTGTTTTAACAAGGCAGTCTAGTTGTACATGCTGTAGAGGTGAAGGAAGGTTGAGAAAGCCGTTTTACACGGGGAAAATGAAAACTGGAACTGTAAATATATTAAATGAAATGTAACATGTTTTTAATTTGCTTTTTAATGTTTTTTTTTAACACTGCAGAAAAAATAGGTGAATTGGATTAGGGTGCACTACCGCGACTTCTCAAAACTGTGCTGAAGTGCAACTTTTAGGTAAGTCTGAAGTCAGTGAGGGGTTCCTACGGTTTCCAAAAGGAGATCTGTTTGTTTGTGTATTTATTTATTTTTATGTTTTACGGATTGCACTAACTCCAAAGTGAGAGTCAAATTGTTGAAGATCTTCTTGGCTGAAATAATACTTACAAGCAGACGGACATTGTAAATGACTCCTGTAAAGTGGCAAACAATTAATAGTTTTCATTTATAAATATTTTATCTTTGGCATGAACAATCACTTTTTGGCCATCGTGTTTAAAAATGTGTTATGCCACAGAAAATATTGGACAGTGTGATAACAGACTTGAAAACACATTTTGAGAGATAATAAAATACTTTTCAATATTGCTAAATCTAATTTAAAGATTTCCATTAAATATTTATTTATCTTAATCTTGTTGTACGTAAACATTAGAGACTGCTTGTCAGTAATGATGATTGGAAACAGGATCATGAAGATAAATTCAATATATAACAGTATTTTCTGGTTCTGACTAATTCAGGAGGAAAGTGGTTGAGTTTGCTGATCGTGCTTTAAAGTGGTATATTGTGCTAGTTTCACCGGCCAGAAAATGATAAATGCTAGATTCCCTATAGGAATTTAATCTGTGAAGAATTCAGTTTCCCAGTGTGACCTCTTTGTCAACCAGTAAATGCAATGTCAATCAAGTCGATGTAGGGGAAATTGTCAGGTTATTCAAGGATGTGTAAAATGTCCAAGATGGGTAAACCTTAATAATTTTCTGTCAAGGTTGAAAAGAAAATTGGGTGTCTGATAACTTGTCAGTCTTTGCTTAATAAGTTTTATTTCCTGTTTTTAATGAGAATGGTTTGGAGTCTCAGGGTCAAATGTCACAATTCGAGGTTATGTCAGCAGCATGATACCCTACAATATCAAACACTCCTCAGTACAAGGCCATGTCCATAGGTTTTAGCTCAGACAGATCCTTAGATAAGTGTGTCCCGATCTTTTCAAGCGTAAGATGTACTCATAAATCTTTTTTGGCACACTAACCACACATGCTCACCCACCCCATTATACACTTCTAGACAAAACATAACTTCTACAACAAACATGAGCTTGACTTGATGTATAGAGTTGTATAATACTTGTAGGTTTGTTTTTCTTGATTTAATATTTAAGTTTTATTGTATGTCTTCAGAATTCAGTGGCATTCCCAAAATGAGAAAATGTGTCTTATGTTTTAATTAGGGACAGCTAACATAACAGTGTAATACAATGGTGCATAGTTTCTCCTTTCAACCCTGAAATGCATGTTCAAAGTTCGGCATGATGATTTTAAATATTACTTAAACCGTAAGCTGATTAATGGCCATATCTGTGTTAACTGAAGGTCTGGATGTTTAAGAAAACTTTCACTGTAAGGAAAGTCCTAAATTAGCACATTTTCCCCAGCTATGTATTAATTAGGGCTACAGATGATGAAAGGAGTAGTCTAACATTTACATTTAGGTTATTTGGAGAGCAAGATGTAGCATTAAAATAATTAAATTAAGGTTACATTTTGGTATGGGTTAGGTTTAGTGCTAAGTATTTTGTATCCCTACGGTGAATATTTCAATGTTTAGGGTATGTTAAAGGATCTTATGAATTATGAGTAACTAACATGTAGTTAATGAGTACCTACTATGTTAATAAACTGTAATATGTGAGACCTTTTGTAAGGTGTTATACATATATATATATATATACATATACACTCACCTAAAGGATGATTAGGAACACCATACTAATACTGTGTTTGACCCCCTTTCGCCTTCAGAACTGCCTTAATTCTACGTGGCATTGATTCAACAAGGTGCTGAAAGCATTCATTAGAAATGTTGGCCCATATTGATAGGATAGCATCTTGCAGTTGATGGAGATTCGTGGGATGCACATCCAGGGCACGAAGCTCCCATTCCACCACATCCCAAAGATGCTCTATTGGGTTGAGATCTGGTGACTGTGGGGGCCAGTTTAGTACAGTGAACTCATTGTCATGTTCAAGAAACCAATTTGAAATGATTCGACCTTTGTGACATGGTGCATTATCCTGCTGGAAGTAGCCATCAGAGGATGGGTACATGGTGGTCATAAAGGCATGGACATGGTCAGAAACAATGCTCAGGTAGGCCGTGGCATTTAAACGATGCCCAATTGGCATTAAGGGGCCTAAAGTGTGCCAAGAAAACATCCCCCACACCATTACACCACCACCACCAGCCTGCACAGTGGTAACAAGGCATGATGGATCCATGTTCTCATTCTGTTTACGCCAAATTCTGACTCTACTTTCTGAATGTCTCAACAGAAATCGAGACTCATCAGACCAGGCAACATTTTTCCAGTCTTCAACTGTCCAATTTTGGTGAGCTTGTGCAAATTGTAGCCTCTTTTTCCTATTTGTAGTGGAGATGAGTGGTACCCGGTGGGGTCTTCTGCTGTTGTAGCCCATCCGCCTCAAGGTTGTACGTGTTGTGGCTTCAAAAATGCTTTGCTGCATACCTCGGTTGTAACGAGTGGTTATTTCAGTCAAAGTTGCTCTTCTATCAGCTTGAATCGGTCGGCCCATTCTCCTCTGACCTCTAGCATCAACAAGGCATTTTCGCCCACAGGACTGCCGCATACTGGATGTTTTTCCCTTTTCACACCATTCTTTGTAAACCCTAGAAATGGTTGTGCGTGAAAATCCCAGTAACTGAGCAGATTGTGAAATACTCAGACCGGCCCGTCTGGCACCAACAACCATGCCACGCTCAAAATTGCTTAAATCACCTTTCTTTCCCATTCAGACATTCAGTTTGGAGTTTAGGAGATTGTCTTGACCAGGACCACACCCCTAAATGCATTGAAGCAACTGCCATGTGATTGGTTGGTTAGATAATTGCATTAATGAGAAATTGAACAGGTGTTCCTAATAATCCTTTAGGTGAGTGTATATATATATATATATATATAACACTTTACAATAGGTCTCACATATTACAGTTTAATAACATAGTAGATACTCATTAACTACATGTTAGTTACTCATAAGAACAGTGCAATTAAGCATTTGTTAACATGTACTTAATGTGTAAAAATGATATGTAAGTACACATGTGTCTGGTATGGATGCCTTTGGAGTTATAGGCATCATAGGTATCATAGACACCCCAATATTGAGAGAACCGTAAATCGTCCCCCCAACATTGTATGCTCAGCTCCATAGACATAGGGGACACACCCCAATACTGACAGTTTAGCGCCAGTTCTGAAACGAAACCTAAGCCCCTGCCAGTTAAGAAATGCTTAATTACACTGATCTTATGAGTAATTAACATGTAGTTAATGTGTATCTACCATGTTAATAAACGGTAATTTGGGAGACCTATTGTGAAGTGTAACCTTTTCCCATGTTTGGCTTTTTAAAACATCCAAAGAACACCTGTTCATTCTTGATGGCAAAACAATGTACCATGACACCCAATAACAACTTAAAAATCAATACATTTGTTCAAATCTTTAAACTTTGACCCCTTGTAAATTCTTAATCAGAGGTCATACCTGCAGTTGCCATCGAAATTTACTTTGTATGTTTGTTTTGGTGGACTGTTAATTAATCAAAGATTTAAGAAGGGCTGAGCTTTAATAGGCTTTGCTTATCCCCGTTTTAAATATATATGCTTTAGGGTATGGGTTGGGGTTTTCCTGTTTTGCATCTTGCAGATGTACACAATATCATGACACATAATTTTCAACATGCACTTTCTTATCCTCCCCCCCCCAAAACATAAGGCATGCTTTATTAATTGAAGAAAAGAATGGCATGGCATGCTTGGAGGGACTGGACAAAACTTACAAAGAGAATATTCCCTTGAGATTGGGTGTGCATAAATGGACTAAGACTTAGTCATCTATAAGGAAGCACATTTATTGTCTTGAAATATTTTCTCTGGGGGCCAGACTGCCTACAATTAAATTTATTTGTCTTCACAAGATGCTGAAATGAGCATGTTTTAGAATCCAAGACAACAGGAAAGAACATTCAATTATGTTTTACAAAGATATTATACTATTAGAAACGCAATATCTGCTATCAGATCTTTTTTTTTTGGATGAAAAGCATAAGCATGACAAATACCTACTAAGTTGCCATAGCATGAGCCTGTCTCGCTTTTACACTTTTCATATGAAAACATCCCCATTGTCCTTTGAGAACAACATCCGACATTGTTAACATGAGAGACAGATGTCTGCTCGCTCCATCCATAATTTACCTCAGACAATATTCAATAAATTACTTCTGGAGTGATTCCATTTTGAGGGCTGGACAGTCTTCAGAAAGAGTTGGCACACAGTGCAGTCCTAGTGAGGGAATATACCGTGCTCAAGCTGTCCCACTGTGCTTAATTGCACAAAAGACAAACAGAAAAGCACATTTCCATTCCTTTGTTCTAGCTCAAGTCTTATCAGTTGCACTTCAAAGCTAAACATGGAAATAGGTAGCAAAAGTTCATTTAATTATCTTTCACCTTGTGGAAAAAAGACCAGAGCAATATGCACGTTCTGTATCCCCAATCACGTCTATTGAGCAGGTGAACATGTGAACTGCATTCCTGATAGCCTGCATTGCATCTGCCCCTGTTGTGTGCCATATTCCCAGCACACTCTTATCTCTAACCCAGAGACAGGACCAAAAACCTGAATGCAGCAGAC
Organism: Amia ocellicauda; assembly: GCF_036373705.1. Lineage (NCBI taxonomy): Eukaryota > Metazoa > Chordata > Actinopteri > Amiiformes > Amiidae > Amia > Amia ocellicauda. The sequence continues at coordinate 18,411,832 of NC_089866.1, read as the reverse complement.
AGATCCACGTCTAACTGTAATTGTATTTTGTATTTGTTTGCACTTCATCTACAGCTTTGCACTGTTTATTGATACTAAAGTTCGTATTTTTCACTCTTCAATGATTGGTTCATGAGTATGGCATGTGACTAGACATTTATGCACCAGAACTCAGTGAAATGAATCTCATAGAGAATTTGCCATTTCTATAAAGATAAAGGAATATATAACGCTAGGAATTATTAGATTGCATAATGTTGCATCTTATTCGTGTGACCGCTGCAGCAAACCTGTTTTGCACTTTTCTAAACAGCATATTTAATAATCACCCACTTTCAGTTTTTTGTTCTGATTTAGTGGCAGATTTATATATGCTGAATTAATAATGTGGATGCATCTGCAGAAATTATTAAAAAGGTAGGCGGAGGGTCCCTCGGCATGTTGGGAAACAGCCGAACCATGTGGTTTGCATGCAAACTCTAGGGCATTTAAAGAATGTATTGATCTGTGTCTGGAAGAATATTAATTGCATCTCCAGCCAAGCATCCTCAGCTCGAAACAACACCAGCAGCAAACAAATCCATGTTAAGAATTATGTTTATCATATTTCCTCAAAATTCAAATCTGTATTTTTTTTAAAGGCGCTTTGAAAAGCTGGAAGGTTTTGAAGGGCTATGTGTGTAAAATGTCTTAATTTTAAACTTGCATCTCTTTGACAAGGTGCTATATATACTGTTTAGAGGAGTTTGATACTTTCTCACATGAAAGCGTCCAGGATTCCTACTGTTTCAGCTTCTTCCTTGCAAAATTTTAATAAAAGAAGATGACAGAATTCCTCTGACGACTTCAATTATGAATGATGGTCTTTAATGTTCTGCTTGTTAATTAGAATATCAATGCATTTCGTACTTCAGATTCCAGCTCTTAGATTCTCAGATTGAGCCTCCGCATTTCAAAGATGTCAAAGGAACATGATCAGGCAGAAGGAGTTGGTTGAAAATGTTGAAGTCTGTGCTTTCATTGTTTCCACGGAGGTGTATATGTATTTTCTTTGCACTTTATGTTCTTAAATTGAACATTTTTAGGTCTCAGGAATAACTTGTTAGATGATATCCGCTAATTTAATTGAATGCCGGTTTGTGTTTAATTTCTAAATCCCACTGCTGTCAGATTTGAGTCCTAAATTAATTTACCTCTGTTTCTCACAGACATCTGGCTTTCATTACTCTCTTGCTTTCAATTACTCAAAAGGCTCAAGTATAAAAAGCTATTGTAAAGAAAAATACATAAAGATGATCAATACAGCATGCATCCTATCAATCATGGAAATTAAATCACGTTTGATATTCAATGATCTATTACAGTGTACTGGAACTTTTGTTTTAAGGGTTGTTTATGGATTTTTTCAGTCGATTTTCATAGATAGTTATCTGGGTCCATGATTGTATGTCAAATGTAAATATCATTCCGATTCAGATCTTAGTTAAAGACTAATACGTGATTACTGTTGTAAGTATTCCCCTATCACATACATCACATTCCTAGAGCAAAAACAAGCCACCACTTATATATAATTGGCCAAGACTGTTTTATTCCTACGAGGAGTGAGCATATTTCCAAGTGTGCTTCAAAGTTAGGTATTAGCATTGATCAGAACCACCTACGTATAGGGAGGAAGCAAATAAAAGTATTATATTTACAGGTTAGCCACTGTTCTTACTTGACCAGATCTAATTTTGGATTGTGAATTACTGAATTAATCTTCAAATTGTGTATAGCCAAACAATACATTATTTTTAGTGCTGGTGAAATTTATCATCATAGGTCTTGAAATCCATATTCTTTAATGGATTGTAAAGTTTTTTTTTACAATTTAAGTTTGAACAAATATATGCCAAGAATCAGAGAAGTTCACATTGGATTTATAGTCTTTAATAGCAAGACAATCTGTTATTATCAGCACTGCCAAGATTCCCCACTTAGGAATCATGAAGTTCGTGGTCCAAAAAAGATGATATATATAATAAATAAATATATATTTATATTTATTTTAAAAAGAACAAACAAATCACGACTCAAGGAGAAAACCCACAAGATACTCATTAGTAGATGACTTCTGCCTCCTACTCTGCTAAAAGGAATCAGCCTCCTCTATAGCCAAAGCTTTTAACAGAGAGCTTGGTCCTGCAACATTATTTAATTTTAAACCACAGAAGATGTTTAAAAGAAACCACGAATCTGTGAGACTCAAGTTCTTGTGTCAGAGCTATTTTTGAAGGTATGAACTGTCAACATGGTAGGAAGCAAATAAATCTCCTGGTCAAACCAGAAATAACTGGCAGTATCTGAAACTCAGTTCTTTAAAAAGTAACACATTACCTTTTGAACTGATTTGAAGTAAAGAACATTCAATGCAATGGTGCTCGAGGCGTGAGGTTATTGGATTGTTACCACACTGATACGATATTGCACATTTCAGTTCTATATCAAACATATACAGTTAGGTCCATAAATATTTGGACAGTGACACAATTGTCATCATTTTGGCTCTGTACGCCACCACAGTGGATTTGAAATGAAGATGTTCTTTAAGTGTAGACTTTCATCTTTAATTTGAGGGTAGTTACATCCAAATTGGGTGAACAGTGTAGGAATTACACCCATTTTATATGTGGTCCCCCCAATTTTAGGGGCTCAAAAGAAATTGGACTATCTAACCTAATCATGAAATTAATACATTAAAATGAGTTTCAATACTTGGTTGCAAATCCTTTGCAGTCAATGACTGCCTGAAGTCTGGAACCAATAGACATCACCAGATGCTGGGTTTCTTCCCTGGTGATGCTCTGCAAGGCCTGCACTGCAGCTGTCTTTAGTTCCTGCTTGTTCTTGGGGTGTTTTGACTTCAGTTTTGCCTTCAGCAAGTGAAATGCTGCTCAATTGGATTCAGGTCAGGTGATTGACTTGGCCATTGCAGAACATTTCACTTCTTCGCTTTAAAAGTCTTGGGTTGCTTTCGCAGTATGCTTCGGGTCATTGTCCATCTGCACTGTGAAGCGCCATCCAATGACTTTTGAAGCATTTGGATGAATCTGAGCAGATAATATAAATCTGGTTTGTTGTTTAGCTACGAATTGTATATCTTGCACCTGTATTGTCGGAAAAGCAGCGAGTGTTTGTTAGTTTGTTAGTGAATTTAGCCAGTAACCTAGCGCACTCGACACGCCCTGTCTGCAATCAGAATCGTTACACTGTGTAAGCTGTGATTATTTAGCATTTGTTTAACATTACTACGAGCTATTGTTCAGTGTAACTGCGTGTATCTGGCACTGTCTTTGTCTGTATTCAGATATTAAGCGGCCAGTAATTGTGCTATTAGCAGTCCTGTGTGGGAGGGAGGGCCATCCTCTCCTTCTTCTTCTGCTAAAAATCTAGGAGTCTCCCTCGATCCTGCGCTCTCCTACTCCCAGCACATCACCACGCTGACGCCCACCTGCAGATTCTTCCTGAGCAACATACGCTGGATCCGTCCCTTCCTCACCGACTACTCAACTCAGCTACTCGTCCAGTCACTGGTCCTCTCCTGCCTGGACTACTGCAACTCCCTCCTGGCCAGCCTGCCTGCATCCACTACCCGCCCACTCCAGCTCATCCAGAACTCTGCGGCTTGTCTGGTATTCTCTCTTCCCCGATTCACACACACTACTCCACTGCTCCGCTCCCTCCACTGGCTCCCGATAGCGGCACGCATTCAGTTCAAGACTTTGACCCTCACCTACCACTGTCTTGACCACACTGCACCAAGCTACGTTCAGTCACTCATCTCTCCATACATCCCCTCCAGACCACTGCGCTCCTCCAGTGCCAGAAGGCTAACTCTGCCTCCTCTCCACTCTCCTTCCTCCAGAGCCGCTCCTTCTCATCCCTGGCCCCTAAGTGGTGGAACGACCTGCCCACCGAAGTCAAAACAGCAGAGTCCTTGACCTCATTCCGGCGCTTACTCAAGACGCATCTCTTCCGACAGCACTTGTAATATTAGTCCTCTATCCCTGCTAGATAGCAGCTTATTATGCTCCTCACGATCTTGATTGTTTTCCTCCTTGCTCCCTTTCCCATAGCCTTCGTCTGTAACCCTACATCTTGACAGCACTTAGCTTTCACCGTCCAGGATGTAGGAAGTCTCTTACTGTACTTGTGTAAATTGTACATTGGAATTTGTAAAATGTATTATTTTGAATTGCTAAGTTGAATTTGTAATGATTGATGCCTTGTACTTCTCTGTATTTTTGCACTTATGTTGTAAGTTGCCCTGGTTAAGGGCGTCTGCCAAGAAATAAAAATAATAATAATAATATAGCCCTAAACACTTCAGAATTCATCCTGCTGCTTTTGTCAGCAGTCACATCATCAATAAATACAAGGGAACCAGTTCCCTTGGCAGCCATACATGCCCATGCCATAACATGCTTCAGAGATGAGGTGGTATGCTTCGGATCATGAGCAGTTCCTTCCCTTCTCCATACTGGTCTCTTTCCATCATTCTGGTACAAGTTGATCTGTCCATAGGATGTTGTTTCCTGAACTGTACAGGGTTCTTTAGATGTTTTTTGGCAAACTCTAATCTGGACTTCCTGTTTCCTGTTTCCATCTTGTGGTAAACCCTCTGTATTTACTCTGGTGAAATCTTCTCTTGATTGTTGACTTTGACACAGATACGCCTACCTCCTGGATGGTGTTCTTGATCTGGCCAACTGTTGTGAAGGGGTTTTTCATCACCAGGGAAATAATTCTTCTGTCATATACAATACGTTAATGGACAATATGAAACTTGACGAACACAAATTGTGATGAGCAGTTCATGGTCATTCTTGAAAATATTTTGAATTACTTAGGAGGTGTCCTGTAAGAACATGCAGTACATTTCTGATTTTATTTTCCCTGCCTCATGAGTTATTCATGGCTGCTTTGATGAGTGTTCTTGAACTAAATTAGTAAATTCTTCCAAGACATTCATGGAAATGCACGAACCATCCCTAACCTTTTATTAGGGGATTTTCTTTAATGTTTCTATGTTATATATTTATTTAACAATTCAGCTTTGCAAATTACATTACTGCTTTACTGTTACTAATACAATTAATACTTTTTTATAATACTAATTTATACAGCATATTCTGAGAATGCTGGTCTGCCTCTCAGGTTACACTGAGTGTGAATGTATACAAGCTTAAATGGTTCTCCAAAGTCCTGTTGACGACAAACTTATAAAGTACAGAGAGCTTTTTCTCTGTCAGGCAAAAGTAATGATCATCTAAACAGTGCAATTAGGACAGGCAGGGGAAGTTACCCCAGTTGCCTTTTTTGTTAATGAGAGGCATAAGGTGCAATGGTTTTTGCTGCTATCCCACATTACTCACAAAACTATGTCTAAATGAAATGTGACAGGAGGCTATAAGGAAAATTTCCAGTGATCGACATAGATATTGGCCTCCTAGGAAATAGGAAGCTTTTTTGCATTTAAATCAGATTTTATCCATGCATTATTGAGCATGTATAACATATTCTGGATAACATCTGTTAGAAATAATGCAAGTCCTTTTTACTTAAGAACCCATCTTAAGACCTGCCTCTACTGAATTTTTTTGCTAAAGCGTTAAAAAAGAGAACATATACATGGACAATTCTTGCGTTTGCAGAACGGACATGGCTTGAAAGTGTGTTAAGATAATGAGTTTTGAGAATATATTCCTGGCTCCGTTTCCTGTTCTCATGAAGCGAATTAGAATATTGCATTGAGATGTGTTTGATATGTTCATCTAAATGGAGTCTCCTTTTGTATGATAATGATCCTTCACTTTTATGTTCAACATGGGGAGTTTAGTTATCTGGGCACAATGTACACAAATAAATTAGTTTGGAAATATGGGATAGACTTTCTGGTTCCTCTCACCTCGCCTCCAATGTACCGAACAGGCTGAACGCACAGTGGGTTTTGATTTCCTTTTGGGAAGGGCAGCATAAGCATACATTACTGAAGAGTCATTGAGTGTGTGCAATATGTGTCAAACAAAAAGATGATTCCACTGTGAAAAAAGAAACACGGTCTCATTATTTCAGTGACCTTGTTAAAAGTGATAACAAGACAAGGCCAGCGTATATTACATGCTAATCATTCGAGTTTCTTTTGTGCTCTGGTATCAGGGAGCCTGGATACAGATTGTGAGTTTGCCGGCATTTGATGAGGGGATTAGGGTTGCACAGCTGTTGTTCTTGCCTGATCTTTGGGTTGGAAATTGATTTTGATTTTATTTAGTCTTAACTTTTTTCCTTCGTAGTAATATTGTATTTTTAATGATTCCAAAAAGCATCAGTATGTATGTGATTATAGAAATAATTGCATCGTTCAGCAGTAATCCTTGCATATTCCCCAACTACGGTTTTGTTTATATTGTGTAAGTGGGGCGATGAAAGCTTTATTATCATCTTAATTCCAAATTAGTGGATACTGGACTGGTAACTATTAGTTCAAATATTCATACAGATTAAGGTAAGTGTCTGCTTCCAGAGGGGACTGACTGAAGTGCACGGAGAAGCCATGCATGAAATTGACTATGACGTTTTTGTATAGTAGTGATGCAGAAATAGACAGACTTAACTGCATTCACAATAATAATTTATATATAATACAATGGTTTCTGGATTTTGCTGATTAAGTATATATGTATGTATGTGTGTGTGTGTGTGTGTGTGTGTGTGTGTGCATGTGTATGTAGTTTTTTTTTTTGCTTTGTTTCTTCAAAAGCTGGATCTTTGACACAGACATTTCATGACGGATGCTTCTGTCAACTGGTAGATATTCAAATACGTTGCCTAGGTGTTCCCAATTTATGACGAGCTGTAAGCAGAGGAAAGATGACATTGTAATGACATTTAATCTAAAATGTGGTGGTGGGGGGGAGTGCTTGAAACTTAAGGGCTGGATCTGGCAGGTTTTAAGGTAATCCATCACCTTAATCCATTCAGCTTTAATCCATCGCCTGTGTAAAACCCAAGGGATATGGTAATTGGTACCAATGAAATAAATAATAAGTTAAGATAAGTTTTTAAAAAAGAAGGTTGGAATTAAAGTCAGCGTTGCCAACTTGTAACACCAGGTATGCGGGACCACAAACTTAAAGCATCAACGTAAAGTCAACCAGAAACTATTCTTGTTTGAGCAAATATCATTTAGCCATTTTATGCATTCGTTCCACATTGACTATTATAATTACAAAGGGATTGTTATAGAATTAAAAGCAAAATGAATATGAATATACCTGAGATTCAACTGTGAAACTGGAAGTCTTCATGAGCATGTCAGTCTTTGATGTAGGCCACAGCCCCTTTTCTCTCAGGAGTGGGTATCTACATCCAACAGGGGAAGAAAAAAGTATGTATCTATCAACCTCTCTCTGTACTGTGCTTCTGGGTGACACGAAGAATACAATATTAATACACTTAAGATCCTTGAACCTCTTGTGATCATATGAGACTCTCTCCAGACTCACATGTTCTCCATTCTACAACTTAAATACCTAACAAAATAAAACAACACAAATTATTGTAACAATTTTCCAGCAAAAAAAATATATATGTATTTATTTTAAAATAAAGGATAATTGTTAATAACTAGATTAATTACATTTAGAGGAGACTACATGGGGACTTCAAGATCATGAAAGGCATCGACCACATCAAACCAGAGGAGCTTTTCCAGATCAGCAGGGACACACGCACCCGGGGACACAAATTGAAATTGGGCTTCAAGGCATTCAAGACAGAAAACAGGAGACACTTCTTCACACAGAGAGTTGTCACAATCTGAACAAACTCCCCAGCGATGTGGTTGAAGCTGAACATTTGGGAACATTTAAAAATAGACTTGATAGGATCCTTGGATCACTTAGTTATTAATGGACAACAAACGAGCACAATGGGTCAAATGGCTTCCTGTCGTTTGTAAACTTTCTGATGTTCTGATTTAAAAAAGGTCTGGGTTTGGGAAATAGTTTTTATTTACAATTATTTCAGAGGTCACAAAATAGAAAGACCTTATATGACATTTCAATGCAGAAGTGTTGAATTTTCCATCCACTTGTCCTGAAAGCATCCTGGTGTTCAAGCATTCGCTCTTCCTCACAACACAGACATCAAACACAGAAAGCCCATATTCTGTTGACATTTCCAGCAGACATTTTATAATATAAGTCACATAAACTGTAAACCAAGAGTGTGAAACTTCACATTTTCCATTTTGACTTTAAATTGTTGTGAGTGCTGGCTCCAGGCAAGTTGCCTTTTTGCAGTTTTCTAGGAATTCATATTGGAATACATTGACATGCTTGAATAATATATAAACTCCCCCAAAACTTTTAATCTGTGCAGTGGCAGTTAGGAGTGTCTGAAGGCTGCACTTCCAGTGATGGAGAGTTTACCAATCAGAGATGATGATGAATTTCTGGGGCAGCTGATGAGTGGGTTGATTTGCGGCACCTTTGTGGATTATATATTTCCTCTGTATTGAAGCTGTTATCAAGGAGGAATTCCTTACATCTATAACAGTTGTGATCTCCCATTGCACAGAGCCAGAGATACATGGGTACAGAATGATGAGGGAATACCATTATAAGCTTAAAATATCTGTGTTCTTTCAAGCATGATCAAACTGTTTATGAAGTTCTGTGGTTATGTAAGATAATATGTTTACGCATTAAATGTAATTGCTTTTAGTGTTACAATCCCTTATAAACAGTTAATGAAGTAAATTTGCACGTTATTCCATGGTTTTCTCATGTGTACGACGTGCATTTACTTACACCACACGTGTGATGCATTTGCCTCCTTTTGTGTAATGCAGAATTGAAAAGTTCCAATACATCTTGCTTATCGGTCTTAAAAGAAATACAAGTGTGGGATATTCAGGGACATCCTGAAATTATAAAACTCACAACAAATTGCGCGCCATTCAGAATGAGATCACCCACAATGCATTGCCTCTTTATCACGAGGTCAAAACACAAATGACAATAGGAAATTGACAGTCATGTCACGTGCCATGATTGGTGTAAAGCAGGAAAAGGTCTTAAGGTTACCACGACAATGAGGTTTGCAAACTTAGGCACCGCTGAACAGCAGAGTAAAATGCAGAATGGCATGGTTTCAAGGCAGAAGGATAGTAATGACAAGCCATTGAAGTATTAAATTGCTTTTGCTTGGGAGATAACAAAGTAAAACTCTCCAGGCTTTCCGCCTTGGTTAGCCCCACTGTAGGTTTATGGGGAGAATGGAGCATGAAGGGCTTTGGGACTGAATATCAGATCAAGGACCACAGTAGCTCAATTAAATCTCTATCAAATCTTGTGCACCTTTTTTTTTTTGTATTTGTATTTTTTTTTATAACTGATACATCCTTAAATTATTTCTCCACCCCTCTTGGCTGATAAACTTTTTCTTATTTATATATGAGAGAGAAAAATCCAATATATACCTATATATAAGAAGGATCAAGCTAGGTGCGAGATTATAATGATTCTGGGAATGTTACTTTGAAAATAAAATTAAACCTCCTTTGCACTTCTTTACAAAGAAGGTAGGAGAACTCAGGGAGGAATATTTTACTAATGAAAACCCTCAGAAACTATCCAAAAATGTTCACAAGAATACTCTTCTTTTAGACTTTAAAAAAGCTCATTATGCCACAATTACCATATGACAGTTTTACCATCTGAAAACTATACACCTTTTGAAAACATGCAACACTTCTGAGACTCGAAAAGGAGGGAATTAGTCACAAGGTAAAACCTCAGTTCCATGGCAACCCTATTATATACCAGGCCTTAATCATCACTTCAAATGTAACCCTATTAACACATCTTTACAGTTTAAATCAAGGATCAGTAACCACATGAAGACCTGTGGTTCATCTGGGGTCATGGTATGCATCTAAATTTCAGCTAAACGTGGATCTTATAGGGAATGGAAACACATTGTGAAATATTCGTTTCTTAGTTATAAGTTTTCTGTGTTTCATATCAGACACCTTAAGTTGTCCCCAACTCCTTTATAATTTAAGTATTAAATTAAGTATTTCAACACACTTAACCATTAAAGATTGATTGAGCTTATTCGTAAGGAATTCGAAGTGTAACTCTTTTAATGCATTAATTTATTCATAGTTAAATATATGGTACTTGTTATGTCCAGTCCTAGAGGAAACAAACTTGTATTACTATGGTTATTTCTATGATTATTGCCACTACTTTTGCTTCCAACAATTTAATGATTTCACAGAGCAATGTTTTTCATTAAACATTCATAATAAGTAAATATATTCATGATATTATGAAAAAAAACAGCTTTGTTTTGCCATTGGATAAATTACTTTTTCTTTCGATATTAAAAGTAAATTCTAGTATATACATTTCAGGACAAATGATAACTGTTTAGGGTTTACAGTTTTGTAGGCCATGTCCCATATCCCTCAGTCCGCCGTTAATTAAAACACCTGTGTCTACATCTGGGGATTGCTATAGATTATCATGTTTACTTATTATTTTTTAATTTCTTATTTTTCCTAGAAATCTTTGTTCAGGTCAGGCATTACAGGACAAGAATATGCAGTACCCAAACAGAAAAATACATATCTTAATCCAATATGGTTTATTCAGTGTTATCACATAACATAATTTAGTCTCAAATGCACTTTTAATTATGGCAGTTCTTCAGGCCTTATTATGTGTCTAATAAAAAGTATCATATTTTTTCCATATCTGTTTTATCTGTTTTTCTTATATGTTAGAAAAGTATGATTTATTCCATATGTTTCTCCTCACAATAATATAAAAGGCAATTGAGTCTCAATTTCAGTGTTTCAGGAAAAAAAAAAAAAAAAACTAAAAACAACAGTTACTACTACTACTTGTAACGTGCCATGGAGCATGGGAACAGAACACCCAGTTACGATGTTCATTGGGGTGGTTAGACAGACGTAGGTCGGGTACCAGCAGGACAGGGGAGGAGGAGGAGTAGGAGAAGAGGCAGGCTGAGCAGGAGCAGGCGAGGGATCTGACACCACCGGCTTCAGGAGGGAGACGTGGAAAGTGGGGGCGATCCGGTAGTGTGGGGGCAACTGCAGGCGGTAAGTAACCGGATTGACCTGGCACAGAACCGGGAATGGACCGATGTACCGGGGGCTGAGTTTCTTGGAGGGGAGCCTCATCTTGATGTCCTGAGTAGACAGCCAAACCTCCCGTCCCGGTGGATATTGAGGCGCCGGGCAGTGATGACAGTCTGCTGCGGTCTTCTGGCGGCAGATCGCGTGTTGCAGCTGGGTGTGCGCTGCTTGCCAGACCGCAGCACTGCTGCAAAAACAATCATCCAGCGCCGGGACATCTATGGATTCCTCATCCCAGGGGATGAGTGCCCTCCAGCCAATGTCTCCACTCCTCGAAAGCCAGCTTCACGGCGAGGAGCTCACGGTTGCCGATGTCGTAATTGCGCTCCGCAGGTGACAGCTTGCGGGAGAAGAAAGCGCAGGGGTGCAGCTTGGGTGGCTGTCCGTGGTGCTGGGAGAGCACAGCCTCGACTCTGGACTCAGAGGCATCCACCTCCACGATGAACGGCAGAGAGGGGTCCGGGTGCCTGAGGATGGGGACTGTTGTGAACAGGGTCTTGAGGCGGGTGAATGTGACAGAGGCAGCATCAGTCCAGGTGAATATCCGGGGGGATCCCTTTAACAGAGAGGTCAGTGGAGAGGCAACAGTGCTGTAATTGTGGATAAACCGTCGATAAAAGTTGTCAAAGCCCAGGAAGCGCTGCAGCTCCTTCACAGTGTGGGCCTGAGGCCAGTCGGTGACAGCGCTCACCTTCTCCACGTCCATATGCATGCCGCTGGCATCGATGATGTAGCCGAGGAAGCTCACACGCTGGTGGTGGAACTTGCACTTCTCCGCCTTTACGTTGAGTACATTGCGCAGCAGACACTGGAGCACCTGGCACACCTGGGAGACGTGCTCGGAGAGGGAGGAGGAGTAGATCAGGATGTCGTCAATGTAAACGATGACGAAGCGATGCAGGAAAGACCTCAGTGCCTCATTGACGAACGTCTGGAAAACAGAAGGGACATTAGTGAGACCGAATGGCATGACGAGGTACTCATAATGGCCAGTCTGGGTAAGGAACGCCGTCTTCCACTCATCCCCCTCTCTAATCCAGATGAGGTTGTATGCGCTGGGCAGGTCCAGTTTAGTGAAGTAGCGGGCTCCTCTCAGTTGCTCCAGGGAAGCCGGCACTAAGGGCAGCGGGTACCGATACTTAACAGTCACTGCATTGAGCCCCCTGTAATCAATGCAGGGCCGTAGACCGCTGTCCTTCTTGGATACAAAGAAGAAGCTGGCCGTGGCTCGTGACGTGGAAGGACGAATGATTCCCAGGTCCAAAGCCTCCTTGATGTATTCCTCCATTGCCTGTGACTCTGGGAGAGAGAGAGGGTAAATATGGCCCCTTGGGGGAGAGGTGCCCGCAAGGAGGTCAATGGCACAGTCCCCGGATTGGTGCGGTGGTAATCGTGAAGCCCGGGTTTTACTGAACATCGCTGCCAGGTCTGCATATTCGGGAGGAATCGGTGTCTGAACAGAGAGAGGAGGACTTTAAATGTGCGTAGCCCTGCAAGGGGGAGACAGACATTCGGTGAAACAACGCTGCCCCCAGGATATTATGTCTCCGTCAGTTCAGGAGATGACTGGATTATGGTGAGTGAGCCAGCGTAGCCCAAGGATCAGATCTGCTCCAGGAGAGTCGAGAACCACAAAGGACAGTTGTTTGGAGTGCAGCAGACCGACAGACATGGTGAAGGGAATTGTTTTATGGGAAACCGGACCAGAACCAATGGGCTGGTCATTGACTGCATGGACACGAAGAGGAGGTACACACGGTGAGAGTGGGATGCTGAGGTGATTCACCGTATTCCGGTTGATGAAGTTCCCCGAGGATCCAGAATCTAGCAGCGCAAGTACAAACACAGATTTAGAACCGAGCTGAATCCGAGCCTGAACACGACACTGTGCAGGGGTTACTAGAGTACATAGAGTTATACTCACGGAGTCATCAGGGGTAACCGAGGAGGAGCCAGGACGAAGAGAGCAAGCATCGCGGAAGTGCCCAGACTGTCCGCAATAGAGGCATAGGCGTTGCTGCACTCTTCTCTGTCTCTCTTCTGCCGATAGATGGGTCCGACCCAGTTGGATGGAGCTGGATGGATGGCTGAATCCGGACGGTGGAAGGTGGAAATCAGAAGTGGGACGCTGCCGTCTAGTCCAGCCAAAAAAACAGTTGGATGAGTTCTTCCATCCCCAGGACCTCATCTTTGCAGGCAAGTTCCACTTGCAAGTCAGCACGCAACCCCAGGTGGAAAACAGTGATGAGTGACCGCTCATTCCATCCACTATTTGCAGCCAGTGTGCTGAACTTCAGGGCATAATCCACAGCAGATGATGTGCCCTGGCGAAGAGAGAAGAGTCGTTCCCCAGCGTCCCTTCCTGCAGCTGGGTGGTTGAACACCTCCTTAAAGTGAGTGAGGAAGGTAGTCAGGGACTGTGTCACTGCTCCTTGTTGCTCCAATATCTCGGACGCCCACTGGAGCACTTTCCCAGTGAGGAGTGTAATAACAAAGGCAATTTTGACTGCATCAGTGGGGAAGGATGTGGGGAGGTGTGTGAAATAAAGGGAGCACTGGAGGACGAACCCCTTATAGCGGTCCGGGAAGCCATTGTATTTTTCCGGCAGAGTTGGCTGGACAGGACTGACTGGTACTGCAGGAGTGGCAACTGCTGCCGGAGCAGCAACTGTTGTGGGAGCAGCAGCTGACGGAGGTTGGGGAGATTTGTCAGGAAGCCGCTTGAGGATTTGATCCAGGGTGCTCCTGACCTGCTGGAGCATCCTCTCATGCTCACCAAGCATGGTTCCCTGGGTGGTGAGGGCAGTTCTCATCTCCGGGAGATCCGCTGGGTCCATAAAGGTGAAGTTTTCTGTAACGTGCCGCGGGGCACGGGAACAGGGGACCCAGTTGCGGTGTTGTTAGGGGTGGTCAGACAGGCATGGGTCGGGTACCGGCAGGACAGGGCAATCAAGGGCAAGGCAAAGATGTGGTCATGGTCACAAACAAGGGTCGGGCGATCAGGCAAACAGAGTCAAGTGGAGAGTCCAAAGTCATGGTCAGGAGGTCAGGCAAGTAATCCAGGGAACAAGGCAATAAACAAAGTACGGGGAATAATGCTTATAATAATAAAGATGTAGTGCAATACTGACAAAACTTCTTGAAGTGTGATAGACAGTGTGGGGTTTATTTGTGGAGCAGAGGGCAGCAAGTACCAAGTTTGGAGGTGCAGGGCGAATAGGAGCAGAGGGTGATTGAACAAGTGCACATGGTGTTCAGGAATGTTGATTGACTGATTGAAGGGAGCTGGGGGAAGTGAATTGTAAGAAAGGTTAATGGTGACATTTAGTGGGGAAAAGTGGAAGTGCTAGATGGTGCCGTGACACTGCTAATAATGTTATTACTAATAATAATAATGCAGTGAATGTATTACTGGTCTGGACTACTATAACTTTCTTTAGCTATAATGCTTCTAGAAAATATTGTTTCCAATTATTAAAATTGATGTCATCACAAAATGAAAATACAATTTACGTTTTCCTGTTATTATACTCCTCATTATAATTTAACTTAACATTTTAACAGACAGGCTAGGAAGACAGTCCAACATCTTCCTATTTATTACATACACCCACTCTTTGAAGGCAACACTTGAGTTTGCACTATTTGAACAAAACCCAGACAATGGAGTTCTCTTTCGCACAGCTGTACAGGTTAAAGAGGTTATTCGGGCCATTTCTGTCATAAAACCATAGCTTTAGAAGATCATAAATTTAAACATTTGTTTGTGCAACGCCAATGAAGACAAATAAAACAACAAAAAGGCTTATTCTAGCCATACCTCTATTTAGTGGTTTAGATATTTTTTTTGTACTTTACAAACTAAATAGTAAGAATAAGAATTAGAAACAAAACAGATTAGTATATAAGAGATTATGGGCCTGATATGTATGCCGCGCAACATTTATTTATTTATTTTACTTAAGCGTTATTAAATTCAGTGCATATTCGTATGCCCTATTATTATTAATGTATTGTTATAGATTTCTTACATTTAGTTTGGCTGAATATCTAACTGGATATCAATTAGTTAATTTACCTTGCTTTGTCTTACATTTATAGGAGTTCACATTCACCGTTTTATTGAATTAATTAAGAGAAGCTGTGTAAAAGCCTTATTAACTTATAATTGTTCATTCTACTCTGATACCATTTAACTTCTGGAAAAAATAAATATAATAAAAAATATATATATATCATACCCCCCACTTCAGGAATCAAACCCACAACACCAATGTCACAACACTGTTCCTTAACCACTGTGCCAACAGAGATAGGAAGTTAAGTGTGAAACATGTTGTAAGTAGCCTACAGCCACCTCAGCCAACTGTCCTTATTAGTTTCATATGACTCAAGTACTGGAATTAGTCACAAATATATAAAAAAAATAGGAAATAAGAAAAAAATAAGACCTATATATGTATATGTGTATATTCTATGGCTCTATGATAAGTGAATGCACTTGTGGTTACAACATATTAAGGGGCAAATTGTGTTTGTGTGAGGCCCGTCACCCTGCAGCATGTCAGAGTTGCTGTTGCTGGGTGTACATTGCAGCAATACTGTCAATTGGCAATTCAAATGTCCACAGACACACTGCATGATACAAACTATGCTTCCTATATATCTGATGAAGCTTATAGAAGCAGTCTTAACAATGAAGCTATGCAATGATGATGATTAGCAAAGTGCATGAGGTAGCTGTATCATTCAGCCAAAGCAATAATCAATGGCCTGGTATATCTTGATAATAAATGATGTAAAGAATGTTCTAAAATAGTTCAGTCAGGACAACTCATATGATAACGTGATGTTTATTAGCAGTAACAAGCATTTACATAGACATTGGCATTGGCCTCACATTCCAGGGGGCCCTGCCCGCCATTACTTTTGGCAACGCTTACATGCCTGACTGACTTCAGTTTCAGGCAGGGGGTAGTGCAGCTGCCAATCCCCATTGACATGGGAGCCAGGACACAGGTGGAGGCTGGGGAGGGGGTGGGGAATTCAAAGTCACGGCAGGGGACGCTGTTTTAGGTGAGTTTAAATACTTGTTTTCCCCTACTTATTTTCTGAAACAGCCAATAGACTTTTGCCTTCTGTGTACAATTGTGAGTTTCCTGCCTGAACCATCACTTTGCTGAATTTATCAATATTAAGTCACTTAAAAAAATCTAAACTGAGCTCTCCATTTCAATTCTTAACCCCCCCCCCACCACAGCTCAACTTTCAAAGAAAAAAGATCAGTACTTTCTCATAATAAAAACAAACAACATTTTTAAAATTTGAATTATATCCCACACTTTCTTCAATGAAACCAAAATCATGTTTTTTTTCTAGATGGATTCAAACTGGAATGTTGGAGTTGCTGGCAGTCACCTCCGTTGTGCTGTCTAATCATGCTGCTTCATTTGTACCATACTGTGTATAATAGTCATCAGGAGGCTGCTACCTTCACCAAGGGTGACACAAACATACTAACAATACTTTGTTTCCATGAAACAGAGAAATCTGAAGGATCGTGTAATTTGCCATATTCAAAAGGGTCTGTACATCTACATCAAGCCTTCAGTCCTGAATATTGTATACTATCTGATACAGTGTCTCATCGGTTCTTGTCATATTTGTATCATTCGCCTTGTGAGCAGAGTCCTTTGAAGGAATTTGCATGCTCTAATGCTGTTTGCAAGTCAGGGAATGGAAAATAAGGATTTGAAGAGCATCCTCAATCAAACTGACACAGCCAGGTCACAGGATAACCCACTAATCCCAGCAGATGAAAGAGAAAAGCAGATTTCACAGATTCTGGGAGATAAAAGCCACAGGGCAGATACACACATCTCGTCCTGAACAAAAATTCACATCTTCCTTTTTCTTAACCTGCTGCTTAAGACCAAAAATGTGTGAATATGCTGACTGTGTACCTGCTCTTCAGGACTTGTTACTTGTATGTTACTTATGTATTTACTATGCTCATTTTACCTGAGGAAGCTAATGTATAAAACACTTTCCTTGAAAATCATGGACATTGTGTGTGTCTAATATACATACACAAAAGTAAAACATTGTATTTATATTGCTGAAGATTAATTTACAGAACAAATTGCTACATAGCCAATCTGCTTTCAGCTTTCAACACTTTTTGTGCTGTGAGCCAACTGAATTTTATATTAAAGCTTAATCCTTTTTTTTATTTTTCTGTTTGATTCAGCAAGCAGAATTTGCTTCAGGTCTTGAACTTTTCCCTGAGCTGCAAATACCTATCTTCTAAACCCTGCAAAATGGGGAATATGCATTTTCATAAAATCCACAATATAATTTATATTTTACATATGCAATTTATTTACTATTACTTTACTATAACAACAACAATAATATAATAGGTCACACAAGTAACTAATGATATAATTAATCATAATATACATTAAAAAAATCCAAGACTTGTGGAATGATTGTCAGAATCTCGAACATCAAGTTTAAAAGAAGAGGACAATGTTACATAATTAACAATATAATCAATGGATTGTAATGATATAAGAGCCTCAAATAGCCTTGCGCCCCCCTACATCATGTTGCCAAATGGAAAAAACATCCTTATAAGGGGGTGGGAGTCTGAACCCCACCTCAACCCATTTGGTCCAATGATACAACCATTCAATTTACAAGGCAAATAAAAATAAAACATAATTTTACCTATTTCACTTACTGTGTGTGTGGGGGGTGGGGGGTTCGGGGGGGGGAGTTTTATTCATAATGGAGTAGTTTTTCATTTTCTTTTTCTTCTTTTTAAGTGAACTGAACTGCAGGCAGCATTAAGACCTTTCACCAACTGTAATGATTACCAGTGCTGAAAGGTCCAGCAGACAGAGCCTCATTGCGACCAAGTGACTAAGATCTCAGGCACACAGGCAGGTCAACAGCAACATTTCTGAGTCTGAAGAGCTAAGAAAAACAATCCGAAGTGGTGCTCTGGCCATCAACACCGGACCCGAATGCCATTAAATCATTGTGGAAGGAAGGATGCTTTCTGAAGGAAGTTGTGGTTGCCAGGAAACCCACCAGTGTTAATGCACTAGAAATGGCTTGCCTGGAAGAGTGGGAGATGTGGGGAACTCGTCTCAGAGCGGCAAAAGCTTCTCCCTGGTGGAACAGAAACCGCAGGAACACACACTGAACTCTCACTTACAGCGGGTCAATGCTTTTGTCTGTGCATGACGTGCATATTTGTAATGTTGTGTTAATGAACGTAACCCGATCTCTCGTCAACCAGCAGTTACACCAGCTTGAAGACAGGCTGCTGGCAATTACTGCATAATCAGTTTTGTTCCAGCCTTTGTTCTATAAATTACTCAACCTATAGCTTTTTACATAAAGTAATTTACCCAAATATAGTAATCATAGTGTCTTTATAATTATTATTTTAGTGTCTTGGGTGTTAAGTAGAAAGGGAGGCATATAATACAGTGTCACATGGAATTAATGTTGTACTGCAGTGAAGGAACTATTCATGGAGATGTGTCAACAGTCTCTCGGTTTAACAATGCTGCACATAATGACTAGCTTCCTGAAAATGTCATGGAACAAAATCTCTCAGATCTGCCTTTCGTAGTACGTTTGTGCGATTAATTGAGAGTTTCGTTAATTCATCTCAATATAAAGCATTGTCAGTCTTTATTTTATTTTTTGCATGTGTGTTTATGAAAGTCATGAGCTCTTAGTAACAGAACTAAATTTATAACACAAATATTGTGTTAATATGTAGTTTTCCCCTTAGTGCTCGTACTGCCTCACGATCTTGCCTCCTCTGAGTGCCAGACGAGGCAGCCGGTATAAGCTGCAAGGTGACAGAGGATGAAGAATTGTGTGGGTAGCATTTTAAATGATTACACCCACATTGTCTATTAAAATGAGATGGTGAACCGTCACACAGTAAGGTTTCTCAACAAAGTGTGGACACGCTTTCTTTGCAGCTCAGTTATCTTTATAAATGGGGATCATTATAAGGGTTTTCCTTTGGTTTTGGTTGCTTTCTTTAAATTGGTTTCAGAAGCACAACCATGACATTTAACTATTTTTAATTCTCTATTATGCTAACAAATAAAACAAAATAATGTCTTAGTTGTATACAGTAACAGTAGTATACAGCAGGTATAGTAGTTGCCACAGTAAGTAGTCTACATTCATATAAATATATGTGTGTGTATGTGTGTGTGTATATATATATACAGTGAGGGAAAAAAGTATTTGATCCTCTGCTGATTTTGTACGTTTGCCCACTGACAAATCAATTTATAACTTTTTTGAAATGTGTTTTTCTGGATTTTTTTGTTGTTATTCTGTCTCTCACTGTTAAAATACACCTACCATTAAAATTATAGACTGATCATTTCTTAGTCAGTGGGCAAACGTACAAAATCAGCAGGGGATCAAATACATTTTTCCCTCACTGTATATTTATATATATATATATATATATATAAAAATTCCACTGTATTTTTGTTTATTATAGATGACTAATAACAGTGGCTTAACGTGTTGATTTAATAAGCCAAACTGATAAGCTTCCAGGGATATTTTCAATCCGCTTTGCCCTTTAGTTATCACACCATTATATGTTTGTAGATTTAGTAAAAAGGCTAAGTAATGGAAGGATTTTACCATATTAGTGTTTTGAGATAAGTATGATTTCATTAACTTAAATAATGCCTATGTATAATTGAATATGTTGGCCCTTTGTTGCTGAAGATGAGTAGTTTATTTTACCAACATGACAATGCACTTTTGTGGGTCTGTAGAATTGATATATCATCTCCATTCATGATCAACTTAGAGTCCTTCTGAAGGGCATATTTTCATTAGGTCTGACAAGAATCTTAGACACGATGCTCTCATCATCCCCAGCCTTTAAACATACAGATTTTAAAACAAGATCAATTATCCGTTATACCACTCAAGCTTTGGAAAAGAGTTCTGTATGACATTAAACACATTATACTGAGAGGTGTCAGCGAGTGCTAATCAATGAGACGCACTATTCATTGAAATGGAAAGACGTGAACAAGGGAAGTCTTTTACTAGCTTCGCTTCATTGTCTGCCTGGTGACTCCGTCTTTAGTTGGGCATCACATTCTGAAAGTATGACAACTCATGGGTAACCAGACGTATTTCTGATTATACAAAAAATCCCTCCTGAGACGGCAGTAATGAAAGGCATGATCACAACTGAATTCATTCTGATTTAATACGTTACCATCAAATATTCATAATTCAGTACTAATCTACTCACACTTGTAGCCATGTTCCTTTCAGAATGTTACTGATGTCTGGTTAAAAAGCTCTGATGTCATATTGATGTCCAGAACGCTTCCTGTCATTCCTGCACTATGATACGCTTTCTGGCAGTTTGGTCATAAGCTTGGGTTCTCAGTATGGCTTCGGAGGTTTATGCGATAGACTGCTGACTGTCTGCCTCCCATGGGTGCTAATTATTCCTCACATTTGTCCATTGGGCGAGCAAAGAAGGAGACAGATGAATGGAGTTTATGGAATGGCAGAAAAGAAACACTATCCAAATATCTTGCCAGCATGCACTGCAACAACGCCAGCAGAAATTGTCAGGAAAGCATCAGATGCACCAGTTCCTGTTGATGCCGATAGAGTCAGAAGGGGCTGGAATATCAATGGCAGGATACGTATACCATTACTGACAATTCAGTGCAGCAGGCAATCATACACTTACTGTAATAACTCTTGCATTAATTACTATTTTAAGGTACTACCATTGCCTTTTATTTTTGTAATGGCTTGCTTTCTGCTTGCTTCTCAGAAACGTACTTCCCTCCAGGGCTATATTTATCAGTTGTGTGTAAAAACATTGCTGTTAAAACATCGCACTGTTATTAAACTTTAGCTTTTGGAATTTGCATTTAATTTGCCATATGTGGTGAATCACTGTGGCTACATGTGCATGATGCAACTGAGATAGCTATCAAAAGGAAAACAGAATTATTGTAGAGCTATCTGAAGTAGTGGTGAAACAAAAACAAAATACAACTAATATTTGGGTCACTCAAAAGCGGGCTAAACAACCTGGGATAAAAAAAGCTGGCAGGATATAATAGAAAATCACTTTCCTCACAGTTAATAAATGTAATTACTATTTAATTACCCATTATATTTAATGTGCTTAATGTGTAAATGTACACAGGCTTGTATAGCCTTTTCCCGACAAATCCTTTAATTAACTGTTTATAATGAATTTATGAAACATATTTCTTAATTTGGCCTACATGGTCTTATAGCTGGGATGTAATGCTTTTATCTTTTTTAATCTCATTTGTTTACTTTTACCCCAAACCATAGTGATGCTCTCACACTCATAGCATGAGATTCAGTTACCGTGCTTCTTCATAGAAAATGTCTGCTTTGACACCATAAACGAGAACTCCTGACGTGTGAGAGACTGTTGCCCGTTTCTGAACAGCAGCTTGACTTTCCCATTCATGAACCTGTATCCGCACAAGATATCGTTTCTAATTTCTGAGGGGAGCAACTTGCCTCAATGCTGTCCTTTGTCTCAAACACGCTTCCATGCGTCTTTGCAAAGGCTGCTGCTTTGTGTAACAAACCCCATTCAGCTTCTTCACATCCCAGTACCCATGTTTCTACATTCTTAATCTAACACTTAATGCTTGTTGTAAACCCAAGAAAAGCATGGAATTCAATGTGCAATTACCAATTTGCACTTCTCGTTTTAATTAGCATATCCCTTGTCTTAATTAGCAGTCTGCTGTTTGGAATGCTCTATTTGAGGATGGTTTATTTTAATCCAGTGTCTTCTGCTGCCACAATGTAGCTAAATATTAAGTCATTATACAGCCATATATGGCTAAAGTTTTGTAGATATAATGGAAATGATGATTTGTTAGCTGGGTATTTTTAGAATCACCTTGCTATATTGTAAATACTGTAACATGGTGAGTTTAAATCCCACTAGCTGAGGCTTTGCCAAAGCTTTTTACTTGAGCGTGGTGTTTGGCCAATTCATGAAATGTGTTATTGCGTTATAGGAGAAAAAGGAATATCAGGATTTGTCCTTGCTTTTGCAAACTATACAGAGACACAGTGATACTTACCCCAGCTCATCGAGAGCCATGTCCCAGCAGATTTCATCAATCACTTTAAATCCGTGATGTCTGAAGACCTGGAAAGAGTGATTATATACTCTGTGAAAGTCAAAAGGCAATTCAATTAGCTCATTCAAAAACTCAGGTAAGATGAAATCAGAATATTCTCTCTCTTCTGGAGCAGGAGTAAAAGCCTATCGTTTCTACTTTCAAGGGACTAGAGTATTTTAAGTAACTGTACATCCAGTACTGTTTAATAGAGCAACTGTTTTTGAATGATGTTGAACTTGATAGGTGAGCATAACACATCACCACAGAAGTGACACAAGCCTTCAGGAACCACACAAAGGTCTCCTGCTCAATGTACCTGTCTGCTCATAACTGTGATGCATCTAGGTCTACTTGTTAGTCATAAAGTACACTAAATCGGTTCTTCAATTCTAATTTGTACTCCTCTTTACGATTCTGGTAACACTTTAAGT
Source organism: Amia ocellicauda (assembly GCF_036373705.1). NCBI lineage: Eukaryota > Metazoa > Chordata > Actinopteri > Amiiformes > Amiidae > Amia > Amia ocellicauda. The sequence goes on along the minus strand of NC_089866.1, from coordinate 18,388,994 downwards.
GTCCCTAATTAGTGTGTATTATTCCTATTACACTGTATTGACACTGTAACAAGTAATTACAGTGTAAATACACAGTAATTAGGGGCACTTAATGTAAAGTGTCACCACGATTTCTGAGGTTCATGATGTTGATTGGCTTTCCTTTGTTAGTTTTCTTCTTTTTCCACTTTGGCACTGAGATTAATTCACCACCAAATACACACACACACACACATATATATATATATATATAATTAGAAGTGTATGAAAATATTAAAATGCAACTTTCCTGCTTGCCAGTTCTATCTTTCCCTTATGTGTACTACTTAATATCATAATTGAGCTATACCACACCACTCACTGGGACCTTTTGCACAGTGTTCTGTATTGTGTATTTAATGGACGGGGTACAGAGTGAAGGAAACACAGTAGTAATGTGTTCGAGAGATCACCTTATCAGCTTGAGGAAGCTCGAGTCTTAAAGGTCAGCTTCCCAAAGGCAATTGATACTCAACTCCAGCTCTTTGCTTATCATCATTTTTTGGCAAGATACAGAAGTGGGCAGATCAATCTGTCTAAAGGGCATACCTCACATTGAACTATGACACTTGGATTAAAGAAACTTGCTTCCAAGCAAATACTGTCTGACTTCACAACCTTATTTTTCACATTTTATCTAAATGTGATGATGACATTGAAATGATATCCTGTCATATCCTGTCATCCTTTCATTAATTTAATTGACTTTACTTAGGTTTTACTTCAAACACTGTTTAATGTGTTCTTAATAATCTTACCCAGTCATCATGGTTTAATGTCCATCTTTGAGATTATAGAAATGTTCCTTGATTCAGTAAAGGTTTTTAAGCTATTCTTTTAATTTTAAGTCTCTCTCTCTCTCTCTCTCTCTCTCTATATATATATATATATATATATATATATATATATATATATTCACTCACCTAAAGGATTATTAGGAACACCATACTAATACTGTGTTTGACCCCCTTTCACCTTCAGAACTGCCTTAATTCTACGTGGCATTGATTCAACAAGGTGCTGAAAGCATTCTTTACAAATGTTGGCCCATATTGATAGGATAGCATCTTGCAGCTGATGGAGATTTATGGGATGCACATCCAGGGCACGAAGCTCCCGTTCCACCACATCCCAAAGATGCTCTATTGGGTTGAGATCTGGTGACTGTGGGGGCCAGTTTAGTACAGTGAACTCATTGTCATGTTCAAGAAACCAATTTGAAATGATTCGACCTTTGTGACATGGTGCATTATCCTGCTGGAAGTAGCCATCAGAGGATGGGTACATGGTGGTCATAAAGGGATGGACATGGTCAGAAACAATGCTCAGGTAGGCCGTGGCATTTAAACGATGCCCAATAGGCACTAAGGGGCCTAAAGTGTGCCAAGAAAATATCCCCCACACCATTACACCACCACCACCAGCCTGCACAGTGGTAACAAGGCATGATGGATCCATGTTCTCATTCTGTTTACGCCAAATTCTGACTCTACCATCTGAATGTCTCAACAGAAATCGAGACTCATCAGACCAGGCAACATTTTTCCAGTCTTCAACTGTCCAATTTTGGTGAGCTTGTGCAAATTGTAGCCTCTTTTTCCTATTTGTAGTGGAGATGAGTGGTACCCGGTGGGGTCTTCTGCTGTTATAGCCCATCCGCCTCAAGGTTGTACGTGTTGTGGCTTCACAAATGCTTTGCTGCATACCTCGGTTGTAACGAGTGGTTATTTCAGTCAAAGTTGCTCTTCTATCAGCTTGAATCAGTCGGCCCATTCTCCTCTGACCTCTAGCATCAACAAGGCATTTTCGCCCACAGGACTGCCGCATACTGGATGTTTTTCCCTTTTCACACCATTCTTTGTAAACCCTAGAAATGGTTGTGCGTGAAAATCCCAGTAACTGAGCAGATTGTGAAATACTCAGACCGGCCCGTCTGGCACCAACAACCATGCCACGCTCAAAATTGCTTAAATCACCTTTCTTTCCCATTCAGACATTCAGTTTGGAGTTCAGGAGATTGTCTTGACCAGGACCACACCCCTAAATGCATTGAAGCAACTGCCATGTGATTGGTTGGTTAGATAATTGCATTAATGAGAAATTGAACAGGTGTTCCTAATAATCCTTTAGGTGAGTGTATATATATATATATATATATATATATATATATATATATATACCCCTGAACTGTTAGACAATTAGTTTCTTTGCTGGTTTCCTAATTTGATCTCATCTACCCTTGCTTATGAATAATAATTATATATCTATGTTTGGACCAATAGTAACTCACTATATAATCTTATAAGGGACAACTGTTTCTTAGGAATACCTATTGTGGAATCACAGAAAACATTTCACTGTGATTTACATATAGGATGTTTTTGTTTTGTAGAATGTCAGTACAATTTGCAGGTGACCTCATAATTGTGACCACCTGTGTACATAACCATATGGTTCCAGATTTAAACATATTAATCAGCACTTTCTCTTTTTTTTTCCATCATATTTTCTAGAACATTAACTTTATGATTCTCTAAACAAGACAGGAGTATTAAAAACACTGTTCCGAAATAAACCCCTCTGGCATGCCCTGCGTGTAGACACTGAATGGATCATTGAAAGAAAGCAATTTTTTGTATATCGTTTTTGTAATCAATACGGGGAAGGGAGAGAGAAATGAGACATCACAGCTGAACTGAGCTTGAGCAAATAATAATAATAAAAAAGTCGGGACAGCTTGAGATTAATAATTTTCAGCCCTGCATGCATACAGACAGAACAAGGAATGCCTTCAAGGGGAAATGAGCAGAAAGAATAAATAAATGAAATTGCTGTGTAATATTTCAGCCAGCAACTGAGCAAAGATGTATTAGAATTGTCCCCCTTACGTTCCATCTTAATTTCTGATGATTAATCACTCAATCAGTCCTTTTAACAGGTATGTTGAGGTGAAATAAACCAGTGGCTGGTCAGATTTACTGGGAGGCAGAGGAGGATTTTCAAAGGAATTATTTTCCTCCACTGACAAGTTAGTTCAATACATTGTTCTTTCCTCTGACATAGAAATTATCAACTTCTGAGATGACTAGCACCAAATTAAAATCACAGGAGGCGTGTCATAAACAAGCTACTGTCCCTGACTGTCAAATTAATCATGATTGAATACAATTAAGTAAAAAAATGATTATTTTAACTTAATTCCTTTGCAGAATGTAAACCAGTGTCAACATCTCTCAGTTGAGATTCCAGCATGCAAGGAATCAAATTATAATAGAGAAATGTAATGGGGGTCTTTATTACATAGAGCTTTTCCTGTTAATCCCGAATGAAAAAAGGAGGTTGAAACCAATTACGGCACGTAAAGTGATATGCGAGTCAGGACACCAGTACACATTTGTCGGTGCTTGAATGAACTTAACCACTCAGAAATAATGTTATGGTTCAGAAGGAATTCATGCTAATACTTCTACATTTATCTTGAACCTTTCATGGACTGATGAATTTCAAAGTGCTTTGCATAACCAGGTGAAAGACTGAATTATCTTTCAAAGCTGCATACACAGTGTGTATCGTGCCGTATTTATCTAATCTATGTAAGGATATGTGATGTACACCCCCCACCCCCAGCTTATTTTATATGTGAGTGCTATTCATGAAAATGTGTTGTGCGGTGCAAACCCATGCCCTTAAGCAGCTGACTCAATGACATAATGTAAATAGATGAATGTTTTTCTTGCCTTCATTTATTTCGGCCATCTATTCTTCTTGATTGCAGATGCCTTTCTGTTCTTCATACAATGCTTTATATGTCAACTATAAATAATCAACAGATAGATGATTGCCATTTCCTATTAATACTCTCAGAAGGGTCATAAAAGGAGAAATGTTCATAGAATAGGCCTCCATTTCAAGCTGGATATTAAACCTCCCTCAGATAATTTTGGGCAATGAACTTTCACTTTCACTTTCATATAATCCACTGTTGAGAAGATGCTAAATGGATAAAGACTTATTCTGGTCTTATCTTTTATAATTATTAGTTATTGTTGTTTTCTTAGACAAACCTATATATTCTTAGAGGTTTACTTTAAAAAATAAAATTTGTATATATTATTATTAGATGGTATGGAATCATGAATGGAATGCATTGCTTTATCTGTCATATAATGTCTATGTTTAATTTTCTGTTCTTAATTATTTTATCTTAGTTAGTATTATGACTTTATTGTTTCTCTGCCCAACTTGTATTTCATCTATGCAGCTCACTTGCATGGTTGACATCTCCAAGATATTATATACTGGCCCCACTTCATAGCTTTAATTAGAGGGAAATTCAGTGACCTCTTCTCTTTTATTGTGGTTCACTGCATCTTTTGCTGAGCACAAAAAGGCTGGGAATACATTAGCTGCCACAGAGTTGAATTATTTAGTTTTAAAAGGGCTTAAAGGGCATACTCTCCACACTTACTCTTCCCCAGCGTCATTAGACTTGTTTCTAAATGGCTGTGGGTGGCATTAAAATACTTTTGTATAAGATCTTGAGATGAGATAATTGAGCATGTCTACCTTTGGCTTAAGTGACAGCTAGTGTAACTTGGTACAGAAAAAACAAACAAACAAAGCATGTAATTACAAACATATGTACACATAACCCTTATCAAAACATAATGCATATCCCATATTCATTGGTACAACATGGCATTCAAGTATTGACAGGTAAAGTAAGAGTACAATCACTAAAAATAAAAAATATGTTATTGATGCATACACTTAACTTCTCTTCTCTTACAGATTCCTTGGAAAAAAAATGCTGAGGTTTATGTTGTGAAGCCTTGAATTTAAATAAATTGGCAGTACTGTGCGGCATCGATCAAGAGAAAGGTGAGTGGGTGGGAGAGAGGGGGTGGGTTTCTGATGTTAAAGGTTTGCTGGTATTTTGCATATTTCTTGAGCTCAGCACTTCTTGGGATTTTTAAATGTAACACAATCAATTATTTGGAGAGTTTGTTGGTCAGCGCTGGTTCTGTGCTCAGTAATCCTTCATCAATGCTTTGAAGAGACACGTCAGTGCAGTTTTCAAGGGAAAACACGTTTATATAGAATTTGTTGTCCTCAGTGTTTTGTGTCAGCTCAAGTACTGCAAACCTCTCCCTAGTTACTCCATTCAGGATAAGCATATACCTCTATATATTCTGCCTTCTTATAAAATACATGTATTTGGATGTTGGCTTTCCTACCAGCAAACTTTCTTGATTCAAAGCCAGACTTTTTCAAAATGTAGCCTATGGACATCTGGGGGTCTATATGGTATATAGATTTATACAAGAAGAGAGCAGCAGCAAAGTTCCCAGATCTCATTGAAACCCTGTTGTTGTTGTTTTTTCATATTTGTACATTTGTGTTTAGAGTCATCCAGCTGCAAACACGTTTGTTTTTCTGTAAATTCGGTCTCTCCCTAGCTGCTGAAATCAAGACATTTTATCTTTGGTTGTCACCATCTGGAAAAACATATATATTTCCTGAATAAATAAAAGCTCTTCAATCATTTAAAACTTGAAGCCGTGTAAAATGCTTCATTAATGGCCTAATGAATCACACTATAAAACCTCTGCCATTTTCCTTGTAAGGCTCTATATGGGGATGTCACTTTTATCGATTTGGCAGCAGCATTTTGATATACAGTTCTAATCTAATTGTACTCAGTGAGGATTTTACAGCTGTTGCTGGGAAAGGCATTTATTAGTGAGTGCTTTTGCTTGAATCATGTGACTTCCAGCCATGGAGCTTGAAGATGAAATGCTGTCTTGGTCATTAAAAATAATGGCCGAGGCAAAACCCTGCCAAATAAAGTTGAGGCGTTTGTTCTATTGTGCTCCAAAAACATCCAAGATAAAACAGCAAGCTCCAAGCAAGACAGCATGTGGTACCCTACTGTACTGGGTACACGACTAATTAGAACATCCAATTTCTGCATTTGTCCCATTCCTCTGTACCATGCACAGTTTATCTAAATAAAGAGTTCATGTTGGAAAAAAAAAACAGTTTAGCTCAGGGTCAACTAAATTACTTAACAGGTTCATCCCAGAAGACCTAGACTAAGACTTAGGCAGTCTTTAAAGTCCCTGCTATGATCTTCAAACATGACATTTAGATTGTTGTTTTAGTCAGCCTCCATTCCCCCATTAAGAATTTAATGCTGCGGCATAATCAGAACTGCCACCTGCATCATTAGCAGGTCATCAACATTTAATACCCAGCATCCAGTTAAATTAATCTCTCTCTCTCTCTCCCAAATGAACTGAATATACTTCTTAAATGAACTTTTTGCCTTTTTTTTTAGAATGACTATCAAGTTCAGTCCCTTAGCCCATATTTACTAAACTAAAACACACAGTAATATTAAAATCAAAATGAATCGACTGGTCAAAAAAAACGAGTGGCTTTAACCCTGCTAAAGACCTCCTGTAGCTCTGGGTCTGGCAGTTTTGTTACACAATATGTTCCCATGTTAACGACAATGTCCCAACTCCCTTTGGGTAGTATCATTATCCTAAATTCGAAAGATAACGTTTTACTTGCACGAGTATCATAGCAGATTTTATTTATTTTTATTTGTTCTACTGACTGATCGTGTAACACCATGCTTCTCCTGTCAACCTGGAATAGTTTCATTGTTCTGTTTGTGTCACCCAAATGTCCATGCATGTTAAATGATCTTATAAGCTCTTTGTTGTTTAATCCAAACCTGACACGCGTCATCCTGACAGCTACAGTATTAAAGAATGATGGCTTTTCTGGTATTTATTTTGGAATTGTGTGTGCAGCATAACAATCTGTGTTTTCATATATTTTTTTGTTGTTGTTGTTTTGCTCTTGGCTCTGGAGACAGTGCCGTTTTTTTATTTTTTATTTTGTAATTCTTAAGATGCTCTACCTTGAACAATTACACTGAAAGGGGCATTGTTCTCAATCCTTTGAGTTTTCTTTTCCCTCGCTTGTTTTTCACAAAGCATTTATTTTAAATGTTGTTTTATTTATTAAATATTCAATTTATGGTGGTTAACTGTAGTTTTAAAATAGAATGACTTTGAAAGAGATACTGTTCATCATATTATCAGTTTCACTAGAGTTACCACCTTGCCTTACAATGATACATAGTTTATGGAAAGGATTGACACATAGTTAGGAAGGATTTTAAGAATTTCCCACAAATATTCAGTAAATGGGCAGTGTCTACCAAGTAACAACATGTTCTTCTCTAATTAGAAACAAAAAGCTTAAAAAGGCACTATATTATACTTATTATAGTTTGAAATACAGATCAATTCATATTTAATATGTTTTTATCCAATGCAGTTTGATATCTGAACAATCTGCACATTATGCAAAGCCTGCTCTCTGATTCCACTTGTACACCAAAGGATCAAACTCTCTTCTTATCGACCGCTTAAAGTTGGCTGATGCAGAGATCGTGACGTAGTCCTTCTATGTACCTCGTGTAGTCAGGAGATTCCTCTCTGTGAAGTAATGCCACACTGGCAGACATCATCTCAAACAGTTGGCCTGAACGGGATAAGTAATCTAGTTATGTCATTGTGCCGTAAAATGAAGATATGTGTTCAAGTTTCAAGCAGCTGTCCTCTGTTTAATGTAATCTGCATTTATGTACTATATTTAAAACTATCTTTTAGCATCATCTCATCGAGACATCTAGAAATATGGCACATATTCCAAACACAACAAGCGCATACATCTCTACTCCAGGTGGGGACTGAGTGAAGCCTGCTGATATTTGACTGAGGTGAGCAGTGGGTGGATCAGGCAGTCCTCAGTATTATTTGTTTCCTGTATTGTTACCGTAAGTCCTTGATGGTGTTTTTCACAGTTAAAAGCAGCACAGGTGCATAGCGGAGACACTGCTACAGAAATGTACTGACTGACAGGTTTTGTTTGTTTCTTTTTTATCCTTTTTTTGGACTATGTCTCTCTGGCCATTTTTCTGTAATCTACATCAGACAATGATTAAGATGATTTCTGAAAAAAAATGTAATCACCACTTTTAAAAGTGTTAATCCCTTAATGATTGAATACATCCTCGACTGTGTGCACAATATGAGACAGAGCCATTTTAGGGATTACTGTATTATTTCATTTTAATTTTGTTTTCTGTATATATATATATATATATATGTTGTTTTATATATATTCCCATATCACCATCAGTCCATAAAGTTCTGCCTGGTGCCTTTGCATGTACCAGTATAGCACCATGCAAGCCCCTTAAACTCACAGATATGCAATTATTCTACAGACTGAATACATTCACCACAGTAAAGTGCGATGTGAATGTGTTCCATTTATGAAGGGCGGATTTACCCTTTTATAAACCTATAATTTGTGTTTCTAGAGTAACCATTTTAGTGTATTAATGCACAACTGATCAGGGGAAGTGAAGGGTGGAGGGAGACTTTAATTAAATGCAGAGAATACAGAAGGTAATGTCAAGCAAAGTTATCACTTTTAAACTCCGCATAAAGCATAGGTCCAGGGGGCAGAGAAGGGAGATAAATTCTGAACAGACACAAGTTGCTATTCCTCACCCAGGGAATAATAAATGTATGTATGAATCCACTGTAAAAGCTCCAATACTCGGGTCATCCAAGAAGCAATTAGATGCTACCCTGGAGGGAGAATGAATGGAAAGGGGACAAGCGTGTGAGATGATGGGTTTTTTCTCATTCCCAACATGTCTTTTTCTCTTGACTTGACTTATTCATTATAATAGCACTATACTCAATCCTCTCTGCAGTTTATGTTTTTTCTGATGACACCAGAATGGAAGCATCTATAGGTCTTTTGATAGTAAAGACCATTGCTTCTTCAGAACATGCTTGGACAATCTTTCTATGTAACACAAAGGTAAATGGGGGCGGATCAAAGAGCCAACTCATGGTCATGGAAAAAGGCATTGCTGGATTTAAATATCTAGGGTGGCATTTTTTGTATCTATTTATCAATTTATTAGGGTCTGAAGGATAATTGCAAGATCAAGGGTGTTATTTTTACTCTGTAATGCATTTTTTATTCAGCTAGAGAAAATCCATTTTCCTCTGACTCAGAAATTATATCACAATAGATAAAATACTCTGCGTCGTGATGGTCTACACCTACAGGTATGATAAAGAGGTCTTCAATTAACAAAAAAAAGTCCTTCTGCTGCAAACACCATAAAAAAGTACATTTGACTTGAGAATTTATTTTCCTCTTGGCTCAGTCTACATATGCAACGTACAAATCCATTTCACCCACATACACTTGTGTAAAAGCTGTCTATTAAAATATCATCCAGACTTAAGATAAAGAAAAAACATTATCGTTGCAGTCTGATAAATGATGGGGGAAAGAATGGTCAGAGACTTTTTGTTCTCGGTACGATGAAATGTATGTTTTTCTATATTAAAAGGTCCTTTCATGAGATATTTAATGTTTTTTTTTTCAGACTTGAGAGTTTTCTGTTGATGCTGATTCAACGTTGTGTAATATTAGGTTCTACATAACTGCTGGCCACCAAAGGTTTCATTTTAGCTGAGGAGCAAGCATAACTACCTTCATAACTCCTTTTTACAACTTTCCATTCCCATAAGCAGAAATAAGCTGACAAATGAAAGTTGGAGAAGAAAGTTTATCAGAGCCTTGTGCTTTAATTTTGTGCTCTGCGTGGCCATCTTTTATATCACTGTGCCCAGAATGGTTCACTAGTACAGTTTGGAATCTATCTCAGAAATTAGTTATCAGATGTAGGGCAATCAATTGCGATCAGTTTTGAACAGGGACACTTTTATTAAGCAAACTAATGAATCTGTTTACTTCAAAGCAACTGTTCATAAATGCAGTGAGATGTTTTTGCCCAATCCTGCAGCTAGCTAATTGGTTTAAAACATGGACATTCCTTATTTAGGGTTTTCAGAATATATCACAAAGATTTACAATTGCATTCTTGTCCTAGATTCCCATAAATCAAATGTCTCCTTTACTCAGATAAGCTAAATGAATACTAAAAGGTTTGTCAGTTAATTAGAGCTCAGGTGTCTTTCCCTCTGATGCCTTTAGATATCCATTTCAAATCAGTGCCACCAGGAGGATCTCTGGTGTTCAGCTGAACATTTCACATTGATACCTTGTGAAGATCCAGGGCAATGTGGAGGGCATAAAACAGCATGGCACTGTACTTAAATGCAGAAACACAGCACTGTTCACAAAGAGCACAGCAACTTCCAGCACTAAGTTGTCCTCTTGTGTACAGCTGTGCAGACTTTAATTCAGTACAGATTTTTCACAGTACGTCACACCTTGCCATCTGTCATTTTCTTGTGAAAAAAACAACAACAAAAAAACCTGCAGGCAAAAGTATTTAACGATTGAGATTTAATGTCTGTGAGACCTGTAGTTTAACTGTCCTTGTTTTACATTTGGCATGCTTTCTGGGACTGTGTTGTGCAGCCAAGAGTTAAGAAATGCAAATCACAGAATAAAAACAACGGAAGGAATACATACAATCACATACATACAATCACTACCAATAATGAAAAGTATATATGCACACACACACATATGTATTATACATGTGTGTATGTGTGTTTACTTTATAAATAGTCATGCCTCTCTTCCCAGGGTGGACTGGAATTTACATAGTTTCTCCTGCAGGCCTGAAAATCTGTATCTTTTAACCCACTCCCCACTTAACCACCTGAAGAATCACCTGGTATGAACAGGCCTTCCCTTATGGGGGAATAAAAAGGAGGAAATGTTAAGATATCAGGGGGTGTGAAAGATAGCTGAAGGTTTATGGTCATTTCCCTCAGGATCTTTCAAGATCTTATCTTGCTTTTGAAAGTGGTGCCCACACACACACGCACACATGCACACACAAATATCAAATAGATGTTTACACACTGCACAGGACAATTTCTCCTTCCTATACTGATTTTATCCTTCCTCATATCTGACATAATAATATAGGTGTAACAGAGATTATACAAATTGCTTTTGTGTATACATGTGTACACTGTTCATTTTGACAAAGCTTTGCATGTTAGTTTTGGGCAGTGGGCATCACAATACCATTATTGACCCAGAGTGAGTCGTGGCAGCCTTAATGGTAAGAGACACAGGTGGGTGCTACGTCCACCGCCCACCTAGAACAAGTGTGGACTCCCGTGTCTCCATGGCGTCCCCGCTAGGTCCTAGATTCAATCAGATCACCTAGACCTGACAGGGATTAACTATGTGTGGTATAACTCCTAAAGCCTAGAATAGTGCTTTACTAGTTTGTGTACATGATAATATGTGTGTGCACTAGGGGGGAAAGCACAGGGCAGGAATAAGTTAGCCAGCCACCTGCTATATGCAATATGATGTTATGATTTTAAAGCCTGCAGGCACAGAAGAGAGAAAAACAAAACCCTTGGGGAAAAATACATCTCTGGGGGTCCCATGCCTGTGGCAGCCCCCCCTCCGGGCACTAATTAATTAATATTATTATTTTAACAAAACACAATATAACATATCCACACAGACAAAATTATATTGTACACCTATAGAAAAATGTTGAGGATTAAAGCACAATAAAGTCAAATGACTTATTTCCATTGTGGTCCTCAAAACCATTGGGGCAGAAGTCTGGCGTGTGATTAAAACCCGCACACTGAGCAAGACACGGAACAGTGTCTGGAGAAATGTCTGTTAAACATTTCCAGGTCCAAAACTGACCAGTTTAGTCTTAAAATGTTTTAGGTATAAAACTGCTTTAGCTGAACATGATTTATGATATTCATAAAACAGAGTTCCTCCGTACCTGTTGAGGTCCTAGAGATCAAGAGATTCTTAGAGGCATAGATCACACAGTGTGTTCTAGTGATAAGGAGACCCGCATGGTATCTTGCCTGCCTGGTGCTCAGGTTGCAGATCTCCTAAACTAGTAGACGGGCTGTTGGCCAAAGTCGGGGGGATCCACTGGTCATGGTTCACATTGGAACCAATGACATAGGAAAGGGTAGGACAGAGGTTCTGAAAGACAAATGTAAAGAGTTAGGAACAAAACTAAAAAGCACAATATGGTTAGCTATGGTTACCCTGGAACAGAGGAGACTAGTGCACTAGTTAGAGCTCATCTGGATACTGTGGACAGTTTTGGTCTCCACATTTCAAGAAAGATATTGCTGCTCTAGAGGCAGTTCAGAGGAGAGCAACCAGACTTATTCCAGGTCTAAAGGGAATGTCCTACTGAGAGACTGAGGGACCTGATCCGTTTCACCCTGGATCAGAGGAGACTACGTGGGGACTTGATTCAAGTCTTCAAAATCATGAAAGGCATCGACCACATCAAACCAGAGGAGCTTTTCCAGATCAGCAGGGACACACGCACCCGGGGACACAAATGGAAATTGGGCTTCAAGGCATTCAAGATGGAAAACAGGAGACACTTCTTCACACAGAGAGTTGTCACAATCTGAACAAACTCCCCAGCAATGTGGCTGAAGAGACAATTTGTGAACATTTGAAAATAGACTGGATAGGATCCTTTGGGGTTTGGAATATCAATGGAAAAAGGGGCTTTAAGTAGTCATGGCAGCGGCCATCGAGATATCCTGGGACAAGAGATTCTGGAGCTGCGATTCTGGGGGCTGGGGAATTCCTCCAAAAATACAGACACGGGATCCAGAAGCAGAAGAAAACACAGGGCAAGGCCGCAAGCGAAGAGGCGATCAAACGAAGATCACAAACAGGAGCACAACGAGTCAAAAGCACGGCAGGGGACACTGTTTTCGGTGAGTTTAAATACAATTTTTACCTGTTCATTTTCTGAGGCAGCCAATGGGATTTTACCTGCTGTGTGTAATTAGGTGAGTTTTGCTTTGCTTAATTTAACAAACTTTCTAAAATGAATCAGACAGGATGATCAGTGGGGGTCGGGAACGTCTGGAAAATAGAAAACTGTGAGTGACTACAGTTTAGGACAATTTAGTTGCCTGGTGCTACTCAATTGCCTGCTAAAAATAAGCACCTAACAGTATTTTCGTGCGATAATGTTTCAGGCTATCGTGCAACAACACCAAAAAAACTCTACAGCATTGGAATTATATGTATGTACAGAGCATCTGGAAAGTATTCACAGCGCTTCACTTTTTCCACATTTTGTTGTTACAGCCTTATTCCAAAATTGATTAAATTAATTATTTTCCTCAAAATTCTGCAAAGAATACCCCATAATGACAACGTGAAAGAAGTTTGTTTGAAATCTTTGCAAATGTATTAAAAGTAAAAAACAAAAAAAGCACATGTACATAAGTATTCACAGCCTTTGCCATGACACTCAAAATTGAGCTCAGGTGCATCCTGTTTCCACCGATCATTTTTGAGATGTTTCTACAACTTGATTGGAGTCCACCTGTGGTAAATTCAGTTGATTGGACATGATTTGGAAAGGCACACACCTGTCTATATAAGGTCCCACAGTTAACAGTGCATGTCAGAGTACAAACCAAGCCATGAAGTCCAAGGAATTTTCTGTAGACCTCCGAGACGCAGATCTGGGGAAGGGTACAGAAACATTTCTGCAGCATTGAAGGTCCCAATGAGCACAGTGGCCTCCATCATCTGTAAATGGAAGAAGTTTGGAACCACCAGGACTCTTCCTAGAGCTGGCCGCCCGGCCAAACTGAGCGATCGGGGGAGAAGGGCCTTAGTCAGGGAGGTGACCAAGAACCCGATGGTCACTCTGACAAAGCTCAAGCGTGTCTCTGTGGAGAGAGGAGAACCTTCCAGAAGAACAACCATCTCTGCAGCACTCCACCAATCAGGCCTGTATGGTAGAGTGGCCAGACGGAAGCAACTCCTCAGTAAAAGGCACATGACATCCTGCCTGGAGTTTGCCAAAAGGCACCTGAAGACTCTCAGACCATGAAAAACAAAATTCTCTGGACTGATGAAACAAAGATTGAACTCTTTGGCCTGAATGGCAAGCGTCATGTCTGGAGGAAACCAGGCACCGCTCATCACCTGGCCAATACCATCCCTACAGTGAAGCATGGTGGTGGCAGCATCATGCTGTGGGGATTTCTTTCAGCAGCAGGAACTGGGAGACTAGTCAGGATCGAGGGAAAGATGAATGCAGCAATGTACAGAGACATCCTTGATGAAAACCTGCTCCAGAGCGCTCTGGACCTCAGACTGGGGCGAAGGCTTATCTTCCAACAGGACAACGACCCTAAGCACACAGCCAAGATAACAAAGGAGTGGCTACAGGACAACTCTGTGAATGTCCTTGAGTGGCCCAGCCAGAGCCCAGACATCTCTGGAGAGATCTGAAAATGGCTGTGCACCGACACTCCCCATCCAACCTGATGGAGCTTGAGAGGTCCTGCAAAGAAGAATGGGAGAAACTGCCCAAAAATAGGTGTGCCAAGCTTGTAGCATCACACTCAAAAAGACTTGAGGCTGTAATTGGTGCCAAAGGTGCTTCAACAAAGTATTGAGCAAAGGCTGTGAATACTTATGTACATGTGCTTTTCTTGTTTTTTATTTTTAATAAATTTGCAAAGATTTCAAACAGACTTCTTTCACGTTGTCATAATGGGGTATTGTTTGTAGAATTTTGAGGAAAATAATGAATTTAATCCATTTTGGAATAAGGCTGTAACATAACAAAATGTGTAAATAGTGAAGCGCTGTGAATACTTTCCGGATGCACTGTATATATAGCAAAGTTAAGCAATATTTAGATGGCACCTGTTTGTAAAATAAATACATTTAAATACATGTTCTTAAAAAAACAGCTGCTAAAATATTTTGAATGATTTGAGTCTCTATCTGGTGAGTTTTAGTTTGCCAGAAGTTCTTCGACCTAATGGAAAATTGCTGTTAATCATGTGCTTGTAATTTGTAATTGGTGAGTTGATTTGATTAATTGCAAGCCTTTGTAATTTACCTGCACTAAGTATTTGATAAATGCTTCTTTTTATATTTCTTTATATATGATATTATGATGATTATATATGTGTGTGTGTGTGTGTGTATATATATATATATATATATATATATATATATATATATATATATATAGTAACAACTGTAAGTTGCTCTGGATAAGAGTCTCTGCTAAGAAATATAAATAAATAAAGTTATTAATGGAATATGTTGAATCTACTTCCACCTATATATAGTCTATTAGGAGGTTTTGTCTTCAGCTATCCTCATCCATCTGGCTCCTGCAAACTAAACACCTTAATTTTTCATCTACCATATATCTGTGTCTATGTTTTTGATATCCCTTTCTAATTTTTTATGTATTTATTTATTTATAATTCTGTTTTGCACATTGCCTTTATATTACATTAAAAAGCAGACATTCACTGAAACACATATAAAGCACTGCTAACAAGATAATGTACTTCTAATTGTTCTAAGGGGTCACATTTAAAAATGTAGCCTCATTTTAAATTTCCTTTCAGCTGCCAGGGAAGGTTCTTTTAAATTTTGTTTTGTTTTGTTCTTAAGCCAAATGACATTTTTGTTGGCATCTACAATTTGATATTTTGCAGATTGCAAACAATGGAATACTTTTTTATTTTTAGAACCACAATAATAATAATAACACGCTGTTTACCACCAGGGCAGTGTCTAAATGGTATCCCTGTTTCTAGACTGAAATAAACTACTAGTGCTTATGTCTAGAAATAAATCAATATAATAAGCAATGCCCATGCACTACAGTGTGCAGTCTTTCTGTTTCAGAGATGACCATATGTTTGCAAGCTTTGCTTTACTCCAAGCAACCGAGCGTCTTTTATTTCACAGGGAAAGAAAATAAAAAATAATTTCTCCGCTTAATTGCTGCAGCATACAAGTGAGCATATACGTGGAGAAAATAGAAAACATATAAATCTATTACATGAAATCTTCCTATGTAGATTTACTTTCATATCAGAAAATATAGCAGACATTTAATTTCCATACATTGCTGTATGGTGAATCGATTTTAATTAAAGATGATTCCTGTATTGATTTGTGAAGCTGAAGCCCGAATGTGATGGTACTATTTTCTAATAATTCCCGGTAAGGTGTTATGTGACATTCCCCAAAATTATTTAAACACTGATGAAGCAACACTAATTATTCACAAGGATGGCCAGGATCATAGCAATCACTAATTTAAAAGAATATATATATATATATATATATATATATATATATATATATATATATATTTTTTTTTTTTTTTTTTTTAATTCATCCTCTACACACACCCTCAGTATGTTCAATATGATACACTTGGTGTAACTGTTTGCCTAACTGTTGCAGATTTGTTTTATATTCCACAATAACAGAAACAAACATGTATAACTACAGCTGTTTCATGCATGCAATCTAGTTCAGTTTGGAAGTCCTCCAATCGTTTCATGGCCCCAAGGTGCTAATTAGATTTATGACAAAGTGTGCAGGTCTCTTGGCATGGTTAACAAGATGTTCAAACATGCAACTCCATTTTATTCAGTAATCTGTACACATTGACAACGGCTTAGTCAGCTTCTTCAAATTACTTCCCTTTAACTACCCAGAGCAGCAATTAGTATATTCTTGCATAACCGTAACCAAAAAACGTACACCAAACTGTATTCTGTGAATGCAGTTTGAACAAATCATAAACAACTAAGTTATCCATTGCACGATTACTTGGAGTTCATTATTGTTTAAATTGCTTTAACAAGAGAGGTGGCATGCCCTAAACTCAGCACTCTGAAACTCAGTTGATGTATTTATTTGGGTTTGCAATAGCCATCTTTTAAAGTCAATACATCCATCCAAAATACTGTTGCAGTCGGCTGTGTTGAAACTGTCGCTTGCCTCCCCAGTCAACTAACCTTTTTCAACAGGAAGTTTTATTGAAATACAGTGGTATGATATTTCGATGATAAATGTTTTCTGTAAAATGCCAGTACATTATAACTTCTGCTGCATTTTTGTTTGCAAACATGATTTAGATGTTATTGACTTTTCTTTAGATTTGTTTGAGCTTCACGTGCCATATGAGGAGGGTCAGTAACTGCAAAACTTTCTGAAAGCAGCAGTCAAACATTTGTCTGTTGTTGGACAGAGGTAGAATGACAAGGTTGTTTTTCCCTTGGCAGACGGGAGCATTTTAAAAACAAGCACGATCATACTTCTTTTCTTTATTTATCAGGGGATTTAGCTTCCCTTTTTCTAAATCAAAGAAAAGAACATAAGATCTGAGAGTAAAAAACAACAAAATATAAATTTCAATGTACTTAGCAATTAAAAATAAATGCTGCCATTTTATTTTGCATTAGCATTATTTTAGCACTTGCACTTATATAATTAGATTTGGATTGCTTTCACAAGATGCTACAACAATACAATGCACAGATGGCAGACTCACCTAAATATGAAGATAATACATTCTTAGTTATTAGTATGATGCACATCCTCTGTGATATAATAGACTCTACTCTTTATCTCTACCAATATCCAGGATCTGTCCTCCACAAAATCAAAAACAAAAATGGAGTAAACATTTTAAAAACTAAATACAGATAATGTGTTATGAAAATTGCAAATACATTAAATATACAAAGCATCAGCTAAACACGCTCTATATGCAATTCAGTATGAAATGCAAAGAACAGTGAATTAAATGTTAAAGGATATAAAAATGGGGTAGATCAGAAGATTAATGTGTGTGGTTAATAATAATTGTTACATCCCAATAGATTAGGAGAAGGAAAAGGAAGGGAAAAGAAGTTGACTTATACTGAGTACCAGTGCTTCCTCCCACAGATTGCGGTCTGTGAACTCTTCATAATTAAAAACTTTGAAATGTAAAAATTTTGTTTAAGAAAATGGCGGATGGCTCAAAATAGCTTATTCTGGCATTTAAAGTTGAATTTCTCTATTGCTGAAAAAATAAATAAATAAAACCTCTGAAAACTACTTTGATGATTGCATCAAAGCAAATGATTAATCCAGGAAAAACTGAGAGCTCTTACTCCTCACCTTTTCTTAACCTGTCTGTACTGATTACGTGCAAGAGCTGCATACTGTTAATTGAGAATCTCAAGCAACTCTTTCTTTTCCAATGCCAAAATTGCATTTATGTAACCTGAAAAAACAACACATGCTTGCCCATTCTGTCAATTTTACTACGAGCTATGATCACACACCTTCAGAAATTAAAGATTTCATTTCAGAATTAAGCAGTTGCCCTTGGAATTGAAGATGGAAGCCTTTTTCAAATCGTCTGTCAACATACAAATAAGGCATAATGAAAGGCATAGAGGAAGTTCTCATAAGGATACAATGACTGTGCTTCAGCAGGTAATGAAAAGCAGCGCCTAGGAGCCCCTACAGGAGTTTTATTGGCAAGCACCGCTCCAGGCGTGCTCACGGCAGGGCAAGGACTTTAACACCAAGGCAATATTACAATGCATTGTGGGAACAGGGCTTTATGTTGGACAAGCCTACCAGCTGTTATAATTAACTGCATCCATTGAGTGAGAAGGACTTATTTGAAAACAAACCTTTCAACATTCAGACGAACCGCTCAAAATCAAATATATTAATGTATTCTCCACTTCACCACTCTACATTTTTATATGTAATAAAAAGAACATGTATGTATCTATTTAATATATAACATAAAGGACATATTTCCCCCAAAATAAAAGATATACACATAGTAAACATCATGTTTATGCACAATATGAATAATATCCTTGGTTGTCAAATGGTCTATTTTCATTTAGAGATGTGTTAATCTGTTTTGCGCAATAGTGTTGCCTCATTTAAAAAAGCATTTGTATCGAGTATAAATGTTCTTAAAGCTGGGCTTGAGGCCACCTCTCAGTCAGTCCGCAGAAAGGATCTAATTTATCAAGTGGATATTCTCCACCTACTGAAGTTGCTATGAAAAGTGTATTATTTTCAGAGGGAATGCGAGGATGACAATTCAGTATGCCAACGCAGACAGGTGTAATCAATTTTGGAAACATCGCCTGACACTGTCAGTCTCTGTTTGAGGGGAGTTTGGTGAATGTTTTACCAGCCCGATCTCTTCTTTGTCAGGACTTCTTTGTCAGAATGGATGGCACCTGTTTGCAAAAAAAGAAATCGCATTGAACTTTTCCTTTTTTGTACTGCTTTCATATATAACAATCTGTCAAGAAGGATGTTAAAACCAAGGAGTTAGGTTGGAAGCAAAGCAGTATTGAACTCACTCTACAATTAAGATGACAGCTGTGTTTCATATTTTTGACCTTCTGCCTTTTAAAAGGTTGAAGAAATCGGCACACATCAGAGCAGCTACAATAAAGTGTATGTTAATAATGTCCTTTCCAGCATCATTTATAAATATGTGGTGTAAAAAAAATATATATATATATATATATATATATATATATATATATATATATATATATGTAGGTATATATGTAGGTGCATTACATTTTCCTGTTTAATTTGTTAGGGAACGAGATAATGATTTATGGATATATCAAAATCTAACTAGCTTGGTAAACTTTACTTGTCTGGGTTTCAGACATGTGTTAGCCAGATACATACTTTAAAAAATATATGAAAGTCTTATCTGTAGACCTTACTTTTAACCATTCATGTCTTCTAGAAGGAGCTCTTTTAACCACTGTGTTAGATTCTAAGAAAGTAAAGGCAGGCGAACTGACATTTAGCACACACAAAACAGAGAAAGGTTGAACATGAGCACTGACAGGATTTGCCATGCTTAATTAATAGAACAGATTGGACAGTAATAACGGGCAGTCGGGTTCTTCATTTTGTAATAAACCTGGATTCAGTTATATAACAATATATAGTGGTAGTACATATGTACAGAAGCCCAGAGGTTCTGTGATATGACTGTGAATACTATGCCATGTTACAATTGGCACCTGAAATTAATGAACCCAGCTTTTCAAGTGATATACAACATGCTAGACCTGTTTTGTTGTAGCATTTGTGTTTGTTTGTCTGAGGACCTTGAGATTTGTGTTTAGATCTTGCTTAGGGGTTCAGGAATTTGGCCTTATGATAATACTATATTGAGACAAAGCTACTGAAAAGCAGTGTACTGTACCTTGTTTACATGTGAGCGCGCTTTTCCCAAAACTGTGACCTACTGGATCAATAAACAGGTCGTTTAATTTTATTATTAATATGGGATTTCCAACAATGCAGTGTTTTATTTATTTATGCATGTATTATTATTAAATTTCTTGGCCGACACTCTTATTCAGGTTGACTAACAATTGTTGCAATATATCACATTATGTTTTACATACAATTGCCCATTTTTACTGGAGCAGTCTAGGTAAAGTACCTCACTCAAGGGTACGACACAGCAGTGTTTGTGAGAAATGCTATTTTGTTGTTGTAGACATTCAAAATATAATTCTGGAAATAAAATACATTAGCATTTTAAAGATATTTGGCTCTGACTAGAATACAAATCCAGTAATCCATGTGGACAAATAACCTATAACATGCCTCTGCTATTAGGAAAAAAAAATGTAATCCCATACAATAAAAAAATAAAAAAACAGAATGAAAGAAAAATGGATACATTTCTTTCTGTTCATAAAATATGAGTAATCATTTTCTGAGAAAATTGTGCTGAGATGCAGCATATTATTCTGGAACAGCATCTTTGGTTAAAGAAAGAACCGTAATCCCATCAGGCTGCCCTGTGTGTAAAATTTCAATGCAAAATTGATCTGTATATGTACGTCCCACAACTTGCTGAATCTAGGACACTGCTCGGTTCCCAGTGGGGCACATTATAAATGACTGCATTGGTGTGTTGAGGAAACCATGTGCAACTGGTGACCAGCTGTGAGTGGATAATTAACCACCTTCCTTATGTCAGATTTCCTTCTTCCTATTGAACTAATTTGTACTCACACAACACATGGCATTAGTAACCAAAACAAAAGCTAGAATACATAATTAAATACGATTAACCTGTTTAAAATAGTACAACAGATTTATCTCAACCAGGTAGGAACCGCCTTAAAACTCCACCCATAAATTACAGATCTAGAAAGTAACAGACAATAGTTTAGGATTTGTTTGAAGATCATTACCTTTTCCACAAGATATGTTGAACTTCTGTTTTCTTTTTGAATATATCTTCCTTAAGGATATATAAATGGTACAGCCATTAAAAGAAGTAGCAACGTTTCCATCAAATTAAAAATAATCAGTACATCATTGAAGTATGAAACTGCTGAAGAAATAGGAAATCTTTCTAATGAAGTTGTGGGTAAATGAAGGCCCTCCCTCAGGTATGCAGGGTGTAAATGGAGTGCAGGAAGAACAGCTGGTTATGCCAGGGATGTGCAGCTCTCGTCCCGGAAGGCTTTCATCCAGCAGGTTATATAGGTCTTCTTAAATGGTTACCAGGGAGATGGGTTAAACAGCTTTAAAGGGTGTAAACTATATATATATATATATATATGCAATCATTTAGGGCATAGGAGAGTTGCAATGTAAAAACAGATTATTCAAAACCAACACGTCCAGAATTAATTTTGTAGCCGAATCACCTGCAATATGAATTTACTCTCCCCGGTGTTTGAGATCTTGGAGATCCCCCAAGAGAAGGGATGATGGTTCTTGGCCCACAGAGATGACATCTTCATGAGCCGCAGACACAGATTGTGGTTCTCTCAGAGGTTCCTTGATGTTTGGAAGGCAATGTGGTTTAGAGGGAGCGGACAAATGGTGTCCAGTGACGGGAATGTAACAACAGTTCCAGTGACCAGTCAGTTGGAGGGTGAGCAGGATTGTCTGTTGACTCATGTATGCGGTCACAGCTAAACAGTAAAAGGAAACTATGAAAACAAACAAAAAAAATACTTTACAGGCTGTAAACATATTGCTTAGCATTTCATTGTATAAAAATGAACGAGTCTCTGTGAAAGGCAGGTCCATTTAAAAAAGAATGTGAAATTGAGACATTCGTTGCAGTCCTGGGAGTCCACTTCAGGGGGAAGTACCGCATAACTATAGTTTGAATATGATGCTAGTTCTCGGGAGAGATTTAACTTCTGTAATTACAAAATTTTACTGCAATGAACCTGATCAGTGTAGAATAGCAAATAAACTTGTAAACCTATTTCTAATACTCCGGGGAAGATCCATATTTACTTTTTTTTCTTTTCTTGTCTCGTTATGCATGAAAAGTTATGCTTGTTGTTGATAATAATTGTACCTTCCTATGTTTATCAAGGCTCCTAGATTCTTGTAAACGTCTTTGTAATACTCATGGGGTTCTCAGCCTCTATTGTTATTTTTTTTATTTATGTTCTGATAGTGTCATTAAATATGAAAAGGTGCACTTGCTTTTACTAAAATAATATTGTTCTCAAATATCTTTTTATGTGATCTCTAATAATTATTAAGTTCAGGCTACCTGTCAATTGCTTTAGGACAGCATCTTAAACACAAGCATGCAAACCAATACAACTTTTTTGGTACATCTTAGTGTAGGAGATATAAGGATACAATGGCCTGATATGTTATTGTACAGAAGAACAGTATATTCACATGAGATGATTCTGAGAGTTACAATACAAAAATGTATATATATATATATATATATATATATATATACACACACACACACACACAAAATAAATGGAATAGATAACAAAGAATAAATGCAAATACTTGTGACTTTTTTCCACTTAGCATTGTATGAACTCTTTTAACACAAATACACAAGTTTCACTCTTTGAACTGTCATTTAATACGTATGTTAACAAATCACTTCTCCCTTTATTTTCAAAGTTTTCAAATGGCAAGCCTGTCCCCGCCCTTTCAACTTTACTACCCACAATGCTCCTGGGTCCTTTCCAACTGAGCTACAACACACTGGAAACAAGGTTAGTGGCCTGTAGAAATATCCAAACCCTAAAGCCTGTTGAGTGCTATATGATCTTAATTTAAGAATGTATGTGTTTATTTTAAAGTATTTTTATATGATGACTGATGACAAGAGCATGTATTGCTATGTACCATTGAGTTGATGTTGTTTTTCTTGTTTTTCAAGCTGGGTTCATGGGAGAGAGATTTTGTCAGGTAACATTACTTGGTGTATGTTTTGTGCGACTGGCTTTACTGGAGTTTGTTTTATAATATGGTCTGAAAAGCTTTTGTTAAACTTGGAACTGAGTCCCAAGACTTTATTTTCAGTATTGCTTTAATGCTAGCTTGCTAAAGAATAAATCATTTTTTTATTTTCTTATTTTATTCTCCTATTCTTCAGCATCATCTTCAGGTGAAGAATTTCACAGATGGTTTCCCCCCCTTTAAGTTCAGAAAGCCATCACACTGTAACACAACTGCTTATCAACACTGGTTTGAGATAGAGGGAGCAAAGTTGAATTGAAAGTTTTCAGTGAAGCTGAATTCATAAATTGAAATTTCTACTAGATTCTTGAATTTGTAAGAAACCTTTTAATGTTACAAACTTAGGAAAAACAACAACATATGTGTAATTCAAACAAGGCTGGGGTGTAACTGTGATTACGTTTCTTTAATGAAATACAAAATTAAGAGGAGTCCTGTTGTCTCCTGGAGTGCTTCTCTTCCGCTCAGACTTTTAAACAGCTATGTCATGTTTTACAAAGACACCTTACCGAATAGTTTGTCAGTAAAGATCAAAGCGTATATTTTTTCTCTCTGCAAAAAATGCAAAAGCCATGTTATGTGCAGCTCTTTCATTGTGCATTAATGTGTAATGCTGCTTGTACACACCAGTGTACAGACAATGCAATGAAATTGAGCACCGGAGCAATACATTATTTTCTTTTTCTTTTTGTGAGGTAATTGTGCTCTAAACACAAAGAGTGATTCAGTGACTTAAGCCATTATGATGTCTGAACAAAGCTTTCCTACTTCACATGCAGTTTATTGACTAAACGTACGTTTCAGAAGCGCTCTGTGTGAAAACGGGGCAGTTAAGTGCCCTCGGGATATTCCCCTGGACCCCCTTCCTGCAGGTTTCTAATCCAGCTTGAGGAAGGAGATCAGATGTGGAAATGAGGAGATGGCTGGTGTTGGCCTGTCCTTCCAGGTGAAAGAGCTTACATTGATCGCCTCATGCATTGACATTATAGCTGCAGTGATTAGTCTTAAAACATTGATCATTTCCTCATTACAGTAGAGCCAGGAGATGCGTTTTGATTGGATGGATTTTATTGTTTACTGTGCTGATGACATCATTGAATAAACATGGTCACTGGTGTTGGAGCTACATTGAGCTTGCAATGAATTTTAGGGAACCCCAATATGAGACAGAATAGCATTGGTACAGTTCATTAGGTACAATGTGATTTTAGGTCTCTTATTCCTGGTTTCATAGAAATACTAATGCTCTTCACTGAGCATTTTGCATCTCTGGGGGTTGGATGCTTTCTGTGTATGTCTTTGTTAGATGCTAATTAAGACAAACTAGCAAACCATTGTAATGCTCAACCTAGCTGAAAATAATCCTAGATCATATGTTGTTAACAAGCGACTGATGAGGACAGACCAGTGCTCAATGCAGTTGTTTTCATGTTTTTGAATGGATATAATGTATGTGTGTTTACATGTATGTATAGTGCAGCTGGGTGGAGTAGTGGTCAGGGCTCTGGAAGGTTGTGGGTTCAATCCCAGGTTGTTGGACACTGCTGTTGTACCCTTGAGCAAGGTACTTTACTTAGATTGCTCTAGTAAAACTGAGCTGTATCAATGGGTAATTGTGTGTAAAGAATAATGTGATGTAATGTAAGGGCATCTGTACGAAGTACAATCATGTTTTTTCTTTCGACCAGAATACACGTAAGAACATATTTTCATTTTCTAAAGAAGCCACTTTATCCCTTGTATGGCTTGAAACCTATACAAGTGGAACATATTTCTTTTAAGGAGGCAAATTTGTGTTTTAGCTGCAGAATTCCTCTGACATTGTCCCACTCGTTTCTGGAGGGAACTTGTTCTGATCCATTCTCAGGCTGGCGTTGTTCAGTGAACGGGAAGGACTTTTTTTTTACTTTTTTCTCCCTTAGATTGTATGCTGTTTTGATTCTATTGTCAAACTGTTACCATGCAAGCTGCACAAATATGTATACAATTTTTACTCTGTGGATTCTACAGAGAGTATGGCTCTTATATAATGATTTCTTCCACGGGCTATAAACAAATTATAACACAGGAGACCGTTATACCCTTTTTTCAGATAACTAATTACATTTACTCTCTTTTAATTAATTTTAATGTTTGTTACAGGATTCAAACAAGCTATTGTAAAGTATGGTCTTAATCTTCTTTATTTTGGTACCAATCCATATATATGTGTGTGTTCTTACTGTTTTTTTTTTTGGTTGTTACTGCAGTGTTGATTGATTTCAAGCACATTTGCAAAGATGCAATTTCATACATTAATACATTTTAGAGCTTTAGCACGAAGCAATGCATATCCTATTGCCGATTCCTGAGCTACAGCTTAATTATTCTTAGGTTTCAGCCATTCTTAAATACACACTGAATGTACAGAGGAATAAGCTGATTTTATAATTTACCACAATTATAGCTTCGATTTGTAAGGATGCTGCAAGGCCAGGTATTACACAGCTATAAATCAAAGCTATATAAAAAGTTCCCTTGGGGGACTCATTTCCCTTCCATTGCAAATAAGAGTCCTCCAGAATCCTGAGGACTCGTCTCCTCTGAGAGGGCAGGTAGTGCAGTTAGCTGAAAATCTGTTTTCTATTCTCTGAATCCAGAGTTCAGATTGGGCTAAGGTCAGGAGGTGCGAGTTCCATGTGGGTTTACTTATGATACAATTGCAATTTCTCAGTAATGATTCCCAGGAAACGCCAATAAGCAATCCATTTAAGGGTCTTCAATAAGTAGGATTAGGTATCATTTGCTTTAGTGACCTGACATTGCCAGCCGCCCAGAGTCCAGGTCACACTTCATGTTCCTCAAATCCAGTTTCATTTCAGCACACGACTACAAAAAGCTCCTGGATCAAATGATTTGAGGGTCGCCGTACTCCCCAGTGGGTTTGCTTTTGAGGTTTGTTTTTAAGTTTGTTGGTGTTGGATGTGGATTATCACACCGGAAATGGTACAAGCCATTGGTATGGTTCGTTTAACATGACATGGCGAGTTTTTTTGTAGCCAAATTCACAACTTTTGTGAAATTTTGTGACTGTGTGCAAAGCTGAAAAAAAGGGGTGAGGGAGTACTCTTCTAAAAGTAGGACAGTTTGCATCATAAGATAAATATTTCACTGTACCAGAGGTCATTTTAATTAAAATTATTTTTTGCTAATTACTCGTTTTGTTTATAAATAAATATTCAAAGTGAAATGCTTCCAGCATGCTTTTTATTTTCCCAGAAATTCTGAATTCCATCTTTGAAGCAGCTTATTGGCAGCAAAGAGTCTCTCAGGTGCTGTACATTTATTTTGTGTACAGAAAAGCAGCTTCCATTTGTTTCAAGCATGTGTCGACAGGTTGCCACCGCTTTCTAAGTAACTATTCCATGCAGCATGAAAATTAAACGCTCTGTAATTGCCTAGGTAGATAAAACCGAGAAATAAAAGAAACACTAACATACATAAACAAACTGATCTCTTAAAGAAAAGTACAGAAAGTGCTTTACCCTTCAGTTTTTAGGAACAAAAACGATCAAATGGCATATGTTTACTGTGTGACGTTTAACCGTGTTTGTTTTCTCTGCATATTCAATTCTAGCACCTCTAGCACAGATCAATAGGCTATACAATGGGGCTTTTATTTATTTATATTTTATGTGGGGGGGAGGGGGGTGGTCTGCTTAAGTCATCATGTTGCTGTGCATTAAAATGTTTAATTAGTGCTCACCCGGAGCTCAGAGGGCATGCTGTGTGCGTGATCTGCACCGATGTGAAAACTTAATCCCTGCCCTCTTTAATTCAAGCTCAAGATGAAATTGCAGGTTATACCACTCCGGTTTTAATGCCTCGCCAAGAGAAGTGCCTCTTTAAAATGCGCTCCTTTTTAAAGTCCCGATGGCAACATGGCCCCAGACCCCACCTCTTTTGAAGGACTGACAAAATCACTAGTCAGCACGCTGTGATTGCTTGGCCCAATATCCTAACAATTTGATTTAAGTATTGCCAGCACCTCACGGCCGACCAGACACTGCCAGCACACGTACAACAAAATGATATTGTTCGGAGGGCTACAGAAGAAATGAGAGAGAAGTGCAGGAAAAAGCTTCAGGGGTTCAGCTGACCTGTCTCTATGAGTACGTGTTTTCACACAAAATAATTAATTTAGCTGTGCGTTTGCGATGCATAAAGCATTCTTAATGAGATCTTATTATTCCGTCTGAGGAGACGGGCATTCACAGGTCCAGGTGGAGATATAACAGTAGGTGGTACTGAGGCAGATGAATCATTTAATGAATCATAAAACACATGTTGAAGATGGGGATAATGTTAAAATCCTAGTATATCAGGTATCATTGATGACTCATTGATGAGTTTGGCAGGGCTGCTTTAGAATGAGATTATATTTTGCACTTGTTTGATTCTCCTTGTCTCAGAAGGTAAGGAATACAAGTAACAATACAATAAAATAACAAAGTAATTTATATATTTATTTATTTAGGCTTTTTTGGGGGGGCTGAATTATTCTCTTTACTTGAGGTGGCAGTTAATTGCAATAGGTTGAAGCAAACTAAACCCTCAGCTGTGAAGATGTAATGACCTGGTAAATAATGTACATAATTTACATGGGAGGGTGGAAGGGATTGTGTCAAAATTAGTCACAGGCACATATACCATTAAACATTGTCACATTCAAATGTATATCCAGTCAAATCTTATTGCTTCCTGTTCCATATGAGATATATTTATTCTTTATATTGCAGGAGATAATCAAAGCATATTCCTAAAGGTTGTATGACTATAGCGTAGTACAGAATTCAAATTAACATTGCCCTAGTATATATTGCATTTTCATACCGATCTGAACCCTCGTAACCGACGGGGCCCTCAGGTTAATAGGCAGATGGTTAATTGACATTGATTGGAATAATGAACAAACGGCACATTAATGGTATTTGACTGATAATAAACTGTAGTACATGAAAACAAGAGTAGCTGGCAGATTTGCAATATCAGCTTAGTACTCTGAGGAGAAAATCACCTAAACATAAACATATACACCTAAAGAACTCTCATTTGTTGTGCTTTGAACACTAAAAATATTTGTCAGCACAAACATTACAATGGCAATAGTTTGATAATCTTAAATTGTGCTATCTGAAAAAGAGAACACTACCCAAAGGTTGCAAGGGCTCTTGGGAGTTCAGACTCATGGCAAAGAGGAAGTTCCGGATCGTGCATCACCAGTTATACAAACAGGAAACAGGAAGGGGATGTTTGAGTGACACTTGCACGGGCCTATGGACATGTACCATGGAAACTTGCTTAGCTCCTTCCATTTGGGTAGTGTTCTCAAATTAAAAGATAACCACATTATCATCATTCATCCAAAATGCCCCCAAAAGGGTTTCTTATCAAAATGTATAAAAAGGAAAGGACTCTGTTTTATCTTATATACCTTGTGGCTAAATATAAATTAACTTCACATTGCCATTTAAAAATGTATTGTGTTTGTTTATTTTCTATTTGATATTTGTGTCTCTCAGTTGTTGCAGCATTTTGCTGATTAAATACCCAGTGTTTGGTCGTTGTCCTCAGTTACTGCTGCCACGTTGGCCAGCCTTATTACGTCTCTTCACTCATCCTTGCAGAACCTCCTACCGTTTTCCTGGAATCAGAATCCATGAATGCATGCAGATACATTTCAAGTTAAGAGCCAGCATTCATTCTTGACATGTTTAGTCCACGCTCACATAGAGATTAAGCCTAAAAGATGGACAGATACATATTATTCTTTAAGTTGCACGTCAAAGAAAAGTGGTAGTATACAAATGACTGAACCCCCTGACTGACCGTAGTTAAAATATTATGTTTGTTTCATCACGGTAACATCATTAACTGTGTCTCGTCAATCATGATTTTAAGGATAGGATGTTTTTATCCACCTTGATACCTGCTGGGTGAAAATTGTATTCTCTGACTGTAAGAGGACACCAACCGAGGACCACCGGGCAACTGAAGTGACAAAACACGTCAGACTGTGAAAAGGCGCCACGTTCACCTGCTGACGTCCCTGAGTTATGATGCTGTAACTAGAGCGTACAGAACAGGGCTGCTTTTTCTTGTCTTTTTGTTGCCCCTGTGAGTGAGCTCAAAGACTAACTCTGTCCATTCACTGCTTATTTATTAACCACTGTCCTACTTTTTCCACCCATCTCAGAACTAAATTCCCTCACCTCTGTAAGCAAATCCCAATCCTAAGTGAATGCAGGACACTCCATCAATATACAGTGTTATTAATGGGTCACTGTCAAGTGTTTTTCTTTCACTTATTTATCCCTTCATGCTGAAGACCACTGCACTGAACATCCATACTCTTCCTGTTACAGTCTGTAACATATATATCTATCTGTGTGTGTGTGCAGGAACTTTGACACAGACTTTTCAGACACTGCAAACTATTCATAGCTCTCTTGCAAAGCACATTTATTAGATTGTGCTTTGCTTTCTGTACGATGCAAGGACTTGGACGTTATGCACAGATGAAGGAAAATGTCTGGCTTTAAAAGCAGTATCACTCATGAATTGCAGCTGAAGTCCTTTAATTGAATTTGTTTGATTCCATTAATAAAGAGAATCATTATGATGTAACGTTCTGTTCTCTTTATCAACTTGTCTGTCTGCACTATTGCAAGAGTCCAGAACAGTAGCACGTTCTGTTTCATAAGCAGCAGACATTGCATTCCACCTACACGATACTATACATTATTTTATTTCATAGGAACATGCATTTTATATCTGGGGGGCGGGGGAGACTGTTACCTTGATGTATAGATCCATATTCTGACTAATTGCCTCAAACTGCATGTGTGGAAGAATGCAGGAAAGCGTGCATGTTTTTCACTGTTTATGGCTGACACAGTGCAGAACTCAGGAAAGCAGATTTGTGGGGGATTGCGCTCCTGTTAGGGAGAACCTCCTTCTCTATCTAAGTAATATTCTACCACCTTAGCGTCAGGACAAGACACCCTAGGGGGAGAGAGCTCTGTAATGACACTGAGACGGGGGCCGGTTTGATAAATGAGGAGCAGAGGAGAGCCGACCACCACAGACACGAACGCTGCAGAAGTGTCACACAGACATATCAATACACACTGCAGCAGCAACTCTGGGATTACGAGGGGAAAGATCTGGTGTGAAGTCGATTTCTGCTTCACAATGACAATGCGGGAAAATGTTGCACAAACTATTTACCTTGACCACACAGAGTGTGGTGCACAATAACAGTTTCTGCTCATATCATATGTCCCTCACTGGAATTCTATTACAACAGGTACAAATTCCACCTTCCCACTGAATTATTGCATATTAAGTATTTAGTTTGTTCATTTATTTATAGATTTACTAGAAGATTGTAATTTTGATTTTACTTTAAATACCTCTGTACTTGTTTTGTGTTGTTTTTGATGCATTTTGTGTGTTATTAAAAATGACTTCATAGCTGTTGTGTTGTACCAGCCAGCACCACTTCAGGGTGTGTGTTGTCATGGGATATTATCATTTATTGGGTGGTTGAAGGAATCTGGTTGCTTCACTTGGTTGGAATTCACCCAAGGCATTGTGATATCTCATGATAACACACATGCTGTCATGTATTATTGCTGAAATTGACAATGGTAATATAACAGCAGGGAGGCCTAATCATAATCCAGCTGTTTACAATAACCCACTCCCAGTCCCTGTCCCCTTTGCATATATATGAATCCCAAAGTCATGTTTGCAATCCTTTGCAGGGCAGTCTATACAGATATAACCCTCCCTACTAATCATGAAAAACAAAAGATTAAAAACTAATTCACATTTTTTTTTTTTTAAATGCTTAAATATGACAGAAGAGTAAAATACAAAATGCCGTAGATTTTGGTTTATCTTCATTGCTTATTGATTTATTTTTTATAAAACAAGATCCCTATTCCATGTTTTTTAACTGCAGAAAGTGAAAAATCCTCCTGGTTACTGGGGATGATATCTGACTGATGGCTTGGGTCCTCGAATCACCCAAACCATTTTTGCATTATTGTTATTTTTTTTGCAGTGGCTTTTAAATCCTTCAATTGGGTTTGATATACAGCTTTTTGTGGCCTCAGGACGTCGTCTTACTGTAAACCCTAAGAAAATAGCGTTGACTTCTATTAGAGCAACACGAATCTGTTATTGCATCAACACTAATGTTATTTCAGAGGGCAGGAAATCACATTTGTTTCTTCTCAGGAAACAGTTCTCGTAATCCTCACACTTTCTAACTTAATTTATGTGTTGGGAAAGAAATATGTGTTGGAGAAAGAATCCACATGATAAACAGAAAAACAACCAGGCAGAGCTATTGTGCTCCTGGTTTTTAATGCATTTTTAAAATTACAAGGATCAGGTTAAATGATTAATAGTAATAAAGGGAATGTGGTAATTCACTATTCAATAATCTGTTATTTAAGAGCCTTGTTAATATCCTCTCAAATGAATGGAAGATCTTTTTTTAAATGGAGGGTCTGGCCTGTCACTACCCAGAAATGATATGAATCCTTATCACTTAGTTAACAGAAGAAGTATTGATTTGAAATCTCATATAAATGAACATCTTGGAAATATATTTAATTGATTCCTTCTTTTCCTTTTTAATTAGGAGTATGATAAAATATTCGATCTCAAATGAGCTAATCTCATCACAGAAAGGAAATCCACTTTAATTGTTATATAGGCCCATGGTGCAGTGCTGAACACAGTGACAACAAATACAAATAACAAGCAACTTTGCTCACACAAAAGTTCGACCGTAACCATTAAGAAACTTCACCTGCAGAGCTCAGCGTCTACTGGAATTTCATGATTGCCTTCAGAGCATATCGCTACCAATAAAGGCTCAAAAAGACACCCAGCAGGTCGATTTTTTTTTTTCTCTCTCCTTTCTCTTAAATCGATACTCATGTTATTTAACAAGTTAAAGGCCTGTAAAATGGTTTAAAGTGGGATATAGCACTGGTAACTCTTGACAGCTACTCCTGTAATAATGAGTTGAAATAAAGCACCAAAATTCAAAGGTATTTTACCTTGGGTTGGGCAAAAAACGGACTTCCACCCACCTCACGCACTGCTTTCCTTGCTGCGGTTGCCTGTTGATGAGCAAAGAGGTGCCGTATTCACGCTCGGCTTGGCATTCAATACCCAGTGTTTGCTTACTTTTGGCATATTTCTATGGTCGTTACAACTGCAAAATATACCGCTAAGACTCCAAATGCATGTTGGTTTAGGTTAACAAATGGTTCTTTGTAACAGTGTCATGCAACAGAGATTTCGACGTCTGTTGTGGCATTTGTAGTTAAGATTGAGCAAGGATTAAGATTGGTTTCCATCCCCTACTCTTCAAAGGACAGCAAGTGTGTCCTTTACATATTAATAACTATGCCGTGGAGGAAGAAAAGAACAACACATGAGTTCTAGCTTGCGACTTTAGATCCTTTTGCTGAGCCACAAGTGTCTGTTTCTACTGGACTTGCCATTCCTTTATGCATTGGTTTCCGTCTGACTCTGAGATTGCATTTCACAAGTGGCAAAAATTGTTCAGCCAAAAATCAGCTGAATGCAACCAGCTTTGTTTCTCATATCCATTCTCATCACTGATGATATGAAAGGTAATTTACATGGATTACATCAGATTACTTGCATTATCCTTCACTTTCCGAGAGTATGACAGCAAGACACCGCACTGTTTATAATGCAGACTCATGCCAGTGTGACAATGTATGGTTTTCGGTGTCTTTCAGATAAGAAGGGTGCTCTGGTTTTTTTAAAGCTTGTTTAATATCGTTTCGCAGTGGGAGATGAAACCGAAACCTACGCGTTGGATGTGTACAAACAAGAATACCCACATCTCTATGCTTTGATAACTATTCAGGAAGTTAAGTAGGAAATGTATTTATTTGGAAGGTGTCCGATCATTTTATTTCTTCACAGTACTCTTGTAGGGGAGATTTAAGAAGCGACAAATGCAAAAGAGGATTTTATTAGACCCCCAAGAGTGCTCCTGGAGAGAGGAATTGGGCTGCCAGAGCAGTTCCCACAACACCTACTTATTTCTAAAGCTCCCATTGACACACAGGTGGTATCTTTTCAGTGGATACCCCTGACTCAGCAAACTATAACCATCTGTTTTACACGGAAGTAGCAAACAAAGTGACTGTCATCTTGGCCCAAGTCACAAGGGTCAAACCTCCAGCTGATACCTACATAATACATACATTCTTGTTTCCCACAGAATACAGTGTCAGCCTTTAGCTGTTGCCTTCCTGTTCTGTAGTACATTTCTGTTGAATCTTAACTTTCTATAAATTGCTAATCCTACACTTTTCTTGCTGGTTGTGGTGATGCCGTGAAAATACAGATTTCTAAAGCTGCAAAATGGCCACCCTGAAGGGCACTATATCCCCCCAATAGCCCTGGGGGGTGAATCAACTGGAGGGGGTGGGGACACCTGTCCACAAGGATTGGCCTGGCTCCTGCATAGCCTGGGAGAAAGGAAGAAACACTATAATTAACTGTTGCTTGTGGACCTGGACTGAAAAAAGGGTTTGCGATTGGGCTCCATTTGTCTGTTTATTTCAGAGTTTTGTGTTTATATAGAGGGACCCCACCTATTTAATGAGCACAGAGCCATGGCAACCCCCCCATTCAAAGCAATAATAAAAGCATTAAGGCTAGAAGCATATTTAGGTGTTTTTTTTTTTTCTCTCAGGATGTCAATATTTAAAACAACAGAAACAGAAACTGTAAGAAGGTAGATTTCATTCTTAGGAAACAGGAAGGTTAAGTGGACTGTTTTAATAAGGATAGCAGCACACATTTGTAGGCCTATATTTGTCCTATAGCTTGGGCCCTGTGTTTTGCATGACTGGAGCCAAGACATGCCATACTGTCACGGGTACAGCCCAGCACTCTACACCACTCTAGCATCATTCATTGATTCATTCATTCATTCATTCATTCATTCAATCAATCAATCAATCAATCAATCAATAAATAAACATTCCTGAACACCATGTGCTCTTGTTCAATCACCCTCTGCTCCCATTTGCTCTACACCTCCCAACCTGGTTCCTTGCTTCCCTCTGCTCCACATATAAACCCTTCACTGTCTCTCACACTTTGTGACGTTTTGTTAGTGTAAACTACATTTCTGAGCTGTCTCCCCATACCTTGAGTCTACCTTGAGTCTACCTTGACTTCCCACCCACGACTTTGCTCTTCCCCTGATTGCCTGTTTGCCTGATCGCACGACCTTTGCCCATGACCACGAACAGGTATTTACCTTGCCTTGATTGTACTGTCCTGCCGGTATCCGACCCCCACCTGTCTATACCATCTCACCAGCACCACAACTGGGTTCCCCTGTTCCCGTGCCCGCGGTACATTACACATACCTATAGCATATGGCACATGTCTTTGGTACAATTAAAGGCAATATTTTAGTAACGTATGTTTTCTGAGAGTTGCCTGAGCAAATATGAGGGGAGAGAAATGTGTAGTTGTTTAATATTTTACTGCCATGCTACGCTTCTGAAGGACACACATATAATATTAATGATAAACAAAGACAAATTTGAGAGGAGAATATGAAATCTATTATAATAATCTAACTATTATTATAATATTTAAGGGTCCATTGATTTTAAAGTATAAAAGCTTTATTGTTTGGTGAGATAAATAAGATTGTATTCTGTAGAGTGCCTGGCCAAGTGATACACGCCTGCATGGTTTTATAAAACTTTAACAAGCTTTAGTTTTTCTTATTTTATGCCCTGGGTGTCTGTCTGTAATTGAAATAAATCTCGATACCCTCATCAGACATGGGTCATGTAGTTGCTAAAGCAGTGGGTTGATTTAATCTTTCTCTGCTTTGTAATTAAACTACAGATTATCCCAGGGATGTCTTGTCGAAAGTTTTCCCTGCTTCCACAGCTCCATTTTAATTGTGTTTAAATGTGACACTATTTGGATTCTGTTAAAATCCACTAATCGTTCAAGCCTCAAGCTCATGGTAATCAAATATAACATGAATTTTAAAAAACAACAACAAAAAATAGATAGGTGTTTTCTGTTCTTGACGGGTATTATGAATGGCTATTGAGAATGTCAGGTGTCTCATTGGGATACTTAAGCAAATGTATTTTCATTGACCTTCCAGCAGTTCCGAGTGAATATTAATTTAACTGGGGGGGGCATTATATCAGCTATTGAGGGTAAATGCAGCACTATATATTTAATTTAATTAATCTCTGCCGCTCCTCTCTACTATCACTGTTTGCTTTCTCACTTCAAGAAGGTCTGCATTGACCTTGAATCAGCAGTCTGCATTCGTTTGTGTATTTTCCTCACTAAACTGTCCAGTCCTCTCCAGTCTGGATTAACATAAAACTCCAGAGCTCTTCTTTGATTATTTCTTTTTCGTGTCCTCCCGGCTGCCAATCCATTTTCCTCTCCTCTCTCTCTGGCACGGGGATTGCAGATTCTGCCCCTCCAGTCGTTCCCGCCCTACCTGTGTAGCCTTTGTCTACCCATGATTAAAACTGCATCATCCCTCCCCGTCTTCTGGCAACGCCTCAAAACTCACCTACTTAGACTGCACTGGCTCTCACCTATTGATTGTTTTGCTGCCTGCTACTGCTTATATCCCCTTTCACTGAACATATATTGAATTGTAAGTGTTATGCTCCATTTATCACACTTCTACCCTGTGTTCAGCCTTACATTAACCCCCGTACTATACCGTATCAGCTATTCAATATGCATTTTACTTCCTGAAAAAAGCTGTTTCTTTTATAAATGGACAAAATAAAACTGCTTAGGGAATAGTAAAATGGTGTACAACATGCTTTTGACTGCCCCAGCATGAAATAAATGGAATTACATGTAAAAGTGATTAATGAGCTGGAATGCATTAATGCAATCTTAATTGACTATTAATAATTGCTTTTAACTATCCTGTATTGCGTGATTGCGTAGTGCCAAATTCTAATTTAGCACTGATGGAGAGCTTTTAAGGCAGTAAGCAGTTCTCCAACTCTTGCATTTCTTGGAAAGTACCGTCCGAGATCAAATCGGAAACGACAGGGAAATATCTAGCTTCTCTCCAGTTCAGTCTGCTCAGAGCAGTGCTGGGCAGCTAAAGAGGATAATGCACTTTCAAACAGGTTGACATGGAGGGGCCGAACAGTGAAATCACATTTCCGGCTGTCGTGCTGATATTGGAGTGGCTTGCCGTCGGGCCCGTGAAAGCTTTGGATTTCCTCATTAACGAGCTGACCTTCCGGAAATTGCTGCCGACCTTTCCATGCCAGCTTCACTGCTGGGTCCTGCTGCCAATCCCAGCCGCTGCTGGTTGTCAAGTGACATGCAGCCAAAACTCGAGCATCAGACGCACATTTGCCGGTGCCTTGCTGGGCATCAGCAGGCAAACTGGAAAGAAGAAACTGAACAGTCACAGTTTGGAGCACGGACATTTATTTGTGTTTGATTTTATTTATTTAATTTGCTGAGAAATTCCACTGCAGGCTTAATTCAAACTAAGACAGACATTTTATGATTCAGTGATATCATGGGGCGCGTTGCTGAAAGTTTGCTTAAGGATTGTTTATGCCGGGAAAGCATGTGGTGAATGGATTGGTGAAGCAGCGGCAAGCTGTAATTTATCTGATGGACTCATCAGAATATAATGAGAACACAGTTGATCAGGAATAAGACAGCTTTATTAATGAATGAAAAATGTTGCCTCATGTGATGATCTTTGATATGTATTTTTTTCCCCCCAACTGGTATTTTCTTACAGCAAAAGGGTTAAGCCATCTCTATTCAAAGTCAAACTATTGAATATCTCATGCATTACTGTATGACTGGAAATCCATAAGCAGCTGTCAAACCCAATTTTCAGTAAGTCCTTCTTGTAACATGTGGTCAGTGCCGAAGTGAAGAAGGAAGCAGGAAGGATGGGAAGGTTTTTGCATCAGCGCTGTTGTGACTATTCCTCAGACCTGGATGTGGTCAGAAAGAACATGCACAGGTCAACAAGGCTGTCAGGAAGGTTTTAACTCTATCAATCATACTTGCAATGCACTCTAGATTCCATGAAAGGTCGTTTCATAACTATGTCACTAAAAGCATCTTCAAGTAAAAAATACATGAACAAACTCATGGATGAAAGTTAAATAGGCATAAATAATTATAGTTATTATAATGTGAGTAAGATTTTTGATTTAACTATATGTGGAAATATGGTAGTGGCTTAGCTGATGCAGAATAATTTATCTAGAATTATTGAATATGCAACATCACATCTTTACTGTTGGTCAACTTGATTACTAAGCATTGCATTTTTTGTTTAGCTTTTATTTTACTTGCTGCTTTTACCCCCTACAGATTCTCAAAGCTGTCTTTAAAACATTATACAATGAGCTGCTTACAATAGAGCATCATGCATCTAAAAACTAAAAGTTGTGTGGCAAAGTACAATGAAATAATAGGGTTCTGTAAATAAATAACATACAGATGACAAACCAGTAAGACATTCAAATCAAAGCACTTTATTTTTCAAACATTTGTGGGCAGCTTGTGATTTTTTTTTTCTTCTTTCGAAGCAATGGGTTATGAAAGGTGGGGAAAGCACATGATGGCTTAGAAAAAAAAAATTATCATTGATCAAAAGGTATGTAAGTGAAATCAAAAACCACAGTGACTACAAGAAAGGAAGCTGACTATGGAAAAGCCTGAATAAACAGATGTCTTCAGATATACAGCTCCTTGCAAAAGTATCCTCCCTCCTTTTGATGAATTATAAATAATGTAAATTTACCTTTTTAATTCAAAACTCTTATGATCAAACTTAATATTGTTATATGTTAAGGTTGTTGAATGTCTCTGAAGTCAAGTTAAACCTCCCTCATCACAGAGTCAGAGAGTGTGACACTAATTTTGTAACCTTTCAATCGAATAATTTGCACCTGAACTGATTTAGGTTTGCCATAGCAAAGGGGCTGAATACATATGCAAATGTTCTATGAATATTTAACATATTTGCATATTGACTTTTTTGCAACTTTTTATCTGTTTGAACTACTTTCTGTAGATTCTAAATATAAAGTAAATCTGGCAACAAAATGTGAAAACTTAGCAGGCGGGTGAATACTTTTGCAAGGCACTGTAGATCTTTTAAAGGATAGTGGGGGGGGGCTTTTTGGACTGAATTGGCAGGTAGTTCTAGAGGGTTGAACTGCAGACTGTCTCTCTCACAGGAAGGACATAACCCAATCATCTTGCCTGATGCCTGGAAAAGCAGGGTGATGGTTAATATGAGTGCTTATCAGGACCAGTGCCTGTGGAGAGATTGTGGGCTATTTTTATATCTCATTCAATTCCTGACTGTGCTCATAAGCCAAGTGAGTGGAGTAATGCATTTGTAGAGGAGCAATTAAGATAATCTAGTGCTACTCCACTCCAGTGTACTTGAAACACTGTCCCCAAAAACGTGGATGTGTACGACTGGGCGAGGTTTCGGTTTACAGTTTGGACTACATTGAAAGAGGGACTTGTGGTGAGATTTAATTTGGGATACAGATGAAAGTTGGGATGATCTTACAGTTTATAGTATTTGGCAGAGGAGTTTATTTTAGTAATACCCCAGTAAACAGACTTCTGTCAGGGGTTGAGTTTCTACTAAAGGTCTAATCCAAAGTGGGGTCCGAGACAAACAATATTGAGAGTAACTAGAGGATGCTGATGGGGTATTACAGTTTTGATTTACTCTTGACTGTACCATGTGAATACAAATGATCTTTACAATGAATAATGTTATGGATTTAAAATCATAACTCATCATTTAACAACACAAATAACACCAATGGCATTTGCTTAGAACATCTGATCATAAATGATTAAAGCTTTCCTCAGATGTAAGAGAGCAATGACCCATCACTTGTCAATAACAATTAACTTCATCCAGTGTAAACATACAATGAATGATGCCCATTTTAAATTTTTTGGTCTGTTACCCTTTTAGTTTCCTTTCTGTATGGATGATTTGACCTTCTTTCTATGTAGAAAGCATAAAAGAAAGAAAAGGGACATTTCTTGTTTTTGTCCCCCTATGTTCTGGAACATTCCGGGAATCCAGAATGTTCTCTCAGGTAAAATACGTGTGTGCCTCAAAAGACAATGCACAACAATCTATCCAATTTACCTCTGATGCCTTGTCTAATAATAATAGCACACATTCAGCAAACGACTGGACATATAATTTAGTTTTTCCAGTTTGACCTCTAGTGTCTAGCTGGGTGAACCTTGACAGATTACAGAAAAGAAGACACTAATAGATTTCAGAAAATGGTTAGTTAGGAGTAGTAGTGGTAATATTATTATTATTATTATTTTTATTTCTTGGCAGACGCCCTTATCCAGGGCGTAATAGTGGTGGTAGGAGTAGTATTTATTCTGTTCACCCTGAATGTTTAAACACCTATAGTTGCACTTGCACGGAGGAACATGACCGAAAAATAAGTATTTCAGATTTGTCTTGTTTTGTTGTCAGCTAATTTCTTGTATATTTCCCCTCTCAGCAACTCTTGCTGTCAAAACTATTCCAGCCATCTGAAAACCACATTGGACTAGTAAAGCAATATTGTTTTGGCCCTCTTGCTTACAAGAACAATCTGTTCCCCCTGCCTGTGATGTCTGTGCTCCACTCATCACCACTTTAGTTCTGGAGCGCGTTCAAACGAAGCAGAATTATTTATGAGATCTCTGAATTTCGGATTGTAACGTTTTCGTCTAATATAAGTTGAAGCGCTCACGCTGCACCATTAGAAAAGAAGCATGCTCAAGTGAATCATAAAAGGGACCATAAAATTTAGCAGTTCTACTATCTTTATGAGCGCTTGTAAAGCTTCGTGGCTTTATTGCTGCTGAACAAATGCAATGTTTTCTTTATATTGCAAAATCTGGGTTCCGCAGAGCCTCATTTTCACTTTTTAAAAAGGAAACGCAGAAAAGTTGTCGACAATATGTTGAAAAGTAAATTGTCGAGTATATAAAAGTTCCATTAAATGCCTGACAATGTAAATATGGCAGCAGACTTTGATCATGTTCGACGTGCTTTAAAGAACTTGATGCCTTCAGCACAATTCATTTTATCCTGACAATCACTGGAGATTTTAATTTCATATGTGTTTTCGTGTTATTTTTCAGGAATAACGTATTCATCTTCATAACAAAATGCTTTGGCTTTGAAAATGTAACAAACAGGCATTTGACTAGAATGCACTTGAGTTAAATTATTGGATAAATGAATGATTTGGCTTTTAGTTTGACTTTTGATATACTGGAAACAGATGGTAATAGGTACGCTAAATAAAGCAGCTGTATGGAAGCTGATGAACATGCACTATTTAAACAACCCAGATTCTGTAACACAAAGTATCTCACAGCCTAGTGTTACTCGCAGTGGATGAACCGAGGCATTAGTAGATACTTTAGACCTCTGGCTCTCAGTAATGAGGTCAGATGATCAAGTTTGCTGGCAGCTAATGAATTAGTTCTGGTCACAACAGATAAACTCAGAAGGGACACCGATATAGATGAAATTGTGTAAAGCTATACTGCAAATGTGGGACAGGGACCATCTGCTCTGAGATAGAAAATGATTTTGTTTGTTTTGTTTGAGGTTGACACTGGGATGTACTGGAAGGATGGGAGCAGAGTAACAAAATAAATTGTATTCTGTTCATTCATGAATTTGATAATAAATGCAGTATTATAATGCTGTGACTTCTTGTACTAACGCATTAACCCAGCATTTGAGCTATGACTCTCGGCTCTCAAATGGCTCTGAATTTCTCCAGTGCCACCGCTGTATTGATCAAATGCAAATGGGAAAAGACTGATTTCACTTATTCAGGTCTGAGAAGGATTGTACTGATTTCAGATGGAAAATTAGCCACGGATGCACCTCCTCCTGGGCAGAAGCAACATATTCAGAAGGGAGTGAGGGGCTGAAGTGGGTTATTGGTACGCAATTGTTGACTATACTTCCTAAATTAATCCTTTTTTCTTAAGATGAAACCCCATTATTTTAGTAGACTGCATTATGAGAAGAACAGAATACAATTAAACCCAAACTAAACAAACTTAATAACACATCCGCAGAACCCTGATTCAAAAACTGGTGGGGATCCTTGATTAGTTGCTAAGAGCTTAATCACTTAATTAAAATTGTTTTAAAATGCATCCATCTTAAGGGCCTTCCATAATGGGTCTTGTGAGCCTGTTCCCTCAATCTTGACTGATTTGAATTTCATTTTGATTTGTGAACAACTCCCTCCTAATCCACAGGAAAGTCACTGGCCATGGCTTAAGCCTGGAATATCCTGCCCAAGATCACGCTAAGCACTTAAGAGATAAGTGGATTTACGCTATGCAACTGTCTGCATTAAAGGCTGGTGGACATGCCTAGAAGAAAGTATTGCAATAGTTTCTTAACTGTAGGTGGGTTTAAAGCACAAACACTTTTTTAGCAAACAGGAATTTGCTCTTTATTCAGCTACACAGCTCAGACAAATGCTACAGGCTATAAACAGACACAGGCGCAGGGGAAAGGGAAGGATTGCTGTGATGGTCACTTAACCCCTGAACAACTGTTTACAGGCGGTGCTGACCACTGCTCTGGCCGCATAGTCTGTTCGAAGTCCCAAGGGCCACACCCATAAGCCCTTGCTCTGGGCGCTCCAGCCCTCACTGCTGAATCACACCAGCCTCCGTGGAAATTAATCTTGGCATCTGAAAAAAACTGTTTTTGTGCCGCGCTTTAAATTGACACCCTGAATTTCAATTTATTTTTGGTTATGACAAAGTTATTACCTTTATTGATTTAAGGTGGTCTGTCAGATGACTCAGCTGAGCAAACTCTCTTCCCTCAAAAGACCTCCGACCTGCTTGCATTTTTAACTTATTGGATTTTCCCGTAGGTGATGCCTCATGATAGTGCTTCTTCCCTGACAACCCAGCTTGATTTTTACACTGCGCAACATCCCTTTATGAAATTTTACATGAAAAAAACAACATCCGAGTTTTCTTATAGATCCCATATCGACTTACTTCCCGGGCAGTATTGTTTTCATTAACCTGTGGGAACACAAGAACTGAAGATGTTATTTTGCTTATTTAAAACTTTACTTTAAAGCCTTTGAAACTATACTTGATTAAAATCATTGTCATTTCTCAACACCTGAGCTACTTGGTCTAAACTTGGCCAAGTGACAAACCACCCCAAGGAAGACCTAAAGATGACCACAAAAAAGATATGAAGATGAGATCATAAACTTTCCAGGTGTATCATGGAAAAGAGAAACTGTAGATCCAAGCAAGTGGAAAAATCTTGTGGAAGCCTTCTTCCAGCAGTGATATAGGCTGATAGTGATGGTGACGAACAATATATCCAAGGTTTCAATTTGCATTCAGACAGAAAGCTCTTGTAATTATTCCATATATTAATGTAGCTCTGAATAGAAACTGAATCCATTTTAAATGGTTTCCGATATCCTTGCACTACCAAAGACTTAAGCTTCTCCTCATTGTCATTTCATTTGTATTTTGACCTCCAATGGAAATATGCAGAGAAAAGGGGTCAATTTAACAGATGAAATGCTACATTTTTTGTATCCCTCACATATGAAGGTTTTCATTGTTTTCTTCACTGAGACTGAATTGAAAGTGAGAGTGGGTGATTGGTAATGGTATTATATGTGTGCAGACAAAAAAGGATATGTTCCAAGGCTATTTCTGGTGGGAATAAGCCAAATTAAAGAAGATTAATTTAAACATGCTTAAAAGCACTTTAATCTGCATTTACATCCTGCTCTCTAGTTCCAAAACTGGCAAACCCAATCAGTGTAAATATAAAATACTTTCATTGTAGTGTTTTTCAGGTGAAGGATTTGAATGTCAGTGCTTTCTTAATATTTTAACTGATTTTGCAGCATTGCTCTCTCCTTCATTGCCTTGTTGCATGGGGAATTTTTACTCAGGGTTATAACTTGTCAAAATTCTGAATCTGAAACCCACATGGATTGCAATTGGTTAGGATCAAGATGTGAAACTGTATTTCAGTTTTGAGTGCTTAGCTTAACACAGCTATTTGATCACCTGGGATGACACATAATGAAGGTTCAGTCCAAGGACATGGATGTTCAGAGGACAAAGATATGTAGGGTCCCTCTTAAATAAACAGGGGGGTAAATAAATTCCTCATATATTTGACTTTGTATTTCCTAATGCAATGACAAAAAACTTGCAAGATCAAACTAAACAGTTTTTTTGGTAAACTGAATGTTTTGTTTGTTTGTTTGCATTTGTATGTCTGTAAACCAATTATATCCTCAGGCAAAAGAAAAGAAGGCCTTAATTCCTCCTGAAAACATTAAACTGAAACCTATTCATATTTATAGATTTCTGTGAAATGAATGTTACCCTTTTCTGACTATAAGGATAGTCACAGATTTGGAAAAATAGATTTATGAAAACTGCAGACTTAATTATATTAGTTGGAAAGACGAGAATAGTGTGCAAAGTTATTTAGGAAAAAAAAAAGGTAAACCGACATTATTATAGATTTCTTGAACAATGCTTTCTCAACCAGGCATTAAAAATCATGCGAATACTTGCCAAAGCTTCCTTTAAGT
Organism: Amia ocellicauda; assembly: GCF_036373705.1. NCBI lineage: Eukaryota > Metazoa > Chordata > Actinopteri > Amiiformes > Amiidae > Amia > Amia ocellicauda. The sequence continues at coordinate 18,344,973 of NC_089866.1, read as the reverse complement.
AAATTCCAGATTAGACCTAAATTCATTAAGCAATTCTACACAAACTAATTTCAGAAACAGGACAGTCAATTCTCAAAACAAATATCCAAACATGCCTTGAACTGCGGGGCATCAACACTTTACTGACATATGGTAAAATTTGAGCGCTTTAAAAAGCTTGAAATCCTCTTTGAAAAGTTAAAGCTGATCCGCTTTAATTTGGCCTGTTCTGAATAGGGTGCTCAGATTCATCCTTTCCCTTTAGTCCTTTGTGGAGGATAAAATATACCAGCCACGGCTCCCTCTGGTATCACCGCCGTAACGACAATGACAGCCTTATTGGAAAACCCTGTACTGTCATGTTTTTGCATGTTTATGAGCTATATGGTTTTAATAACGAGACCAGAGATTTTTTCCAATACTGGCCTACTGTTCTTGAGCGCAGGAATATACATGCAAGGTGAACATGGCACAATGTGAAGACAATAGAAGCTCTCATGAAACAGGCTCGTTAAACTGCCAGGAAGCTATGCATTACATACAAAATATAGTCCCCTGCATTGTGGTTTTCAGATTATTTTGCTGGAAGAGAAGGGTGTGAGCACTATATTTTACTCTATCTGTTCCTTAGGTGCTGCCAGCTTCAGGAGATGCAATGTGTCTGATGTTATTAATGATTATGCTCCACTTTTGAACCAATTAATCAATGACTTTCCCAGGAATGGACATATTTTATTGAACTGCTGGAAAAAAAGCATAGGTTGCACAATAAAATGCATTGACATGTAATTAGCCATTAAAAAAGAAAGTCTCATAAAAAATCTCAAGAATATCCATGCTTTTTTTTGCCTCTGTAACACTTACGTGATATTTCTTGCTCGCCATCACCTGATAGTTCATTTGAATCTAATCTTTTCCCTCATAAGGTCAGCTTAGTAATGAGTGTTTAATGTATTTACCAGTGAAAGATCAGTTGAAGAATTTCCTAAACTCAAGTTAATCCCTTTGAATGACTTTCTGAGAAATGCACTACAATTTCCCACTCGACCAAGTAACTCCAAGGCTGTTTTGAAAACATTTCCATTTTCTTGAACAATATCTCGGTTCTTTAAATGTAACAACTCCAGTGCGGGTGACTATTTGGATGTCTGTCTGTGCTTACATTTCTAAATCTGATTTCTCATTTCTCATAAAACTGCAGCTAGGTTTACTATTTGTGTTCTCTTACAGTGAGTGCTGTGTATTAACATTATCATGCTGTTTGTCACATTGCAACTACACAAAGGATGGGGAGATTCCATTGGGCGTTTCTTTCCTCTGCCTTTCTCATAATAGTTCTCTGGAGTACTTGCCTTTAAAGGTCATTGAGTGAAAATTAAATTTGGGATTACATGCATTTTGTGTTCGACTGTGGTTCTCTCAAAGACTCTGGGCTTCCATTATCTGCTGGAACTAGTATACACTGCACTAGATAATAGCATATGGTAATGTTTCACTTCCACCGCCATCGCCTCTGAACGTGAAGGAATTCCAGGCGCCGAGGCCTGCCAAGACAGATTGTCTTTGGATTACAATTGTCTTCTGTATTACAGGAGGGAATATTTTATCCTTAATTCACAGTTACTGTTCTCACAGTCCATTATGAAAAAAAAATATTGAAAGCTTTCTTGAGGGCAAGAATTAATCATATTTAATTTTGGGATATGACATAGATTCTCTGGAGCAGGAGGTTGGACTTTGAAAAGCATATATGTTTCAGGGGATGAGGCCATTAGTTGTTTATCTGAATCATCATCAATTGGTACACCTGAAGTTGACTGGTTTCCACAAATGTGGTCCAAATTCTAACATGCATCACTATCTACATAAAAATGTAGTGTATCTAGACTTAATATTGAATTTATGTGTTGTACACGGTTAACTGTTGACAACTTCAAGTATCTTTTGATCTAGTGGCATCATAACTACTATTATTGTTTTCTTATATATACATACAAATATAAATGTAATTATAAACCAGCAGATTCTGATCATTGTGTATATATATATATATATATATATATATATATATATATATATATATATATATATATATATATATATATATATATATGTGCACTATATACCTGTTATTGATGTTTTCATATGTTTTTCATCCTAACAAGCATCCAGACTTCAGTTGTAAACCTTAATCAATCACTCTCAAGACGTTCATATGCTGGAGAACAAGCCCAGGCAGATATGTGGCTTATATTAACAGAAATGCAACTACAAATAAATAAATCATTTCATTTGTTCAAAGTCCGTCAAACCGTAGGATTTGAAACTTCCTGTTACAAATTCCATTCCCAAATCTCTCTTCAATGGAAATAGCAAATATGCACTTAAGAGTTTTGTCATTTGTTAATGTTTTAATATATTTGGGTCACTGTATGTATGTATATATATATATATATATGGGGGTGTGTGTGTAAGGGTGAATATTTGAAGTTTATGAATAACAGGCCAAAAAAAATGACATTTAAAGCTTTCTTCAGCTTGAAGCCTTTCACTTCCAGATGCATTATTTATGTGACCTCTATGCTAAATGTTAAGGTCAGTCTGGCCACTTGCACTGTCAGGTTTTTGATTTGGAATTCAGAATAGTGGAGGTTTCTCTTGAAAGTGAAAAAAGGGGCAAGAACAGTATTGGCTCAGACACCTGGGTGACACATTCATGGGTCTTTGAAGTTTAAAATTCATGGGAAAATCAGAGAACATTACCAGGACTGGAAGTGCTGGCGGGGGGGAGGGGGGCAAGGGGAGATTGTACTATACAAAATAAAAGTGTTTGATTTCATCAGTTCATTTAAAGTCTTGTAAATAAGTGTTTCAATTACAAAAAATAAAACATAAAAATGTATAGGTCGTATTACATCTTTAGTTAATGATGTGGATTTAAGTATCAACTGTGCTTTGGCTTCTTCCTATGAAGGCATCCGTGTCAGTTTTGTAATAAACTTAGAGAGCGAAAGGGAATTATGGTTGACATTTCAGGATCTTTAAAGGCCTGCTTAGTCTCAGCAGAACGGTTATCTTTCCATATGAAGTTCATCTCTTGTATCAGGTGAGGTAATCAATAAATACATTAATTATTTGACAATACTTAGTTCTGAATCCAAAGATAATGCATGCCTTATTCCAACCAAAGCCTATTGTTCTATCATTAGATTATTAATTCAAGGCATACAGATGGCTTGTAAGAAAAATTATATGATTCTCAATGATGCAAGGAAAATGTATGATTTTTTTCAGCTTGTGCTAAGTCAGACAAAGTTGAAATTCTTTAGGATAGAATTCTTTAGGATAATTTCTCCCCAAACAATAACAAAACCAGTATTTGCATCCTAATTGTGGTTTAAGCCATGCTTTAATCTGTATTACCTATCAAACATTATGCAGAACATGTGTGAGGTTTTAGCATTGTTTTCCTGGATTCAAGTATGACTGGGTATTATATCCAGTAGACAATTTGCATGAGAATTACAACTTTAGCCATTCCATTCTTTCTGCTTTGTTGCTTTTTTCACATGTTTATTTAAATATAGTAACTGGCTATTTTAAAAGCTTGTTTCATTTCCTTGAACTGGCAGAGTGCATATTGCATTACATGAACACAAAACGAAACCCCCCTAATCTGTCTTATTTATTGATTTCTCAGGCCTCGGTTCTCAGGAATCTGAGTTTTTAGATGCAGGGAAGACATCGTTACATCTATGCAAATAATCTGTAAGTTTCAACAGCTCTAGGTGTGTAATAGCCTGGGAAAACCAATGATGCTGTTTATTTGTTTTTGTGTGTTTTTCTCTAGTTAGACAAAGGTCGACCACTGTTGTCTGAATGCAAAGCACTTTCCACCTTACCTTATAAATAATTTCTTCCCTTAGCCTATGATTTCTGAGATGCACTTAGTGGAAATGGCTGGTTCCAGTAACAGACACTGGATAGACCTTTAAAAAATGGCCTTTCACATATGTCTGATACATATTCATATATAAGTGTGAGTGTGTGTATGGATTTATATATACATGCACAACATGAACACAACCTATATTTAAAAACACTCTGTTTCGCTTGAGGTTCAAGTCATGACAGCTCCTTTAAACCTTAACTTTCCTAGACTTGAACGGTGACTCTTTTCCAATACTGCATATATTTCAGATGATGTATAATCCGAGAGCGTGGATTTTCTATACTGAAGGTGTACAGCACAGTAAGGTGTTGTGTGATTAGCATACATATGAAACACACATCCCTTAACAGAGTACTGCACGTCATCCACATTGTCCTACTTAGGTCATTTGTCACGCTAATTAACTATTCCACTATAAATAGCTTCTGTAAAGGCTTCTCTAATGTGATTGGGAGGAGGAACACCAGGAACAGAATACCAATTCCTGTCATTCACCTCACAGAGGTCTTCTCAGAGAGCTCCCCAGCTAAAATAGTTAGCAATAAAAATGACAATCTCTGCAGAAAGAAAGAATCATAAGGAACACCTATAATAGGGCGGAAGAGGTCATTTGTCAACTCGGAGATCTGTTAAAGTGTATCGTTTCTGTGTATCTGTAACATCATGACACTTAGTAGGAATGTAGGGAATTACAACCCAGAACAGTTCATAATCCTTTAACTATCCTCAATCAGAAACATATGAGTTTTAAATAGATACAAATGGATGTAAAATATATTTAAAATATATTTCACTGCTCTGTTTCATGGATCCGTGGATCATGGGCATTAGCAAATATCCTGCAATCCCTCATAAATTTATGAGGGATTGCTTTTAAGACATTAGGGTTAGCCAGCAGGAATTTGCCTTTTCAATGTATATAACAGATTTGTATTATTATAGTTATTGTAAAGCCGACAGTAATGTGATGTCACCTCCCCCCCCCCTCAGTGCTTCTCTCGTGGTAGACAGATCCCGTCTTCTGCAATAAATAAACAAATAAATAAATAATAAAACAAGTAATCTTAATGGCAGTGAAAATTTGTGATTTGTCAAATAACCAAAGTCATGTAGCATAAAAAACACTTTATGGATAAATTAATGTAATTTACATGAAGTTAAATGAGCTCATTTGACAATGTGAAAATAAAACGGATGAGGAATGGCTTCAATAGCTTTTTTATAACTACCACAACTTAATAGGAATTAGTTTTTTGTGTAATTTTCCATATGCTTCTCGTTTTCATTCAGAGGAGTTCTCAAAGAGTCTATTGAAAACGTATGTATACTTCTGATGTTAACTTCATAAGTAGGTGCTTGAGATACGAAATGTACTTGTTATATTTAGGCTTCGGCCTTGGGTTAGACTTTAGGATTGGATAGGGTTAGATTGCCTATAAAACGTTGAACCACATGCTAATGGCAAACTTCCTGTGAATGTGATGACTTGTGAGAACTTATTGGTTGTCAGACTTGCTCCTAAGCAATGGGAAATATGCTTGAATCAGCAAGTGTGTAATTTGCAATTATTAAGTGGGTTGAAGTGTTTATTTAACCCAGGCCTCTGTGTGTTTGCAACCTCAAAAAACCTTAGGTGCATCAATTTTGCGACCGGCTTTTGTAATTTCATTGATTTTCATCAATGGCATATGGTAGTCACTGATTACCACCTATGGCAGCAAACATCGCTAGACTTTTGAATAATCTGAACCTCGTTTTTGGGATCTGGCAACTTAATGAATGATGGTCAAAGCCAAAGCCAGCCAAATTTGTCACTGTAACTGCATCTGCGTCCTTTTCTTGCCTTAATGAAGTCAGATGTAAACCTGTCAGTTGTGCTAGTTAAATCTGATGAATGGTTGAAGTCTACGATAATTGAACATCTGTCACCCCGTTAGTTCCTATAATTATAATAATAACTAAATTAGTGATGCAACTCCCACTTTATTTATTGGTTTGTTAATTTATTTATTTGCCTGTTTTGTACGTACAAATAATTACTCTTTTGGGTTTACACTTTTTATATTTTTCTATAAAATCTATTTTACAGTTTCAAGGGTAGATTAGGAACCGCATATTTACATGCTTTCCCAAATATATCCATTGAGTAAACAATATTGTGTTCAACTAGTTTCTGATGTCAGAAATACAATGTATGTTCCTGCCAAAGTTTTATGACACCTGATTTTGGTGTGCATTAAGTAGAGCTGGGACTTACACAGTTTTACCTACAGAGTACTTGTTCCAAGGTCTCTGTTTTCTTATGCATCACACTATTCACACTTTGGCAGGATTGAAGGATACACTGAAGGCCAGTTGTATACCTTGCCATATTTAGCACACAGAATTGAAATGTAAAATCCTGTCAGTGTGTTAAGGAACAGATTTGTAGCCTACATTTCTTCTTCTTATTTTCTTACTTACTATGTACCAGCACAGTTTGAAAATCTTTCTAAACAGGTGTATCAATATGGTTTAAATCTTTCATTTCAAATGATATTTTTCTGGTCCTGATTAAAGTGATCCTCATCTTACACATAAAAAAGTCACTTCTCTTGAACTTTGTTTGTTCTTCTACTTGAGCTGTAATACAGGTTGCAGAAAGGTCTCTGCGCACAGCTTTTCTACTGCTCATGGTTGAGAACACTGCCTTAATATAGCAGCAGAAATGCCATGAAATGACATTTCTAAGCTTTAATAGCTTACACAGGGAAAGCCATTTAATACCTTCATGAGTACCACAAACGCTGCACTGACATGGTGGTTTAAAGTCCTGTCTTTCATCCCAGAGATGCCTTTTGGAGTCCGGACATGACTTTTTAATGCAAAGGAATGAAAATTTTGGTGCTATTGGTATGACTGTTTTAAATGACATTAGATTCACAGAAATTATATCACAAATAAATACAAAATGTAGTACACTGTTTCTAAATGAGCTGATCATTTCTTGTTATGTACGTAGGTGTTAAATCTGGTTGAGTATTGAGCTAAAAGTGGTGTCTCGGATTCTACCACATGTATTTGTAAATGTGTAATTTGTAATTTGAATATTTATGAATGTTAATTTTCAATTGACTTCATGCGTGTCTGATCCTATTGGGTAGAAAGACTGAAGTGGGTTTGGCCCAGTGCACGATTGACAGTTGGTCTGTTCATCTATCTGTAAGTTTGCATGGAAGTTGTCTGTTTGTCTGGAAGTTCATCGGTTTATTTGGAAGTTTGTCTGTTTATATTAATGAATAGCCACATTCATTAATTACAAAATTGTTAGCAACGTATGTATTTAAGGATGAATTGATACATTAATTAATAAATTACCTGACAGATTCCTGTATGAATTTTCTGCTCTATGGCCAAACTGCCGGCTGAATGGCCAAATTGATGAACTTCCATGAATTCCAAATTGACAGATGAACACTTTTGGCACAAACGGCTCCGTAAGAAACAACAGGAATGAAGAAGCAGCAGTTTGCATACAGTTTGTCTGCAGGGGGAGACAGGCCCCAAAAGCATTGATGTATTGTAGCATAGGAATATTGTATTCCCAAAGAAGGCCGTATTCACTCTGTTTTGTTCATGTCTGTCTTACTGCATCTAACATGACCAACTTCTCTTTTAAAGCCTCAGTAGAATTCCAGGACCTCAGAGGATTCCTCCCAAAGGAGCGGTGGTCTGGTTTAGTTTAGTTTGTTTTATATTTAATGAGCTTCCATGAAAAGGAAAAAGTGAAATGAAGTGAAACGGATATATTTCTCCATCATAATCTGTCAAGAAATGTGATTTTGGGAATTCTTAGTTTTTTCAGCGATCTAAAAAACACCTAAATATTCCAATAATTGGTAAGAATTTAAACCAACATTCGAACATCCCTCGGTTAAAATGACCAGGCTAGTGCATTTCTTCCATTTTACATTTCTGGAGATTTGTGCGGGAGTAAAGAGATTGTGAATGTTCAAAAGGTCAACTCTTTGTGCATATAGATTGTTGCATTCAACACTATATCTCATACCATTATTGTCTATGTATTTATTTTAAATGTAGATGTCACATTCTGTCCTTGAAATAACTTGCAGTGTGATGAGGTTAGCACTGCAATGTATTATTTTTTCCCTTTGGATGGTTTGCAGCAAAATCTATTCTCTCTATAATAGCCTCATGTCTTTATTTGGAGTCCTACCTTTTTGTAGTTGGCCATTATGGAAATGTGGCTTTCTTCGCCTTTGTCTAGTTCTGTCTTATTGTGGCAGACAATTTACTGAAGTGTTACCCTAGTCTTTACTGGAACTTAAGGTAAGCCAGACCTTGCAGCAACCTCTAGTACTACTACAGAAACCTGGTATTGAATTAATTTGCCTGAGAAAAGCTTGACAGATACATGTTTTATTCAAACACATTCCACTTGTGGACTTACAATCATGCTAGCACCCTATCTCTTTTCTTCTTGCTGATGGAAATATGACAGAGGAAAGATAGAGAGGCATATTTTGCCATTGCTGTGCTGCCACACCATTTGCTGGTTTGGAGGAAAAAAAATGTTGAATTAAATATTAATGTTGAAGACTTGTAACACATCAATCCACAAATGAGATTTGTTTCCAACTTAGATTGGAAACCAACTGAGGTCAGTGCACAATGAAAGCAGTTGCATAATAAAAACAAGTATTTTCAATGCATCTCCCCATCCATCTGAGTAGATGTGTGTTATTTGAACTTCCTTGTTCAAAATAGATTTTGTAATCAAAGGTTTTTATACAGTGGGAGAAGTATGTCTTATCAATTGCAATATCTTTTTCCATCTGCTACCAACTTGGTCTTCATCCTCATTGTTTAAGGTCGTTTTTTTGTTGCCGTGTTGGCTGGGCTATATTACTTCTTTTTAAATGCAACCCCCCCAACATATTTTATAAAGTCAATTCCATGATATGAATGGGGTTGATGGAATTAAAGGGATTTTCTTTGGCTTCTACACATTAAATGACAATGTGCTTTAAGGAAGACAGAGGCTGGAACTGATTGTAATATGCACTCATGTAAATATAAGAAAAGGACGCGAGGAATTAAAGGATTTTATTCAGAATGTCTTGTGTTAAGTAGGAGCTGGTTAGCTTAATGATGTTACCTCGGGACAAAGTGATTTCACAGTCCCTCGTTAATTCTTAAAATATGTGCACCATTCTCAGAGTGGATTTGTTTTTAGAGGAATGGTAGCCATCAAAATAAAAAAAGCCAGTTAAACAAATAACTTGCGAAACAACATTGTCTGATTTTATTTTGAGGCCCAGCCTTGTTTCCAAAGGTACTACAAAAATACATGATTATATTCGAATATTCTGTGTGGTTCAGATTGAGACATTAATACGGGATTGGTTACTTCAGCAAACAGATGGCACTAATTATGTAATTAAACCAGCTTTGCATCAACGGATTCATGGAAATAAATCAAGTCCCTTTTTAACTTTACTGATAGTAGGTTTCAAGCCCTGCGGCATGCTTGAACTACTTATAAGTACCTGCCAATAAGGCTCTTTAAAACTGGGAGATGTTCTGCAGTCTGGGTTTTCAAACAATTAATAGATTTATATCATTATTTAAAAACAATGATGAAGAAAGGTACTTTCCATTTGATCAACAGTCAGTGGCTATATATGTATTTTATTTGGTTCACTGACACAGACAAAATACTATTTTAATAACATAAAAAGCATAGGAAGTATAGCTATCCAACTTATATATTTACTCCAGTTTTCCCAAAAGCAGGATAGAACTGCTTTCATTCAAGAATTACATTTAATTGCAAACGCAAACTGTGCTTCTAATTTTGGAACATTGTCTATTTAAAATGTGTATAATTGAAACCAGCCTACATTTGAGAGAGGAGCAGAGCATTATGTGTGCTTTTAGGGGTCTATCTGTTTAAGCAAAAATAATTATTGCTCAGCTTCCCTGGTGTACAAACCACAGTGCATGAAAGAGCTGAGCTGTTAACTTTGCAGTAAAATGCAGTCCTTCATTAGCTGCTACGGTCCAGTTATGAAACAGGGCGGGACCTAAGGAGATTAGTCAGGGAAAAGCGTAAGGAAATTACATCCGGGAAATATGTGTGTGCCTGCGCCGAGTGCAGCATTTTAATTGTCAATTAGAGAGACGAGCCGTGGAGATGAATTTTTAATCACTCGCATACTGTGGTTGAATAGACAGGGCCCGCTCGTGTGGGCTGGAATCCATTCTTAATTATCCCTCCGCTTGGCCGCCACTCCTGAGCGCAAATCTTTCAATCTTCTGAAAAATAACAGCCAGTGTCAAGATTAGCGCAGTGAAAGTCACGCTTGATTTGCAGATGGGGTCTCTGGGGGATCAAAATACATCCCAGTACTTTAGCTTACCGTCGGGGACTGACTAAATCTGAAAAGTTTGCTTGTTGTGTAATCCTCCCCCATTCTCCACTTGGCACATCGCTAGTTAGCTGAGCAGCGGAGTCACTATATTAATGCTGAAAGCAGTTTGAAGGCTATTTCATTACATGTCTATGTAATCCCCTGCATTTATTTACTAATTTTACTCTTGTTTTCTTTTGTTGCTGCAAACCACTTGTCCGCTGGGAACTAAATGTCACTTTGGCATCCTTCAAGTGTAATCTTCATATATACTTTTTTCTTTATAATATTTAGTACTGGCATTTACTATTCCAACAGTCTTGGCTACCATTCAGCTCAACTAGCCTCTTCTAACTTCCTCAGCAGAGCCATGCACATAATGCTCTTCTGAGACGTGCACTGTCAAGATAGCTGCACTTTGATCTCTCATGTTAGACCTAGAAGCATTTCTAGCACAGGCACTTGGCAAGCCACCGAGGTTGGGATTGTACAGTGAGGCAAGCATCCCTCAGATGAAGCTCCAAACCACAGTCTGCTAATTGTGAACCAAGATCCTTTAGGCCATTGTATTATATCATCTGTTCTATAAATGGAGATGTGTTTTCGATGTATATCACCATTTCAACTGATTTGATTGACATTTTGACCCTTATATTGTTGTACTATAGTGTACACACTGTAAAGTCAAGTAAAAGCATAGTAAACAAGGAGGGGTACAGTAAACCATGTTACACCATGGGGAACACTGACAAATTAACGTACATGCATGGTAACTGGAAAGGTGTCACAATTCCCTGCAAAGCTACTATGTTAATTTTTAATAAGGGGTGACACAAAGGGACATTTTTTGTGAGAAAAATACATTATTTGTGTGAAGCAATGTATTTTGAAAGGTCTGTTGTTGTTTTTTTAATTAATAGCATGCACAATACTGAATTTTAATGAGAAAATCAGATTTGACGCAATCAACACCTAATCTACAGAGATTTCTTTCATATGCTAATTAAATCAAAATAACATGGATACGGCCTCAATAATAATGAGATGTACGTCTCTCACAAAGTAATGGCTATAACAATCTGCCACCAGGAAACACATTTGCTCACCGTGTAACAGCAGGGGCACTGAGAGCCATCGTGTTTGAGTTTGTGTAGATCGAGTCAAGTTCTGCAAGCCAGATATTAAGACAAGAACCGTGTGAGAACAATAATTTGTTTTCTTTCTATGCTGTAGAGGCAGCGGGAGACGAAAACTGAATCTGACAAGGACAGGAAATCACAAAAATTGTTCCTGAAACTTTTACTGCTTACTAAAATAGGCACATGGTAATAAAAGTCGCGCTGCATTATTGTAGCTCCGAGGAATCCTGCGTAATGGTTCATTCGTGGGAAACATACTGTACTCCCTACCCATTAGCCTGCCTCCTGGTACATCTTTCACTCTTTGCATCAAGACAGTATTCTTTTGGATAGATGTGAAAGATTACGAATTTTGCATGATCACACCAGTGGTTTAAATTAAACTGCAAAAACAGAAACAGTATTTTAGGGATACAAGGTACTTTATGTATGGGGAGGAAAGTCTATTGTTTAATAATGGTTCTTGCAAGCTATTCTGAGAGGGATCTTCCAGACACAATATGTGACTCACTCACTTTTTCTTATTTTCACAAGAGCATGGCCGTAGATAAATATACCAACAATGTATCATCCAGGCAGAACTTCATACAGGTGCTAAACTGTTATACCCACTGTACAACATCACATGAAAAGCACCATTAAACCGATCATTTGAAATAAAGCAAAGCCTATCACGCTGTAGCCTTTTGTGAATTGTCATCCTGAAGTAATTATATCCTTAGGAAATTCAATGGGAAGCAGGGCAGGTGATAATACTCTTGAAACTGATCACTCAGTGTTAGTCACTCAAATGAAGAAGGATTTACAGCAGCAGTAAATGCCTGAACTGTGTAATTGTCCCAGTTGCACAGTCATCCACCTGAGGAAAATATTAAGCAATTAAATTTCACTCTATATGTGCCATGCAGAAACATTATTAGTAAGAGCTGCCATCCCAGCCAAAACCTGGGTATGTCCTTGGAAAGTCTTCCCTATAAGTGTATTATCATTGGATTATTGTGTAACCCAGCAATTCAGCTAAATATTGCAATTTTAAGGCATTTCGGAAGTTACTTTTCCACACCGCAAGCATGATTTGTCATTTGACATCAGTGCTGCAAACATGAGGTAAATCTGAGTATAGCTAGGATGATTTACAAGTATATCCTCTGTAGTGTGTGGTTTTATTCCCTTCACAAAATACATATTTTTAACTTAAGTATGAAATCATGGTTGTAGTTATGGAAAGATTTTTTTTTTTTTCTTATATTGCTCAGACTACATTGTACGTGTGAAATAGTGTGAGAGCTTTTGGGAATTAAAGATTTCAAGCAGCACACTAACATGTGCCGTGCTCCTCTCATTAACCTTTGTGTTGAGAGTAATCAGTCAGTAAAACACACCCAACACCAGTGTGTCTAAGTATTGATCAACATATGTCCCCAAAATGAATATATAGGCTGTAAAGAAAACGTGAACCATAGAACACAACCCTTGCATTCACATTGTACTTTAAACTTAGCAACCTATTCAAATGCATTTTTTTGTACAATACTTCCTCAATTTAGGCATTTGTTTCTCGTTTTATATGATTTTCACATGACTAGTGTTATTACTGTTATGCTTAATGTCATTACTGTTGTACTTACTGTTATTACTGTTATGAACATTCATAATCATCATTCCAAAAGCTACACATATTTTAAAGATAATTTATGGCATTTTGACTAGTCATGCAATATCAACAGTTGGTTCCCAAGCAGAGAGTGTCATAACAGCTTTATTTTAGATGAAGTACCAGCTGTGAATAAATCTCCTTGCTGAAATCAATGGCTATGGTTAGTGATTAGATAAAGGATATTGAAGGGGATTATTTATGCAGTGATGAGGGGTGATGGGCTGATTCTCTCTGGTGTTTTGTCCCCCCCCCCCCCCCCAATCCCAACTATGCCTGCTTATAAATGGGGATTTGGGAATATGTCAGCCTTGGCGAGAGGAAATAGATTAAATACATTACACATTCAATAAAACTCACAACTCTCCTTAATTTTCTAGCAGTGCAGGGAAGGGGGCTCTTGATTTAATGTGCCAGCCAGTGTGCAGATTGGGGACTTTTATTTTTAGTGTGTAGGTCTATGTTTGCACAGAATAATCAATAACCATTCCTAATGAAACTGAATTATTAATAATAATAATAATAATAAAAATATTCCTTACAAATTCAGTATATAGTGTCCATTTACATTCAGTTACCTATCCAGCTTCTCCTGCATGGCCCAGCTTCACTAGCATATATGTTCAATAGAGAATTGAAAATTGTAGTATTAGTTGCAATAGATATGCATAATTTATCTGTCCTCATGCATCATATATATTCATAACTGAGAGGGGATGCTTCCGTGGGTAATTGCCGACATCATACTTTCCAATCAAAAGCTTATTCTATTTATTTTATATATGAGCAGCGAAGACAACTGGATTCCTTAGGGTAGCCGCAGGTAAAGGTGATGCATATTGCATTTTTCATTCCCTTTATTCAGTTGATTTTGTAGAATGCAGCCTACTTGGTATTATTGAAGTGAAAAGCTCCTGTTCTCATTTGAAAATCTTCAAAACATACAATAAACCTTGCATAACTTCAAACCTTACTGTTCTGAGAAGGGGTGTTGGACTGTGAGTATCTCTCTTACATCCACGCTATACATGTCAGTTAACAGCTGAAAGGTCAGTATACAACACTCTTTTGACATTAATATTAATTTGGACATTAAAACCTGGGACAGACCTTCCTGAGTGTTGAGTTCCTGTTGTTGTTCTTGTTTGTTTTTTCGCCTGTTGCTCTATTTCATTTACAAGATTAAAAATGCACCTTTGACTTAGACCCTAATTACCTAATTTACCAAATGCATCACGGTGTCTCCAGCTGATTAATTTAAAACAGTCACATTGGCATTTATGTTAAATGGATATTTGCATCAGCTGTACTTAAAAGCTGAGAAGGCTAAACAAGGACACTGATTAAATTCATGGTGTTCTAATATTATTTCCTTTTATTATAGATTAATCTTTAAAATATATATATATATAAATAAAATAACGTGAGTATATATATCATAAGTGTATTAAGTGGTAATGTTTTTGTTTTGTTAATTTCTCCAATACAAAGTCTTTATATAGCATTGGAGTCATGACAGTAATTTTCTGCAGAGTACTGCAATTAATCTAATTACTGCCATGACCAAACTATTACATTACCTGCAGCATTAAAATACACCTCCCCCCAACTGAATGAGCTCTGTGCTCATCAAACTCACTAATGCTATATCACCTCCACGTGGGTTAAGCCAAATATAACCATCAATGCCATTAAGTCATTACCCTAAATGCAATGTAAAAATAGCACTGATGGATCACTTACTTTGAGAGAAAAAAAATAACAGAACATATACTTTAAAACAATGTGAAATGGATTAATGAAATGCAAGTGAATACTTGGTATATGTAAATCAACTCAACAGCTGTGCAGGGACAGACTGTTTTTATTTCAGACAGGTGTGGCAGACATAGCTCAGGGGTAACAGCAACAAAACAACAACAACAAACAACCCTAGCTTTGCACCACAGTGAAATACGAACTGGAGGAGAGATGGGAACATCAGAGGGTTGTCCTGCAGGAAACAAAAATGTAGACATATTGGTGAATATTAGGAGAAAACAGCAGTTATTTCAAGTAAAAACAGTGGGTGGTATTTGAACATGGATCCAGAAATTGGTAGGCGGCTGGCAAAGCATGGCAGGATTGGCACTGGTGTGTTAAATCAAATGCTGGCCTGTTGATCCTGGAATAAAGTGTTTTTTTAATAAATCATATTAAAGTGTATTCAATTATAATTATATACATTTCCTATGGGAGAACTATTTAAAAAAAAAAGCCTGGTAGAATATACTACAATGTTTTATTTTGAGCTGCCATAAGAACATAATCTGATTTACCGAACACTGTGTGATTCATGTTAAACCTTTTTACTGCTATGCAGCTTCTTCCACAAGGATTTGATTTCAAGTGTGCACTGTAGGGAGGTATATTCTTTATTAACTCTTATTTCTGTACACCTTGAGAGCCATACGGTAAGACAGAAGAGAATTTAGGAGCCATGGGAGAAAGACCAGAGTAGCTTTGCTGGTTTAAGCAATGTCTATTCAGTCTCATCCTCGAACTAATAAACATGGTGATGAGGAATGAAAGTGATACAGCTGACATATTTATTGAACCCCTCTTCTATGCCTCCTTTTGACAAAGGCATCAGTCAACCTAATTAAGAAGTAAATTAAGATAAGTCTCGTTTCACATTCATTTGGAAGGTGTCGGAGTGTGCACTGCTTGTTACGTGCCGCAAATAAGGCAAATAGATAATTGAAGAGGATTTATTTCAAGTAGTTATTTCTCCATCTCTCCATCTCTCTGGTTTCCACTGTGCAATAGCTGGAAGGAATACAGTGAAGCCCAGCACAGACAGATGGTGTTTGACAGAGACACTGAATCATACGGTGGCCCTGAAGTGCAAAACACAATACAAATATTTTGAGAATGCGAACAATATATTAAGAACACAAAAAATATTTTGAAAACACAAAAAAGTATTTGAGAACACACAAAACAGTGATCTGGATATAGGCAAGAAGTAGGCCTAAATGTATTGCTGTGTAGCCTTTTTCAGGAGAACAAAAGTCATATAATTAACCTCTTTTCAGATTACAGCATAGGTTGTTTCCATATTGATTCTGTATATAATTTCTAATATGTGCATTATGCAGCATTATTTACTTTAATGTAACAACACTGGCATTGTTAAAATGTTTTATTTTAAAACTCTATGAAGTGTTTTTTTTAAGTTTAGCAGAACATTAACTGTAGAGACAAAATTAGTTGCCATGCAACAGCAATATTACAAAAAATATGAACATTACAAATGCCCAGTACTAAAAATAAAATAAAATTTTAAAATTTAGACTCATCAGAATGTGTTTCTTTCAGTTTTCGAATCAATACTTATTTGATTTATTCCCTCTTTTCAAGCCTATTTATCACAGCTCACCCAGAAGACAGAGTGGCATCCGGAATGAGAAAGTGATGAGGTGATTTTACTTCATGTACAGCTCGTGTAATACAAATACAAACTAAAAAAAGTTTCTGATTACATTTTATTTGAAACACTTTCTCAGATACTTGTAAGTAGGTTAAATGTATGATGAACTTTTAACTTTTGTTAAAAAACACAGTGCTACAGGTATCCACATGAATCCTAGATATCTAGCTTTAAAACAAAACTTTTCCTGTAATTAATAATGAATCGTGCTATGTTGATCATTGGTATTGTTTATTAGTCTTACTTTATCAATACTATATTTTGTATCATCCAGAAACTACACAGAGGTGTATGATGATTGAAGATGATGTTAGCTCAACAGAACATGAATCTGAAAACATTGTGGAGTGGTAAGAGTTATATTTGTTATTTCCAATCTCAGTGATGCTCAAACTAGAACTGCTAATGCTTGTACATGAATATTTAAATTAACAGGAACATTTATTCAATTAAGAAGAATGCTACTTCTAATCCATTTAATTTTCAACCATTAAAACAAAGCTTTAATGCAGTTGCATTATGGGATTTTGGTTGTGGTTTACAGACTCTTTACTTTTTATCATTGTTTTAACAAGTTGTTAATACTACTGTCTGTAAGCCTTTCGTTACTGAAGCAGTTCCACTGAGCAGTTTGTCACTGTGGACGAAATCTTGTCAGATTAAGCCATGCAAATACAATCCAACAAAGTCTCAAGGTTCAACATACACAGGAGGAGGAGGAGACATCTGGGATGGAGCGGTGTGTGGTTTTAAACGCAGTTCTTATGAACCTACACACACCATGTTTGTGAAGTTTACAGACAACTCTGGAAATACTGAGTTGATGCTGGAGGGCCAAAGAGGGAGTTTCTCCAGCTTTTGACAACATTTAAAAAGTAAAAGCATTTTTGAAGGGAAGGAAAATTCGAAATATCTAAGGTGTGACAGTTCTGGTAAGTAAATTGTTGTACTAGTTTAATGTATAGTAAAGATTTTGGCATTTTCCTCTTCATAATATCGTTGATAGTGTGCAAATGGTTAAAATACTCTCAACTACTTGGTATCTTTAAGTTCCAAAGAAAAAAATCACACTGTAGTTTACAACTGATAGATAGTGTCTGCTAAGACACATTCATTTTAAGCTATGATTTGAATTTGTTAAATAATGTTTTGACCTCCACAAAACCAACAAAACATGACCTATGTTGAGAAATGTGACTTATTGTATTATGTGATGTCTTTGTTTCCAAATTTAAGGATGATGGCGCAATAATAAAACACTAGTTATGCACATAATGCAACCTAAATAATGAACACACGTGCCCTACTACTCTCAAGTATCCTTACACTACTGTTCAAAATCAAATCATTTAAAGCTAGAGCTGTAATATATAAATGCTATTTTATTACTAAGTTGGTATGTGCATTACAGGCAGTAGTGTGGAATAGTGGTTAAGGCTCTAGACTCTGGAGCAGAGGGTTCAATCCCAGGTGGAGGGGCACTGCTGTTGTACCCTTGAGCAAGATACTTTACCTAGATTGCTCCAGTAAATGCCCAGCTGTATAAATGGGTAAAAATGTAAAAATCATAATGTGATATCTTATAGCAATTGTAAGTCACCCTGGATAAGGGTGTCTGCTAAGAAACCAAGTAATAATTACATCATGTGTCAATTAACATGTTACAATAATACAGATTTAAGAAGATGTGGTTCAAACAAACACTCCTTACCAATTTCTTTTGCCAGTCTTTTGCTTCTTCCTGCTTCAGACTGCCTTCTCTTGAGGGATGTCATTTCCGTTGTGTGTTGTATGATTTTTTTTTTTTTTTTGGTGTTCTCAAAATGTTTTTTGCGTCCTCAAATTATTTGTTGTGTTTTCAAAATATTTGTTGTGTTCTCAAAATATGTATTGTGTTCTTAATACATTTTTCGTGTTCTTAATACATTTGTATTGTGTTTTACACTTCAGAGCCACCGTAGAATCACCACTATTGAGGCAGTGGATTTGGGCAGCCTCGGAAAACCTTATCGTTGAATGTGATGCCCATGTGATACAGCAGGGCAAGGATGTAGAAGGTACTTAAAATAATACTAATGACAATAATGCAGTGCAATTACTGAGATTATTGTATAATCACTCCTCATTAATCATTTTAAGGACTTCTGCTCAAGAAAGTTCTTTAGAAAATATACATATTTTAGTAATACACCATAAGTCCTTTTTCCAAAACTTGAGCACTGAACATTTTCCATTTCAAATAGTTCATACGTACTGCTTCTAAATTGTTTTGATTTAAATTTTTAATTGACATTTTCCTTTGACTGGAGATCAAATCAAGCAGTATTAAGTTATTTAGTTTTTGGATGCACCAGAATTGCTGGGGTGCTGAACTGCTTACCGGAAAGTGTTTTATTCAGTCAGAAGTGGGGGTAAAAGCATTGTCTGCTTGTCTTTTCCATAGACCACCTTTGGAGTTCTAATGGAGTTCTGTTATCGGTGTTATTTTTCAAATTGATCACAACTCTTATGGAAACGTGTACTAATTGGAGAGATTTAGGAAGGGAATCCAAAATGTGAAGTGATCCATTGAACTCACTCAGCTACAAAATGTTTGATACAGCTTATTTTTAGTTGATAAAGTGGCACACATTGCCATCGCATTTGGTGATTTATTGTTATCATCAAAAAATAGCATGTAAAAACAAAAAATCCACATACACTGGATGGAAGCCACATCATTAAACTCCCCTTACACCCCCTGCACCCCTGATTAATACAACTTTTTCCCCAAGCATATTTGGACAAAACAGGATGAAGTAAGAATTCATGTTGGCTGTTTAGGAAAAGATAAATGAATGTACAGCTGGGGCAGTAGGCAGGTTTAAAAATAGTCTTACTGCCATGATAGATTAAAAGAAGGTTTAGCTTATTACATGTAGCAACTCAAGTCAACTATGGACACATGTTCCCCTCATGAAGAAAGGAAGACAAGAAAATCCCTCAGTTATACAAGTTACTCATTGTGGCTGCATCTTGCTTCATTATCAAGAGATGATACAAAAGTAATCTTGGGGAACATTAAAAAATCCACTCGAGTCTATACTTTTGTGTTCCCATAATTCAGTTTCCCAAACCAAGCCTAATACATTAGTATCGCATGGTTGTTAACTTTTTCAGTGTAAATCTAGGTGTATTCACGGAATCCAGAAGGCCTGTGTACCAAATCAAACAAAAACAGAAGCTGTACATTTTAAAACTGAGGCTAAATAATCCGACACCATCAACTGTGTGGGTTAAGTTTGTTGTGTTATTTTTACTTAATAAACGTGAGTTTCTGAAATGGTATGGCTGGAATGTAAAAAATACATCCTACTTGTGGTAGAGAGAAGAGAAACAAACTGAATTAAAAATGAAAAGGCATCCACTTTTATAAGTGAAAGCCTTGGCAAGGATCTAAGGGGCAAAATGACTTGCAGAAAAAATAATACCAATTTGAAACTAATTGCTTCCTTGGTATAAATACATATCTGTTTAAAATTTAACAGTTTACTTTTGTTGTTTTGTTTTTATGTTCATAGTGTACAGATAGTGGAACAGGTCATGATGCAATTAATGTGGCCTGAATAGCATTATTTTAAATGAGAGCTGTAGTTACTTTTGACTACAACAGTGTGGGTGTGTGTGTATATATATATATATATATATATATATATATATATGTGTGTAAAGGTTTGTCTTCCTGTCTATCCTGAATGCTAAAGCTGACCTCATAGCTTGCACTGATATTGTGTATCTCCTTGTGCTTTATGATTTCCATTATATTTTTGTTCAGTCCTGCGGGGCCTGAGTACTTTCATTCTCATATAACTTGGAAAGTGTTCGATACAATCTTATGAGATGCGCATAGGAAGTTATATTGTTTTATTTCAGTGTCTCATAGAAAGAAAGAAAAAAACAGTTGGGGAAATGA
This sequence comes from Amia ocellicauda, assembly GCF_036373705.1. Classification (NCBI taxonomy): domain Eukaryota; kingdom Metazoa; phylum Chordata; class Actinopteri; order Amiiformes; family Amiidae; genus Amia; species Amia ocellicauda. The sequence goes on along the minus strand of NC_089866.1, from coordinate 18,324,412 downwards.
ATAACTTTACAATAGGTTGCAAAGGTGTGGTATCTCTTACAAAGAAACAGAGAGTCTGCATTTTCCTTATATACACACACATACACACACACACACACACACACACACACACATTGCAGTATACCAGAGTATACAGAGTGTGCTCTGCAGAATTTGGCTGATACAATTTTAAGATATAGCATGGTAACTTGATAAGGCCTGTATAAGAGCCTAAACAAGAGCATGTTTAGCCTGTAGAGCACTGCAAGAGTGACAATACATAGAATAATATAAAGGATGTATTAGAAAAATGTTGGAGAAAATGTTGCGGAGAAACATTCCCAACATTACCCAACGTTCATGGCCATAGGTGAGGATGGGTAGGTTTGTCCTTGTCCGAGGACTCGGCTCCCACTTCACCACCATGGATCGATATAGCGCCCACAATACTGCAGACGCTGCAGTGATCCGCCTGCCAGTCTCATGCTCCCCCTTTCCATCACTCGTGAACTTAAACTCCTCCACTAAAGGCAGCTGCTACCCCCTAACCTGGACCGGGCAATCCACTGTTTTCCAAGAGAGAACCATGGCCTCAGACTTGGAGGTGCAAATTCTCATCCCAACCACTTCACACTCGGCAGCAAAACGCTTGAGTGCGTGTCGGAGATCACAGTTGGATGGGGCAAGAAGCACAACATCTGCAAACAGCAGCGATGCCACCTCCAAGCCCCGGATACTGGATACTCTTCCTACCTTGGCTGCGCTTTCATATCCTGTCCATGAAAATCACAAACTGGAGTGGGGACAAGACGCACCCTTGGCGGAGTCCAACACCCACTTTGAATGTTTTTGACTTAACACTGAGAATACGGACACAGCTCTCGCTCTGAGAATAAAAGGACCGGATGGCACGCATAAGTGGCCCCGGCCCCCCATACTCCCACAACACCTCCCACAAGACATCCCGGGGAACACGGTCGTATGCCTTCTCCAAGTCCACAAAACACATGTAGACTGGATTAGCATACTCCCATGCCCCCTCAAATATCTGTGAAAGGACAAAGAGCAGGTCTGTTGTTCCACGGCCCGGACAGAATCCACATTGTTCCTCCTGAATCCTTTCTTGAAGATGGGGACCACCACCCCAGTTTGCCAATCCAGAGGAACTGTACCCGCCTTCCACGCAACATTGAAGAGGCATGTTAGCCACACCACCCCAACACTGTCCAGCACTTTCAACATCTCCACAAGAATCTCATCTACCCCTGCAGCTTTACCGCCGCAGAGGCCCTTGACCGCCGCAGCAACCTCATCGATAGATTTGATCTTGACGGAGCTAACCAACACTGCCTCCTGCAAGGAGGGCGTGTCCACTGTGTTGAGTTCCTCAAAGTGTTCCTTCCACCTTTCAACGATCTCCCCAGTAGTGGACAGTGTTTCCCCAGCCTTGCTGAGAACAGCTTGGCGACGCCCCACCGTCCCCTCTTAAGACGCCGAATGGTTTGCCAGAACAACTTTGAAGCTGTCCAATAGTCATTCTCCATGGCCTCTCCAAACTCCTCCCATACCCGAGCTTGCGCTTTGGTGACCTCTACTGCTGTAGCCCTCTTGGCCAGCTGGTACCTCTCAATCAACTCATGAGTATCACTTGGAAGGCCTCCTTCTTCAACTTGACAGCTTCCCTCAACACCACCAGCGTCCACCACCTTGACAGGCACCAACCACATTCATGCCACAGCTTGTTGCAGCCGCATCCACAATTGAGGTCTTGAACAAGGTCCATTCAGACTGAATGTCCTTGACCTCACTCGGAATACATGAGAAATTTGTCCGGAGGTGGGAGTTGAAATCTTTCCTCACAGTATCGTCAGCCAGACATTCCCAGCAGACCCACACTGCTCGTTTGCGTCTCCCGGGTCTATCGGGCCGGCATCCCGTTCGTTGGATCCAACTCACCACCAAGTGGTGATCAGTTGACACCAAACCAAAGCTACAGGGGTGGCCAACAAAAAGAAAGCAAAGACAAAACACTCTTCAATGTCTTTCAAGACAGCTGGGCTGCTTACTAGCTGGAAGTCTTCGAAGGTCATGTCCAGAGGTCATTTTCGGGTCACAGGTGGTGGGTCTTTACCAGAGGGGGGTTGTTGTGCAAACAAAAATGTTTCTTTGCCATTCAGGGTCCAATTCCATTCCAGGGTCTTTGTCTTGGTTTCTGTCAATCATTTATCTTCAGTTGTTCTCACCAGCACACCTTCTGCATCTTTTCATCAGCACACTCTTAAGACAAAGGAAAGGAAGGAAGAGGTCTCAGTTATACAGCCCAGTATTATCGCTGCTGTAGAGGCAGTTCAGAGGAGAACAACCAGACTTATTCCAGGTCTGAAGGGAATGTCCTACTGAGAGACTGAGGGAACTGAAGCTTTCAAGTCTTCAAAATCGCGAAAGGCATCAACCACATCAGACCAGAGGAGCTTTTCCAGATCAGCAGGGACACACAGACCCGGGGACACAAATGGGAATTGGACTTCAAATAGGAGACGGAAAATAGGAGACACATCTGCACACAGAGAGTAGTCACAATCTGGAACAAACTCCACAGCAATACTGAACATTTGGGAACATTTTAATATAGACTGGATAGGATCCTTGGAGCACTTAGTTATTAATGGACACCAAACGAGCATGATGGGTCGAATGGCCTCCTCTCATTTGTGAACTTTCTAATGTTCTTATGTTCTTATGATCTTCACCTTTGCATTACTGAGAGGATTAGCAGCAGGTGTGCCTCAGTCTGCTGCTCTGGAAATGTACACATTGCTGTCCATGGTCCTGATGCTGGGAGAGCTGCCTGGGACTGCCTGTGGGCTAGAAAAGAAAGGAAACGTGCAGCACACAATGATGGTCTATGACCCTTCATCATGCTACAATATCCATATTAATTTTACACCAAAGAGATGTTGAAATGTACAATCTCTCTAGCTTCCAAGCAACAGTAAATGCATATACATGTACATGTCTTGTAGCTGGCTTCGTATGTTCAAATATTAATACATAGTCTTCTTAATATGTACTTTGGCTCATCTGATATGCTTTTGTGACCCGTAGTCCGGATTTCACATTAGTGTCCCTGTGTATGTTTGTGTATTATTGTTCATGCTTCAGTATGAATTACACATAATCATAGGCTACACGTATAAAATACTGATTCATATAAGCAGTAGATGATTTAGAAGACTGTGGCCATCGCTGGTTGTCAGTCATAACTTTGCCAGGGAACGTAGAGCCTGACGAATCCATAGCATCAGAATAGACCTACAGGTACCCTCCAGGATCAGCCTCTAATTGCTTCTTGAATGACCCCTGTGTTGGAGTCTATACAGATTATTCATAAATACACGTATTTCCTGCATTCTCATGTCTCATATTTTTCCCACTGTGCAATACCAGACCTGACTCGTTGCCAATTTTAAGAGAGCCTTCTGTTTCAATCAAATCTATACCTTAATATTTTATAGATTAAAAGAACGGTTATATGACATATTCATACATAATTAAATATTTAATTCTACTACAAAAACAATGCTGTTTTAATCACCTGTGCCTAACCAACAATCACAGCACACTACCTTCGCCACATTTGTTTATGCAGGAAAGATCCAGTATTTGTTTTTTGTTTTTCTCGCCGATTGGAGAAAAAAAATCATTAACAGGAACGCCTATATTACAATGGTATCTATTTTGTGAGCATTTTAATAATTATGAAATGTGAGAGGATTTGGTTCCCTTGCAATGCATAATACTCATCAACATTTCAGGTTTAGTGTATAACAAGCTGCATAAAACGAAGGCTGTCAGATTGCATTGATTTCTGAACTACTTGGCAGATTAAAAACTATCAGGATAATCAGATTTTGGGCCGTGAGATAATAGATTGTTAGGGAGTATATGGTCAAGTTACCAGGCATAAGGATTTTGGACATTGGTGAAGTGTTTGGGGGCTTTGCTTTTCTGAAATCTGTTGTATCAATGATATGCCAGCATGTTAAATGGACTGCAGACTATTATGTTGCAAGTGAGATTATTTTTGTCTTCTTTTAGTTGGTTCTTTGCGGTCTGAACAAAACACCTTGGTTAAGTGCATCTGCAATCTTGTTATTCTGAGACCCAATACAATGCAACCACCATTTTGTCTTGACTCTTTTGGTGCTGTAGCTCACGAAATGGAGAGTGTGTGTCATCTTTTTATATGAACGGTGTCATGTCAAGCACTTGAATTCTGCTGCTGCCCTATGTAATTTATATGGCGACCTCTTGTGCCCAGTGGTGTAGGCTTTTCACTAACTCTTGCCCTAGGAAGCATCAGCTGTAATTTTTTACCTTGCCTTCATTTAAAAATACAACCAATTGTTTTTTTGTATGTTACTTAGTGTGTTTGTTTGTTTGTTTGTTTGTTTGTTTGATAAGGCTTGTTTAATTTTACCCGGTTAAGAGCCATGAGACTAGTGCATTGGGGATATTTAAATGCATGACTAATTGATTGATTAAATGAATGATTAATATAGCTGGCCAGTAAATGCTCAATCCTATCAGCTGTTAGCCTAATATATGATTAATTGCTCAATGCCCAGGACTATTGGATTTGTCCTTTAATGCTCCTTGTAGCATCATTTTAACTTGATGTGTTCAGGAAATAATCACATAATCCCGTACCAGAACAGAATATACAGAAATCCGATAGCGCTTTATAATCCAAGCCTCACATTGCTTCTGTTGGGAAACAGAATGCAGCTGAATATTAAAGAGTTGTTTCTCTACAGTTCAAGACAGTGCTACTTTGTGGTGTGGTGCATTTGTAGTGAGCTAAAAAGTGATCTGTTGCTGGTGCCACACGGACAGAAACCAAACACCACTCTGAAAACATTTGAGTTGCCAGTTTTTTCTTTGAATTTACTGATTAAATTATTTCTAATTGAAATGTATGCCATTAGGATTACAATACCATGGTACTTTATTTTAATGAGATTGGCCACCCAAGGTATTCTGCATTAATTCTGCTCTATCAAGATGCCCTGTTTGACCATGCAGTCAGATGCATTTTATTATTAACTGAGCAAAGGTGTGCTTCTCTTCAAATGGGTCTAATTTATCCATTATTCCCAACATTAAATCAATGCCTGCATTCTTCGAGTATTCCTCATTTAGTCATTCGCTTCTCTATGGCACGCACTGCTGTGCATTAATATGTGTGCTTTGTTTAGATTACACTGAACATCATAAACACACTGTTACACTCATGTCAACACAGACACGCACGCACGCACACACACACATATCATAGTTTTAATTTTTGTCTAAACTGCAAGCATAAATCTGTATGTGGTCCAATGAATCATGTCTGTGATTGCTTTATAGCACTAGGGATTTTAAAGGGTAAACTGTTGAGGAAAAAATATTTCCTTCTGAATCTCATTCTCATCTTTCCACTGTGTTCTGTGTAAACACTGCAATGCATCGTACAAATCATTTCCCCAGAGTACAGGTGGAAAATGAGAACAACATAAGCATTTTGATTCATCTGAGATTCGTCTAAATGTGCTATGCATTAAAGATTACATTTCTGAGCTAAGCACACTCCTCTCATAAAATCATTTTTAAATGATCCTTGACATTCCTTCCTTCAGAAACAGCAACAAAAACATGATAGGTGATTGTATACCCACTTGCCAGTGTTAAAAAAAAATGTAAAAGGCTTGAACGAAATGCTTGCAAATATTTTGATTTTGTAACTTTTGTTGTTGTTTGCATTTCCTTAAATTGTAATACAGTTCTATATATCTGTCTATCTGAATATAGAATGGGAAGAATAATTAAACTTTGCAGGTGTGGCATGGACAAAGGAAGCTAAAGATCAAAACAACAAGAAACATCTTGGGGAGGCTTTCATCCAGCTGTGAATTGATATAAGCTGATGAAGATGATGATATACAAGGGGAGAGTTGAATTAGCTTATTTTGAATTAAGCTACATATACAGTTACTCGGAAGAACAGAAGACAAGATATGTAGATCTATCAATTATAAAAATGCTTTACAAAAATATAACAATTTCTTTGCTGTTGAATTTGGCATTGAAGTTATTTTGTTGCTTGGTGATAAGACGTGAAACATCTTAGTATATAATTTATTGATGCAGTAGTTCACCATGTTCCATAAAATGGTCAACATTGATCAATGTTGGCGTTGGGAAGATAGTTAGACCATCTTACAGCTCTCTATCCCAGTTCTGCCATGGCCTAGTTAGAAAAATGGTTACACAATGCCTGACACTGAAACAATCCCAACTTATGGGGTTAATGTCCTCTCTGTCAAAGCCACAGAGTATCCGCAGGTGAGAGTAATTAATTGGGAAGCTGAGCTGCAGTATCATTTAATTGCTGAATGGGGGATTTTTAATAATATCAGTAATAAATCATTCAGAGATGCCAGGCCAGCATGGACCGGCACAGTGGCTTCCTGGGTTGTATCTTTATAGACCCCCCACCCCTGTGGAAAAGTGACTCATTGAATTATGCTGCCCTAATAGGGACAGCTGGAAGTTGAGCACATAACCTGATGATGCTTTATGGTCAGTCAAAATGTGTTTGTTAAAGCTTCTGTAGGTTTTGATTTTCCAGCAACTAAAATAATGCCATCTTAATCCAAGCTCACACCCTAATGTTAATATTAAGGTTAAATCAATTATATTAAAGATTCTGGCCAGTGGGGAGCAAACCTCTCTGCAACGTCCCTGTAACTACAAACATTAATTCTTGCAATATTACACACACACAGACACACACACACAGATTTCAGACTAGTGACTAACTGATCTCAGAATCCTGGGCATTTTACAAATTGGTCCTGAGCTTTGACAGTATGTGAACTGGCTTGTATTCCTCCCCCCCTCTTTTGAATTCTGAGGGGTGACATTGATGAACCATCTGTTCATTGTACATCGCTCTGGGCAGCCATGTTGATAGAGATCACGGTGTGTGCTTTGACACTCCATACTCAGCAAATGCCAGCTCATCCTGATCAAGCGAATAATTTGACTTTTGCAGTTATGAAGTCATCAGCCTGCCCATTGAGGCTAATTTAAAACTATCCAGTTTCGTCTGCTAATTATGAGTATTAAGTGCTAATTAATTCCACAGATTTAGAACAAAGTCGAACTAGATAGCTCAAATGGAAAGTGGGTTTAAAAAGGGATTAAAGAAAAATCCCTGAAGTGCAGTCTTCAAGGTGTAGTCTGCCTGAAATGTTATATTATGGTATGTATCTATGGAAACTTGACAATTAGCTTCTTCTCGTCTTTGTTATGCTTTACTTTAAGCTGAGCTTTCTTAACTTGTAAAGTACAGCTATATAAATTGATACATACAGTTAGGTCCATAAATATTTGGACAGTGACACAATTGTCATCATCTTGGCTCTGTACACCACAATGGATTTGAAAGGAAACAATCAAGTGTAGAATCTCATCTTTAATTTAAGGGTAGTTACATCCAAAGTGGGTGAATGGTGTAGGAATTCAAAAGTTTTAGGCAGGTGTGATAAAATGCTGTAAATTTAGAATGCTTTCGGAAATAGACTAGATTATATTTAAATACAAAGTGAGTGAACAGAAGAAAAATCTACTTCAAATCAATATTTGGTGTGACCTCCCTTTGCCTTCAAAACAGCATCAATTCTTCTAGGTTCACTTGCACACAGTTTTTGAAGGAACTCGGCTGGTAGGTTGGCAAAAACATCTTGGAGAACTAACTACAGCTCTTCTGTGGATTTAGGCAGCCTCAGTTGCTTCTCTCTCTTCATGTAATCCCAGACAGACTCGATGATGTTGAGATCAGGGCGCTGTGGGGGCCATACCATCACTTCCAGGACTCCTTGTTCTTCTTTATGCTGAAGATAGTTCTTAATGACTGTCGCTGTATGTTTGGGGTCATTGTCATACTGCAGAATAAATTTGGGGCCAAACAGATGCCTCCCTGATGGTATTGCAGCATGGATAAGTATCTGCCTGTACTTCTCAACATTGAGGAGACATTAATACTGACCAAATCCCCAACTCCATTTGCAGAAATGCAGCCCCAAACTTGCAAGGAACCTCCACCATGCTTCTCTGTTGCCTGCAGACACTCATTTGTGTACCCCTCTCCAACCCTTCGGCGAACAAACTGCCTTCTGCTATGGCCAAATATTTCAAATTTTGACTCATCAGTCCAGAGCACCCCAGTTCCTGTGTTTTTGTGCATAGTTGAGTCGCTTGGCCTTGTTGTCACGTCAGAGGTATGGCTTTTTGGCCGCAAGTCTTCCATGAAGGTCACTTCTGACCAGACTTCTCCGGACAGGGTTTACCAGGGTCCCACTGTTTTCTGCCAATTCTGAGCTCATGGCACTGCTGGACATCTTCCGATTGTGAAGGGAAGTAAGCATGATGTGTCTTTCATCTGCTGCAGTAAGTTTCCTTTCCACTGCATCTATGGTCCTCAATGTTGCCCATTTCTTTGTGCTTCTTTAAAAGAGCTTGGACAGCACATCTGGAAACCCCTGTCTGCCTTGAAATGTCTGCCTGGGAGAGACCTTGCTGATGCAGTATAACTACATGGTGTCTTGTTGCTGTGCTCAGTCTTGCCATGGTGTAGGACTTTTGACAGTTAACTGTTAGCTGAGTTTGGCTGTTCCTCACCCAGTTTTATTCCTCCTACTCAACTGTTTCTGTTTCAGTTAATGATTGTGTTTCAACCTACATATTGAATTGATGATCATTAGCACCTGTTTGGTATAATTGTTTAATCATACACCTGACTATGTGCCTACACAATCTCTGACTTTGTGCAAGTGTACCGAGAAGAACTGATGCTGTTTTGAAGGCAAAGGGTGGTCACACCAAATATGGATTTGATGTAGATTTTTTCTCTGTTCACTCACTTTGCAATTAGTTAATTGATAAATATAATCTATTAACGTCTATTTTTTAAAGCATTCTTACTTTACAGCATTTTTCACAACTGCCTAAAACTTTTGCATAGTACTGTATATGTGCCCCCCCAATTTCAGGGGCTCAAAAGTATTTGGACAAACTAACATAATAATGAATTAAATTGTGAGACTCAATACTCAAGACTAATCTGGTCTTCCTGTTTACATCTTGTGGTAAACCCTCTGTATTTACTCTAGTGAAATCTTCTACCTCCTGGAGGGTGTTCTTGATCTGGACAACAGTTGTGAAGGGGTTTTTCTTCACCAGGGAAAGAATTCTTCTATCTTTCACCACAGTTGTTTTCCGTGGTCTTCCGGTCTTTTGGTGTTCCTGAGCTCACCAATGCGTTCTTTCTTTTTGAGAATGTACCAAATAGTTGATTTGACCACACCTAATGGTTTTGCTATATCTCTGATTGGTTTGTTTTGATTTCTAAGGCAAAACTGAAGGCAAAACACCACAAGAACAAGCAGGAACTAAAGACAGCTGCAGTGCAGGCCTGGCAGAGCATCACCAGGGAAGAAACACAGCATCTGGTGATGTCTATGGGTTCCAGACTTCAGGCAGTCATTGACTGCAAAGAATTTGCAACCAAGTATTGAAACTCACAATTTAATTAATGATTATGTTAATTTGTACAAATACTTTTGAGCCCCTAAAATTGCGGGGACCACATATAAAAATGGGTGTAATTCCTACACCATTCACCCAATTTGGATGTAACTACCCTCAAATTAAAGATGAAAGTCTACACTTAAAGCACAAAGACCCTCAAGCTGTCCACCATCAGCTCTCTGCATTTCTTTCCCATCACTCACTCCTGGATCCTCTGCAATCCGGCTTTGGCACAACTCACTCCACTGAAACTGCTCTCCTGGCAGTCACTGACTCCCTCAGCTGTGCTCGGGTGCCTCCCTCTCCTCAATCCTCATCCTCCTTGATCTCTCTGCAGCATTTGACACTGTCGATCACTCCATCCTCCTCTCCTGCCTTGCTGACCTCAGAATCTCTGGAACTGCTCTCACCTGGTTCTCCTCCTACCTCAGCGACCGGGCCTACCAAGTGACATGGCGAAGTTCCTCATCCACCCCCCAACCTCTCCTCACAGGCATACCCCAAGGCTCCATCCTGGGTCCCCTCCTGTTCTCTCTCTACACTCGCTCTCTGGGCCCCCTCACCGCATCCCATAGTTTCCCTTACCATTTTTATGCAGGTGATGCCCAGATCTTCCTGTCTTTTCCTTCATCCGACACCCTCATCCCCTTGCATCTCTTCCTGCTTGTCTGCTATCTCTGCCTGGATGCACTCACACCATCTCAAGCTCAACCTCTCCAAAATCTGATCTCCTCTTTTCCCCCCCCTCTTCCTCACCTTCTGCTGATCTCTCCATCTCAATCCCCTTGGAATCTATGACACTCTCTCCCTCTTCTGCTGCTAAGAACCTAGGAGTCGCCCTCAATCCTGCGCTCTCCTACACTCGGCACATCACCACACTGACACGCACCTGCAGATTCTTCCTGAGCAACATACACCAAATCCAACCCTTCCGCAACAACTACTCGACTCAGCTGCTCATCCAGTCCCTGGTCCTCTCCCGCCTGGACTACTGCAACTCCCTCCTGGCTGGCCTGCCTGCAACTACTACCCACCGCTCCAGCTCATCCAGAACTCTGCGGCTCGTCTAGTATTCTCTCTGCCCCGATTCACACACACTACTCCACTGCTCCACTCCCTCCACTGGCTCCCAATACCGGCACGCATTCAGTTCAAGACATTGACCCTCACCTACCGCTGTCTCGACCACACTCCAACAAGTTACCTGCAGACCCTCATCTCTCCATATATCCCCTCCAGACCACTGCAGTCTTCCGGTGCCAGATAACTAACTCTGCCTCCTCTCCACTCCCCTTCCTCCAGAGACGTTCCTTCTCATCCCTGCCCCCTAAGTGGTGGTACAACCTGCCCACTGAAGTCAAAACAGCAGAGTCCTTGACCTCCTTCCGGCGATTACTCCAGATGCATCTTTTCAGACTCTACTTGTAATTTAGCCATTTACTCTCCTGTAAGATAGCACTTTACAATGTTTTATCATACTACTTGTCTTGCGCTACTAGTACTCATATTGTTATTTTGATTTCCGCTATGCTCCCTTTCCCTTGGCCCTTGACTATGACCTAACATCTTGTCTGTACTCAGCTCTTACTATCCAAGATGTAAGACCTCTTATATTGTATACACTTGTGTAAATTGAAATTTGTAAAATGTATTATGCTTTGAATTGCACTGTAATATGTAAATTGGAATTTGTAATGTTTTATGTCTTGAACTGCACTGTATTTTTGCACTTTGTATTGCACTTATATTTTGAAAGTTGCCCTGGATAAGGGTGTCTGCTAAGAAATAAATAAATAAATAAATAAATAATTATTAATAATAATAATCATCTTAATTGTTTCCTTTCAAATCCATTGTGGTGGCCAAAATGATGACAATTCTTTCACTGTCCAAATATTTATGGACCTAACTGTATGTCTATAAAATATATGTAAATATATATCATAAACCAAATCTTAATTACCCGATCTTCCGCACTTGAAAGTACATTAAGGTTTCTGGAAGTAGTTCACTGACAGTCAGCTCTGTGTTATATAGGAACTCGAGGCAACTTTGACATGTAAATTGTAATCCTGCAATATTTATGTAGAAGGATTTTATCTCCCTGTATACTTAGAAAAGTTTTCCAAAACCTTTCCCATCGCCATTTGAAGCCAATTTCAATAAATCATAACTACATATTGTACTAAAGCCATTTCAGTGTTCTCTGACGTCCCGAGAAGACTCTTTCTAATGGCTACCGAGACTTACTCAGAACTTTTTTGCTGAACGTCTGCTCTTCAAGTGTTGTCTGTATGTCTAAAGAAGGGGTGAGGGAAAGTTTACTCCGTTTCTTAGGGTTATACAATGAAAGGACGGCACTGTTATTGCTTTCACAGCCAGTTCTTAGAAATAATTTAATGCTTTTCTTTATCAAGTGTCTTTTGACAGCAAGGAACAAACATTCATTTCATATAAATTTTGATTGCTTGAGCCCAGAAGCCATGGGGTGTTGACAATCTCAGTATATTTTTGGAGTTTGAAGCACAATCTTGATAGTTCCATGACATTCCTTATGTGTATAGATATAAAAGGCTACAACATGATTGTTTACAGGGCGGCCTCAGATAAAATGCTCATTTGCCAAACATACTGAGCATTTCAATTCCATTGTCCTTACCTGCATATCAATTTTTCTTCAGATCAGCAAACTGTATTTTTTTACTGATGTTTTCTGTATTACAGGAGCTTTCCAATGTTTTTCTTTTTGCAGAGATTATGAATGGTTCCTTGAAGGACAGGGAAGGGCTTCGAAGCAATGACAGACCAATGTTGACTGGAATAAGATGCAGGGTAACGAGCTAGTACAGAAAAAAAAGAGACAAATGGACAAAGTGATGGTCATGCAGGAATAATTCATCCCAAAGGTGAGAGAAGCTAGATTAAAGAAGCAGTTGCCACAGGGATTTAACAGATCAATGGAGCAAAACATAAGGAAAAATTGTTTTTTAGTGTTGGAAAATCATAAATCAGCAAAATGGTTGAAAAAATGTACATGCACAGCTTACAGAAATAATAAGAAAATTGAATAAGATTGGCAGAAGTGCAAATTACTTCAGGAGGCCCAAAACAACCCATAATCATGTACCATACAGTGCCTATGGGATGTTTTTCACCCCTCTTGGACTTTTTCATATTTTGTCGAGTTACAACCTGAAATCTTGATGCATTTAAGAGGGATTTTGATTCCCCCTTTGATTTACACAACCTACTCTACAATTTAAAGTTTTTTTTTTATTGTGAAACAACAGTTAAAGAAAAAGAAAAAGTCCACGGAGGGTGAAAACTTCCTATAGGTACTGTACCACAAAAGTAACATTTTTGTATTTTCCAAAATGATCAAATAAGGCAAAATATAGATTTTTGAGATTTTTAAAACCATTCCATTGTGTATGGGAACTCTGTAATGGGATTGGAGGGAAAACCAAACACTGCAGAATTTCAAATCCCGTTCCAAATCCCACCCTTTTCATTCCTGTCCTCTTCTCTTTCTTATATTTCAGGATTACCACCTGATTTGGCACACCTGTTGTAGTAAGCTTAATGACAATTTACTTAATTAGCATCCCCCTAGAATCTGTCCAAGTTTCCCTAATTGTTTTAAGACTACAGGGACAAAGCATCCACTTCAGCTCAGCCTTTATTACTTTGCTGCAGGGTAAAACAAAAAAAATAAAACTCTACAGTTGCCTGTTAATGTAAGCAAAACAGAAATGGATGCTGACCTTGTAAGATGAATAATTTTCAGTGTGGGCTTTGTACTGCCTGCTTTCAATACCAGGATGTCTGCTCTTCCTCATCACCATAAATCACCTTGACCGTGGCAGGGTTAAAGTTTTAGATGAAACATAACTGACGATACAGTGCATACATACTTACGAGCTCTGGGGATCCACGGGGGTTTACTTCTAATGCAAAACTGGCAGATAATGAACTGCAATATTAGAAAAATTAAATAATCAGCTAAGAAACAAGAGCAAGACTTTGTTCAATTATTTACCATGACAGTTCATGTTTTATGTGTGTAATCTGTGTACAACAGCATTTTGCTGTCCATTAGCACTCAGAATACATGTTTTAATACATTCATAACTAGGGCTGCTAAAGCACCAGAAATTGTCCTGCACCTTCCTGGAATGAATGAATCTATTGGTCACTGCTGGAGACAGAATAATTATTCGGAGGAGTGACTTCAATTTTTATTTTACGGCGAATTAGACGTATTTTATATTAACTCATCAGTAGTTTAATCTATTGCAGTTTGAAATGTAATATGGCCGTTTTATTGTGGTTATTTAGGTTTCAGGTGGAGGTTAGATTGGATAGTAGATTTTAGTGGGGATTTAAGCTTCTGTTAGGGTTATGGTTATGTTTCTACTTACTTAAATTAAGGTAAATACCTAGGCTTAATTTAAGATTAGGGCTTTAACTAGGTATAAGGATGGGCATAACAAGGTCTTGCATTTAGTTGGATTGTGAGTTATATTTTGGTTAGAATATTTACCATTATAAACATTTTAATACTTTAGTAAGAACGAGCATGATTTCAGACTGTGGTGTATTCAACTAATCTGCCCCTGGATATCTTCATATTTAAAATATCATTTTGAAGAAACAATCCTCAAGAAATGTATTCTGTGTGTTCGATTTGACTTTTTCTCCCTTTGTTTTTGTGTATTGTGAGGAAAAAAGTGTAATGTCATGAATAATTTAAACACACAAAAAAAAATCATGGAAATTGTCAGTTTTGGTAGCATGCGGAATGAAGTTCGTTGTGACAACGGCTGTCATCCAGTAAGCCTGATTGCTGCACAAGCATTGATGAGGGAACAATCTAGCTTCCCCTAAGATTGGAGTGTATTTCAAAAGCCTGTCCTTTAAAAGCAATATTTCAAAAAAATGAAAGAGTGCAGTGCAACGCTCTGGAAAACATTACACTTATTCTTATCCCTGGCAATTTATTCTTAAGTGAAAATAAAATAAACAGCAAAATAGAAGGAGAAAAGGTTAATCCATTTGAAAAGCCTTAGTTGTCAAAGAAAAGTGGCCCTGCATTTCAGTGGGATCATATTCCAATGCTTAGAGGGGAAATAGCAAGCTTCCAAAACAAACTGTACATTTTTACATCACAACTTTTTGTTTGTACAATTGTAAGTCCAATACAGTCCCTTTCCAGATGTCAGCATTAGCTTGCTTCTTTGAAAGGGATGTGTCCTCGGGGCTGCTGTCTGTCGAGTATCATTCTGAGCTGCTAAAGAAATGGGTTTTTCCGAACTGTGAGGTCATGTAGTCGATGCTAGAGCTTCTTCCTCATCTTGAAAGTGATTGCATTGGACGTACAAGTTTAAAAACTCAACAGGATGAATCACATGGAAATACTATACTTTTCAGAACTGCTGGATGGAAAGTAAAATAATTTGTTTCAGCGTTTGCTTTCATTAGGTGGACTTGTCTAATGTCTCTTTTATTAAATTTTTTCCTTAAAGTTAATGGTAACACTTTACAATAGGTCTCTAAAATTACAGTTTATTAACATAGTATTTACAGTGAGGGGAAAAAATTTGATCCCCTGCTGATTTTGTACGTTTGCCCACTGACAAAGAAATGATCAGTCTATAATTTTAATGGTAGGTGTATTTTAACAGTGAGAGACAGAATAACAACAAAAAAATCTTAAAGGGAGTGCTCCTAATCTCAGCTCGTTACCTGTATAAAAGACACCTGTCCACAGATGCAATCAATCAATCAGATTCCAAACTTTCCACCATGGCCAAGACCAAAGAGCTGTCCAAGGATGTCAGGGACAAGATTGTAGACCTACACAAGGCTGGAATGGGCTACAAGACCATCGCCAAGCCGCTTGGTGAGAAGGTGACAACAGTTGGTGCGATTATTCGCAAATGGAAGAAACACAAAATAACTGTCAGTCTCCCTTGGTCTGGGGCTCCATGCAAGATCTCACCTCATGGAGTTTCAATGATCATGAGAACGGTGAGGAATCAGCCCAGAACTACACGGGAGGATCTTGTTAATGATCTCAAGGCAGCTGGGACCATAGAACCAAGAAAACAATTGGTAACACACTATGCCGTGAAGAACTGAAATCCTGCAGCGCCCGCAAGGTCCCCCTGACATGTACAGGCCCGTCTGAAGTTTGCCAATGAACATCTGAATGATTCAGAGGAGAACTGGATGAAAGTGTTGTGGTCAGATGAGACGAAAATCGAGCTCTTTGGCATCAACTCAACTCGCCGTGTTTGGAGGAGGAGGAATGACCCCAAGAACACCATCCCCACCGTCAAACATGGAGGTGGAAACATTATGCTTTGGGGGTGTTTCTCTGCTAAGGGGACAGGACAACTGCACCGCATCAAAGGGACGATGGACGGGGCCATGTACCATCAAATCTTGGGTGAGAACCTCCTTCCCTCAGCCAGGGCATTGAAAATGGGTCGTGGATGGGTATTCCAGCATGACAATGACACAAACCACACAGCCAAGGCAACAAAGGAGTGGCTCAAGAAGAAGCCTAGCCAGTCTCCAGACCTTAATCCCATAGAAAATCTGTGGAGGGAGCTGAAGGTTCGAGTTGCCAAATGTCAGCCTCAAAACCTTAATGACTTGGAGAGGATCTGCAAAGAGAAGTGGGACAAAATCCCTCCTGAGATGTGTGCAAACCTGGTGGCCAACTACAAGAAACGTCTGACCTCTGTGATTGCCAACAAGGGTTTTGCCACCAAGTACTAAGTCGAAGGGGTCAAATACTTATTTCCCTCATTAACATGCAAATCAATTTATAATTTTTTTTAAATGCGTTTTTCTGGATTTTTTGGTTGTTATTCTGTCTCTCACTGTTAAAATACACCTACCATTAAAATTATAGACTGATCATTTCTTTGTCAGTGGGCAAACGTACAAATTCAGCAGAGGATCAAATTATTTTTTCCCTCACTGTATTCAGTAACTACATGTTAGTTACTCACAGTGTAATAATGGATTTGTTAACATGTACTTAATGTGTAAAAATGATTAACAGTATATCCTTGTCCAGGGCGATTTACAACATAAGTGCAAAACAAAGTGCAAAAATACAGTTCAATAAAGGCTTCAATCATTACAAATTCAATTTACATAAAACATAGCAATTCAAAATATAATACATTTTACAACTTCTAAGTTTTACAACTTCATCCCATGAGATTAATTAAAGCTAACACCTTTGCATAATTAGAAGGAGAGCATCTTGAATAAAAGTGAATGTAAAACTATCCAAGAAACCAAGTTTAAAGTGAAAATATGTGGTATCCCAGTGACTGTGCACAACAGCAATGCACTAATTGGGGAAAGAAGTAATTAACCAAGAATAAACCCCATCTACTGCAATATGATGTATTTATTGATTGGATTTGTGTGCATATCAATCGATTTACTTGAGGTAAAACATGCAATCCTGCCAGGATATTGATGTAATTCATCTTTTGCATTCCCCCTGAACGTTTATTTAATCTTTTCATATGTAGCAACATTTGTCAAAACTTGAGTTCCTTTGGTCGAGTTTATCTAAATTAAAAAAGAGAAAGAAAAAAAAGAAAATTGCACCCATTTATCAATGTTTCATAACTAGCAAATAATGAGCAATTTAAAGTTTTAAAAAATGTCAATAAGACACGGACAGTTCGCGTTTGTCTCGCTTTCACCTTTCATACTAGTGTTTAAATCGATTCATTAAAAGATTGCTTGATTTTCCCCTTTTGCTGGCTGATTAGTTTTCACGCCTCATCTTTTGCTCTATCTGATAAGTTAAAGTGTCTACAAAATATTGAAATTGAAATGATTGAGGGAGTCATTACATCTCTTAATTATAAGAAAGCTGGAAGAAAATTAAACCTTTAGGCTTTTCTGAAGACATTATCTATGTAATTATAAAGTGAAAAGCATCCTCAGCTTGTAATTATAATGTACCATTGCATTCCGTAGATGCACTGAAGAAACAGTGAACATGTTCTCAACAAGTCCATATTATGCATTTAATCAAATTATGTAAGCATGGATTTAAAAACTTGGTTCCTATAATGAGTGGAACAAGCTCATTGTTCACATTGTTCACATAGCGTTGAGTGTATTGTGTGTTTTTATGTATATTTATATATTCCGATGAAATGCTTTGGTGCTTTTTTCTTTCTCCAAATAGCTCATACATGTACCTTGTGAGCAGTTTTAAAAGGAAGCACTGAGAATTATATTGCCTCATTTATCACCAAGATGAAAGGATAATTAACTTGTAGGGAGAATGTAAAAAATCGTCCAGTAGTTTTGGAAGCACTTGATTGCATTTAAACCATGATCAGCCGGGACCTTTAACTAAGTGAAGAGTGGTTACTAATGGTTTCAGCTCCTGCACACTATCTTTAACAGAAGACCCACGGGAAAACAGAATTGGCCTCCTTCTGTAGCTCTGGAAGGAGCACAGTGTGTTCCCGGACTAGCTTTCTTGTCTATCATGTCAACTCCTACTGATTAGCTTCAGTGGGAAGCCAAGTGTAGATCAGTAGAGTTGACCCCAATTACCAGCAGCTTGAAAACATTCACTAGAATGTCCTTTGGGTGGAAAGGGTCAGTCTGTGAGATGACAACCATTTATTGGCTGTATTTGTTTGTTTGCTAGATCAATATAGTGACAACTGTATTGGTCGGTGCAAAAAACAAACTACAACATTAAATTAGATTAATCGTTACAGCCCTGTGATTTAATCCCTCCCTCACCTTGCACTGAAAACACAAGATTGTTGTCCGCCCTCTCTTCAATCTGAGAACGGACTCCATGTTTGCCAGCCAATGTTTTTCTTTTGACAGCCAAGTGTGCTCTGGCTTGACTGGACCGTAAATTCTCTATACTGTGGCATATCTGGTACCCACAGTCAGACAAAAAAGAAACTAACGACAAAAGAGAAATGGAAAGATATAATTAGCCTTAAACGTGTTTTGTTCAAATTATCAGTAGAAATAAGTCATATTGATTGTGTATCTTGAACAACAAGATCACAGACCTTTCAGTTTAATTACTGGTATTAATAATAATAACAATAATATTGTTACTGTTATTGTTATTATTGTTACCATTTCACAGTGTGTTTCTTGGTCCATGTGGGACCGTCAGAAACAAAATATGACAATGCTAACCGGTGGCAATTCCTAGTAAGGTTACATTTGAAACAACTTAAAAAAATAAAATTAAAATTATAATAACAAAAGGATATTCCCCAGGAATGTTCAGAAATTCTGTTTTGGATATTGTTATTTAAAAGGGTAATATTTCATAATACAGAGCATTTTACATTTTATTAGTACTGCATTCTCTGTCTCTTCTTAGGCGTCTGTCAGATGCCTTAGGCACCTAGTGCAAATGCATTCCCTTAGGCATTGTACTGACTAAAAACTGACAGGAAATGGCTGAAATATTCATGCAATAAAAAAATATATATATAAAAAGAACAGACAGTGTCTGCACATCTGCTCTATCTATCTATTTTCTTAGTATGAGCCATTGTTAACTACATGTATTAGACTTTAATTATGAACCTGCTGCTGCATAAACTTTCATGTGCATTAAAAAATGGTTTACTTGTTATCTTGCTTCTCCGTGGACAACATTATACTGCAACAGGACATTGATCTTGACACTTGCATAATTAGCTTTTCTCACAAGTACTTAATGTGCGATGAATTGAGAATCACAATATGTCATACAAAAACCTGTCAAATCTGTCAATTATACAAGAGGAAACATGCTCCCTCTCACCAGAGCCACCCCTACCCACCCCTGGTATAATCTTTTGATGTTATAGGATTATTCAGATTTAATTTAAAAAGTTTTTATTCTGTAGGGCAATGTCAAAGGGAAAAACAAGCCCATATTCTGTAATCCAGTATCCGTCGAACCTGAATTTTACTCAAGATTGTGTGCATTTCTTACACTACTTAATCTAGCAGTCCGCATATGTATTATTTGAACTGTGTTATGGATAAACAAAGGGGTGGGGGGGGATTGTAGTTGAACAAATACCAAATACTGCTTTATGGTTGGTGACAGCTGAATTGATTATATTTATTTACTTGGCAAACATCGAGTGAGGGGAAAATATTTCTCCTTTCAAATCACAAAGGTAGCACAGTCGGCAAGCACTGTTGAAACAAGGCCGGAACACTTCCTTGCATTGTTTAACAGTTGCCTTTGGCGTCGGGATTATTTATTATACCGTCAAAGGATACACAGATGCATTGGCATTGCACATACTTTGAAAAGACGCCAGGTTCACATGGAACATCTAGTCCAGGAGCGTGTCATTGTTCGGCTAGCCAGTAGCCAGGGGGATAAGCGTAAGTAACTGAAAGCGGAAAGCCAGGGATTTGACTAAGAATTTGGCCTTTAATTTTGAGATAATTAATATTTTGTGGCGGCGTGGCCATCTGTTGAAATTAATTGCACATTGTTGAGAAGCAACACAGGTTAATGTTTCATTACCTGTCTCTGTTTCTGGAGATCTAAAGCTTTATACCAGCATTGTGCAACATTTTCTAGGCCGACTTAAGACTGAATTGCGTACTAAAATGAAACGTAGTGATACAATTAGGATTCACGTTTCATATCGGATTTCAAAGCTCATGCCTGATGCGCTGGGTGGACCTGGAGCTGGCGTTTCACCTGCAGCTGGACAGTGGTGAGCTCAGATCTTGAAAGCGATTGCAGTGGATTGAAGAACATAAGAAAGGTTACAAATGAGAAGAGGGGCCCTTCTAGCACGTTTGATTGCATGCTTACAACTCATTGATCCTTGTCCTTGTGAGGTACCATGTTCCAATCTCTTCAGGTTGTGGACAATGAAAAGATAAATGTCAAACTGTTTAATTAGCATGTGGAGAGAGACGATGCATTCTACTTGACACTCTGATGTTTACTCCTTTATCTCTTTTGTGCTGTATTGTATTTTTCCCTTGTAAGGCACAGCCACTTTATACTTCCACTTCTACTTCTTAATCTTTTAATTTCCCGCTGAAGTATTCCAGAGCAAATCATGCAACTTTTGAGTAGAATGACTTGAATGAAAGCTCATATTGGGTCCCAGTACCCTAAGAGGTTTATTTTTTTTCTAATTGGCTGGAGGGAAGTGTTGTGTGTCTCTTCCATTTATTAATACTGACCAGAGGTTATACAGCAACCTAGACTGGCAGTTTCTCATTAAACAGGAAGGTTGTTCAATCAGCAGGTACCGCTGCTCATGAACAGCCAGAAATAGATTTATAATGACCAAAAATGTAACAGTAGGAGATGTATGGGTGGGGGAGGAGGGTAAACTTACTTGTCTTTATCCTTCAGAGGGAGTTTATCTTGAGGTCAAAATAGAAATCCCGCTGAAGAATTTCCTTTTTTTTTTTTTTTGTATTCATTGATTTACTTCGTGGTTGAAAATCTCATACAATTTGGTTTTCAGTCTATATATTACTTCATTATATTTCATTCATCTAGCTACATCTGTAGTTACTCATAAGAACAGTGTAATTATGCATTATTACACTGTACTTAATGTGTAATAATGATTAATGGTAAATGTAAGTACACAATTATCTGGTAAGGATACCCACTGGGAGGCTAACTGTAGCTATACGAGGCATGGCCCACTTTTTACACATTAAGTACATTGTAATAAAGCATAATAACTACTATGGAAATACACTGTAACTAGGAGACTTATTGTAAAGTGTTACCAATGTTAATAGTAATATTAATATGCTGTTAAAAAAAAGCCCACTAATATGTTTTTTTCTTGTTTTGTTTTGTTTTTTGAGTCTTGAATTTTTCATACTAATTAAAGGATCGGTTTCATCTCTCAGTAGATCAAGACTCTAGGCTGTGATTGCTCAAAGATTTTGAAAAAGCCAAGTTTGGCAGAAACCCAAAGAACATCAGGTGCATAATTAACCATGCACTTTTTCAATGTTTGTTAGGCTGCAATCGCCTTCCAGTACTTTTTGTTTGTCTATTTTGCTTTCAGCTCTAACACAGTTTCCACAACGTTAAAATAAATAATAAGCCAATAGATTCATATCAACTCCATTTGAGATATATATATATATATATATATATATATACACTCACCTAAAGGATTATTAGGAACACCATACTAATACTGTGTTTGACCCCCTTTCGCCTTCAGAACTGCCTTGATTCTACGTGGCATTGATTCAACAAGGTGCTGAAAGCATTCTTTAGAAATGTTGGCCCATATTGATAGGATAGCATCTTGCAGTTGATGGAGATTTGTGGGATGCACATCCAGGGCACGAAGCTCCCGTTCCACCACATCCCAAAGATGCTCTATTGGGTTGAGATCTGGTGACTGTGGGGGCCAGTTTAGTACAGTGAACTCATTGTCATGTTCAAGGAACCAATTTGAAATGATTCGACCTTTGTGACATGGTGCATTATCCTGCTGGAAGTAGCCATCAGAGGATGGGTACATGGTGGTCATAAAGGGATGGACATGATCAGAAACAATGCTCAGGTAGGCCGTGGCATTTAAACGATGCCCAATTGGCACTAAGGGGCCTAAAGTGTGCCAAGAAAACATCCCCCACACCATTACACCACCACCACCAGCCTGCACAGTGGTAACAAGGCATGTTGGATCCATGTTCTCATTCTGTTTACGCCAAATTCTGACTCTACCATCTGAATGTCTCAACAGAAATCGAGACTCATCAGACCAGGCAACATTTTTCCAGTTTTCAACTGTCCAATTTTGGTGAGCTTGTGCAAATTGTAGCCTCTTTTTCCTATTTGTAGTGGAGATGAGTGGTACCCGGTGGGGTCTTCTGCTGTTGTAGCCCATCCGCCTCAAGGTTGTACGTGTTGTGGCTTCACAAATGCTTTGCTGCATACCTCGGTTGTAACGAGTGGTTATTTCAGTCAAAGTTGCTCTTCTATCAGCTTGAATCAGTCGGCCCATTCTCCTCTGACCTCTAGCATCAACAAGGCATTTTCGCCCACAGGACTGCCGCATACTGGATGTTTTTCCCTTTTCACACCATTCTTTGTAAACCCTAGAAATGGTTGTGCGTGAAAATCCCAGTAACTGAGCAGATTGTGAAATACTCAGACCGGCCCGTCTGGCACCAACAACCATGCCATGCTCAAAATTGCTTAAATCACCTTTCTTTCCCATTCAGACATTCAGTTTGGAGTTCAGGAGATTGTCTTGACCAGGACCACACCCCTAAATGCATTGAAGCAACTGCCATGTGATTGGTTGGTTAGATAATTGCATTAATGAGAAATTGAACAGGTGTTCCTAATAATCTTTTAGGTGAGTGTATATATATATATATATATATATATATATAGACTAGAGATCCTAAAGAGGATTAGTGGGTAGTTTGTCGGGTTTGTTCAGTGTTAACGTTACTTTCAGATGCAATCCTACTTGGAGTTGTGTGTGTGTTTTTGTAGGTTTAATCCCTGTGGTTCCATGCAGTCTCATACTTTATTTACAGCACTTATTTTTGATGGTCAGAAATAGCTGAGAGGCAGCATCCCCAGAGGTCATGTTTTTGATCCTAGCAGCATCAAATAAATTAGTTTAAAAATGGACATGGCTTTAAATTGCATAGGAAACCCCTCACTGTCCTAGATTTTCAGTTAAAATGAGAAGAGTGAGTGTTTTATACAATGTCTGAAGCAGTGTAGACTTCCAAATAAATTATTAGGAGTTTGTTGGATCAAAAAGCTGCATCACTGACAATTCCCCAGGACTGGAGTTATGAACTTGTCTGAGATTGTTTAATGCTAAAAAATTCGAATGAAAGATTGAGAATTGTCCCCTAATGTTCCTGAATAATATTTGTATGTCCAACAACCTCTGAGGGGAAAGAAATATGACCATTCAGTTATACCTCCATATACCTGATCTCTGTGAGTTTTCTTTTTCTTATTTTGCCAGTCATTTTAATTAGCATTCCAAAATACCTCTCTCTCATTATCTTTAATTCTACAAATGAATAACATTCAATGTGGTGTGAATTACATACAAGTGAGATATAATTGAGTATAATGGATGGATTTTTATCTGTTGATTGACCTTGAATATCCATGGTAGATCCAGGCTTGCATTGATTTATATCTGTGTCCCTTTTGGCCCTCATTGGTCTATGGTTCATGGTTCACGGCATAATGATATGATAATGATATACTGCAAGATAATGAAGAGAAATGAGACATTCCCTCCAAATCGCCGTCATTTATATCCAGCAGTTTAATGTGTAGCAACATTAGAAATATTTATTTATTTTTCTGGAAGTTGATCGTTTGTTTTGCGATTGATCTGTAATCATTTCAAATAAGCATAGTATTAAAGTTCAGTTAATATAAATTAGAGGATTATTTCACTAAATTACATCTTCATTGTAGCCATAGAATTTTATCCACATGACGATTTAAGGTCTGGAGTGGTTCAATGCAGGCTGTTATATCCTGAAATATGTTTGTTATAATTTGTTATTAAAGTAGTTTATCTCAGAATTGCCATTTGATTATCTTGGAAATGAAGAAAGAGATCTTTACCTCACGACTAGAGAAACAAATATGCATGGTAATACAATTCACTCTAATAAACTTGACAAGTTATGATATACAGACTGTGGTATATTATTAATGTAATTATATTTATTGGTTCCTAACTTTGTATTACAAATTTGACTTCTTAAAGGGGTAGTGCATAATAAAATCGCCCTGTTAGTCCACTGCTTGCTTTCATGTCCTATTTATTTTTGTTTGCTTATTTAGTAGCCAGATGTGTTTTCTCTGTGCCTCTGTCTAGTTCCATATTTTAACCAGGTCAGTTCTCTGCACTCCCTCAGCATCTTGTGGGGCTTACTTGTAAAACATTTATTAAACAGAACGCTATTCAGTCCTTAACAAGCACTCCCATAGCTTTCTAAAAAACTCAAAATAGGTTACCAGTTGTTGATGAAGAGACACAGAGAGGAATTGCACTGTATTAAACATAACAAGGACTTGGCTTTGCATTGGCCCAGACACTTACTAATTTAAACAAACTCACATGAGGGGAAAGTCAGATTCAAGCTTCAGGATAACAAACATTTCTAACCCGTTCAATGTGTCAGAACTTTAGAGCTTTTAGAGCTTAGAAAATGGTTATTTGAGTCTAATTGAGCAATGCTTACATTAAAATGGTTTAATTGAAGTTCAAAGGACACTTGAGAAGAAAATACTTCAAACTGACACAAACTGTGTCCCCAAGCTTTGGAAACACTGTTTTGGAATATTTACCAACAATCAGTGCAAAAATCTTTATTTTTGTGTAGAGAGTTTTCACAAGTAATAATTTAAATAAATAAAAAGTAAAGTAAATAATTAACAACAACAGACATTCAAATGTATTTTCCATATGTATATATATGGTTTCTGAAACCTAAAAAAAAATGTCTTTGGGAAAACACAAAGAAAAAGCTTCAGTTTCCCAGAAAGCTTCTTCAGCGGAATAATGTTTCTCCCCTTCAGACTCTCCCTGACAATCCGCTTTGAGGATGAGTTTCTGAGGCTGTTTTTCCTGGGTGACCCAGTTAACCTGGCAAAATGTTATTTAAGAACCTACCACACACAACCACCCGAAACACAGCACAGTTAAAGCAGATAATAAGATTATTATATATTTTTTATTCAAAAGATATAGAAGACGTAATGTCAGCCTACCTTTGGATTTTTTGTTCCTGTAGCTATAGTACTGAAATGAGTGTATGGTACTTTAAATTATTCGATTGATGCCATTACATAAATGTCACATGATTTACCAGAAGAACATAGCACTTGTACTGTGGGTTTCCTCTATATTTTAAAGGTATCTTGCTGTCATTGTCCTTTGCCTAGGGCTTTGGCATGCTTTAATCCATTTACCTGAAAAAGTATACCATTAGCTTCTAGTAGCCTATAAGAATATTTACCATTATGGTATTACCATGTCTGTCTAGGACAAAAATCAATGGATGCTATATACAACTTAGAGGAAAACCATGATACCATGAAAAACCTTTATTAGGTTGATGTCAATATAACATGATGTATTCATATTGTGGTCTGTGTTAGTAGTGAACCTTAATGAAGTTCCAATTCATAGCTATATTACACAATGTGCATTTTAAAATACAAATAGCCTTTGTATTACTTTTCCCCCCCTTTAAAAAAAAACAGTCCATACTATGCCGGCTCTAAGAAAAGAAGACTTTATTTATAATATATTTATACTTGTACACAAGTAAAATAAAATGCATATCTATATATACTGCAATCTCAGTGAACAAATAGACAGCATTCTTTAGCAAATGCTACCCGTAACCACGGTGTGACAGAAAAAAAAGAGAGAAAGAGAATAAACATCTTTTTCTTGAACTGTAATATTTATAAACAGAAGAACCAAAAAAACAGCATTGAACAAATGCATCACTTTTTGCAAACAAAAATAAAAATAATTTCTGTCTTGTCTTCAGGTTTAAGCAGTTCTCAAAACCCGGACACATTCTTGGTTTAATAAGCATCTATGCGTTCCCTTTTCCATTTGCTTTGTCATCAATAGTCTGTCATGTCACTGTCTTTGCAGCATAAGCCTTGAAAGGGAAGGGAAGAGGGGCTTTTTAGAAGTGCAGTTCAGACACAGTACATAGAACAGAAACAATTTGGGCACCAATTAATTATATACATTAGATTTGATGTATTCTATAAAGGCATCCAGTTTTATGTTTTGTTTTGTCGTTTTGTTTTGTCGAACAAAGCTTCTTTTTGATTTTTAGTTTTTCTTAGGATCTACAGTATGTCCCTTTTGATTCTCTCTCTATCAGTTTGTGGAGGTCACTGCAGGTTCTATGAAATTGTCATCAGCAAGAAAATACGAGAGCTGCTTCTCAAGTCCTAGCAGATCGTTAAAGAGAACCAGATAGCGGGCAGGAAGAGAAGGTTCAGTGCCCGAGATGTGGAACCATTGCCTTTGAGACACTGGGCATCTGGTTTGGGCTTTTTTGAGCACTTCTTTCTCTTCTTTGAGGGCGCTGTTGAAGGTTCCATATTGTCAATGAAGTCTGGTTTCAATTTCCCCAAAGGCGCGTCCAGAGTATCAGAGAAGGTTCTAGCAGGGTCGTCTTTCTGTCTCTGTATGTTATGAGTGCCATTCTTGGTGGGGTCTACTTCCAGGAACTTGGTCTTGGAGATGTTTTCTTTGTCCTTGAGTGGGTTGTTTGTGATCTGTCGACTGTTGTAAGAAGAGGGATCTGGGAGGCCCTTGCTGGATATAATGGAGGATTTGTCACTCTCTTGCTGGCAGCACCTAGGAGTGCCATCTGTTAACGGTGTCTCGGTCGTGGGCAGCTTTCCCGATCGGGTCTTGGTGCTAAAGATGCTGGTTCGGACTTGCTGCGAATAATCTGTGCAGCCTTCAAGGTCACTGGCCTTCAACCTCTTGAGATCTTTGCCAGCCAGATTCGATGGAACATGGCACTCCAGCTCAGAGCTTGAGCCTTTAAATCGCTTAAACCAATCCCATAAAGACCGGGCCCTGCAGTCACAGATCCATTGGTTCCCGTTGAGACGGAGGTACTGTAGTGACACCAAGGGGTCCATAGTTTCCCCCGTGAGCACAGTCAAATTGTTATTGAACAAGTAAAAGGTTGTCAACTTCCCCAAGTCGTGGAAAGCCCTCCGGTGCACAAAGGACACCCGGTTCTGATGTAACAGTAGGCGGTCCAGATTGATCATACCACGCAACATGTTCTCCGACACCGTTTTGATTTTGTTGCTGTGGAGAAAGAGATAGGTCAGGTTGGCCAAGTCTAGGAAAGTGTCATCATGCAGAGTTAACAAGTTGTTGTCCTGGAGATACAGGTATTGTAGGGAAAACAGTCCTCGGAAAACCCCAACGGGCAAATCAGACAAGCCGCACCTATGCAAGTGCAAGGTGTGCAGTCTTGACAGGCCTCGGAAGGCAGTGGGGCTGATAATCCTCATGTTGCTGTTGTCTCCAATGTCCAGCTGCTCTAGCCTCTCCAGCCCGTAAAATGCGCCAGCCTCAATGTGGCTGATGTTGTTGGAGTAGAGCCAAAGCACAGTCAGGTTGTGGCAAGAGCTGAAGCTGGTCGACTTCACCACCGTCAACTTGTTATTCTGGAGGAATATCCGTTGGCTGCGAATGGGTATCTCTGTTGGGATTGAGGACAGTCCCTGCTGTTGGCATGCCACCGTGGTCCTGGGCTCACTGTAACACACACAGACCCCTGGACAGCACTCAACCTGGGGTATGGAGTTCAGCCATAGCACCAAGAATAAGAGTCTGCTTCCTGGAAAAGAAAGGAAAGAGAAGACTAGATCAGAGTTGAACCGCAGTGCTAAAACCACACCAACAATCCTGCCTACCATTGGATTTCAAATGCTTAGCTGCCATTTTGGGTGAAATATTATTGCACCTGAAATGGAAATTATTTAGATGAGGACTCTTGTTATATTGTAAACGTTCACAAGGGGTCACACTACATGATTTCAAGCCTGATTTGAGCCCGATTTGGCCCTCACGACAAATCGTCACTGATCGTCCCCGCCGCCGATGGTCGTGTAGTGTGAGACGGGCTGTGATGCGATCGATTGCCCTCCGATCCGATCGTAAGCTATTCGGAGCCGCTACGATTTTATTAAACATGTTTAATATTTACGACTCGATCGCCACCGATCATGGAGAGTGACATGACCAGCAGCCAATGAGAGCTGAGCTGACTGAAGAAGAGAAAAGAAACAGGAAGAATAAACATGACAGGAGAATAAGATTTTCATACGTATTTATTAAAAACTACCAATGGTTGTTTTGGGGCACGTTATTTTAAAATACTATACGCTTTTTGTGTTTGTCCACACAGACGAACACAAACAACAACAGTGGCTTGTGGTCGCGTTCTTTCCGCAGTTGTGCACAGATCTACAGAAATCCACTGACCCCATTGGTGGAGCAGCGCAGATCTGCGCTACACAAACGTGACCTGTAAATGTCCACGTCCGTGTTTGTTTACTTTCTCGCTGTCTGGATCACACGTGTTTCTGCGAGATTTGGAGGCTGTGACACAGATCACCACGACAAGGATTTCAGATCAGTCATTTAGTGTGTGTCTCCTGTACTTAAGCGATCGGGTAGTGTGTGCTCCTTCACGACGCAAAAGACACAAATTCGGTGCAAAATAGTCGTTAAGTGTGAGCTGCCCACTGTTCACAAAATCAGGTCGGATTGTAGAAATCATGTAGTGTGACCCCAGCATTAGCCATTGGGTTAATGAAAATGAGAATCTGTTTTCATTTGACTTAGCTTGCTAAATAAATGTTTTAAAATAAAAACCATTATTATATATGTGAAGACTGCATTGGTAACTTATTTTGGGACAAATTTATTTAGTTTTTTAAAATAATTTTCATAGACTTGTAAAAACAGCAGAAAGTTGGAGAAAAAAAAAAGCAAAAACAATAGTTCACTTCTTTTGCAATGGCTTCTTCTTAGAACTGGAAACATAATTAAAATAAAGGGGGAAGAAAACGCCTGAAGGAAATTATCACATTTTATTTTTATTTAATTTCTGCAAAAGTTTAATTACCACCTTTAAGGTTGTGTTGTGGTTTGTGCGAAAAAGTAACCAAACAGTGTTAACATATGCTTGTTAAATAACTGAGGAAGAGAGTTGTGCTGTGTGTGATTTTACAGAGCTCTGGGTGTGCTGCAATGGGAATTGCAGGAAAGGATGTTTAAAAATATCTCCTGTTCCCATTCGATAACACTTTTAGAAATGCTTATTAATTGGAAAAGATACAAAAAGTCTGCAGCTTCCATCTTTTTTCCTTAAAATCTTTGTGACGGTTAGCTGATATGAATGCAAGATTATAGCTGTTATTTGGGCAGTTTGATGATTTGTAAAATGCACTGTAGCGTCTCTCTCTGTAGTGGTACAGTCTGCCTTTTAAGGAGGCCAAACTACCCATGATGCCCAGGGAGTCATTTCTCTTCACTGCTGATGTAGGTGTACAGCAGTAGATGAGAGAAAGCTCTACGGGATGCCTGTTAAATTAAACATGGGTGGGTTTCCAGGGCAAAATCAGCCGAGTTATTAGAGCAAATTGAAATAATCACACATACATAATGCTAGGGATTGACATTTAGCCTATCGTATGAGATAAGTTGGATGTTATGCTTCAGGAGAGTATAGTGTAGATCCAGGGGGGTTTAGATACACAGCTCAAGGGAGATGTACAGTTGTAGCATAGCTATAATTGTTTAGCACAACAGAATGGTAATGCAAAGGAGATGCAGCTCCATACTAAGATATAGATGTATATTAAGATATTATTTTGCCTATTTGTCAGACAGAGATACTAGTTATTTTTCTCCAATTACTCGAAAAGCAAATCTATTTACCTGCAAATGTATATTTCCCTAAACCAGTCCACAACAATACAAAAATACAGAGCACAATCATAAAATGTGTTGCAACAGGAATGAAGTGAGTTGATACAGCAAAGACACAGTCTTAGTTTCCTATGAACACACATTTTCATGGCAAACATTTCTGAGTGGAAGCTTTCACGCAAAGGGCATTCGTGTAGTCAAAGAAACTCTGATTATCAAGCCAGACAAATCCTTGACAGAGTGACATTCATTGACTTGCAGATTGGCCATTGTTTTTGTTTTCTATAAAGCCGGAAAAGTCAGGGAACAGTCACCAGATCAGGGGGCCTTATACAGAGAAATGAGGAATAGCAGCCAGTCCTGTATATGTATATCCCTTGATGCCTGAATATGTTGTTGTCATTTATTTTCGTTATTATTTTACAAAAGAAAATTGCAGGATGCACTTCACAACCCCACACCCTTTCAACCCCTATACCTCTGTTGCATATAAAGAAATAATGAAATAAGAAATAAAAATCTAACTGGATTTACTGTGGATAATCCAGAGGGATGATACATCTCTCTCTCTTTTTTTTTGGTTCCCAGGGCCGAATACCTTGAGGTTCATCCTTTTCTTTTTTTTGAAGGTTTAAATCAAGATAAAGGACGTAAGAGCTCTATTTAAGGAGACCTGGAGTATCATAAATCAGTTGAGTAATTAATGCAGTAAAAAGTGGCTTCAGTTTGACATTAAATTAATTCTACGTGTTGTGCAACCGCTGCCAGAAATAGTTTGTGAATGTTTCGCATTTTATTCCTAGGATGTTGCTTCGTCAGTCTGGTGGTTTATACATATCTACTTGTACAACTTAATTAAACAATAGATTGTGTGTACCCCCTGTCTATCTAGCTGTCTTGCAAACTGCCAAGATCGAACATCGAACAGATGCAGATAAAGGGTTGAATGCATAAGGAAAATGCACAAAACAAGCAGAAAAGGCATTCATTTTAACTATTCAATCAATTTAGAGATTGCCATGACTTCAGCTAAAAAATATTGTGGTTTTAAAGCTTTTCAATGAGTATTATTTTCTGTCAAATGCCTCGTCTACCTTTCCATTGACAGCCTCGACAGCACGCACAGTTCACTCGAGAGAGGGGTTAGTGGGACCGCAACGGAAGCTGTGACAGATGTTTGACATGACACTTTACTCCGTTAATGGTATGAGAAGACCAGTGTCGGTACAGATGGCGTGTGTGTGTTCTACAATCATGTCGCAGTTTGTACGCTCGCTATAAATACTTAGAAGACCTTCAACTGATGAGGCACTACGCATAGCCTTGTATTCCCGTGGATAAATATACCCAGCTTGACTGCCAACACCGTGAGAGTCTCCTTAATTCATCAGCTCACCACTCTCAAGGCCCAACACCTCTCTGAGAAGGGAAACATCCTCCAACCGAGAGAGCCCAACCCTGTGATAACCAGCGTAAGCTTCTGCTGCGTATTTTTTCAGCTCTCAATCCGGCTGAACAGAGATGGGATACCATTTCTCATTTTTCACTAAGCATTAGTAAGCTGACATTTTCATTTTTTTTATGTTGGCAAGGATGGCCTTTTATGAAACTCAACCCAAAGGAGAAATTGGAGGAGCGAACAACATCATCAGATTTCCAGATGAACACATTTAGTGGCAACTGTAATACCTCCCATCAGTTTTTCCCCCCAAACTCAAATTATATAAGGCTGGCACTGTTGCTAGTTAAACATCCAACACTTGCTTGGTGTGATAATATGCCTTCCTAACATGTTCCCTGCATCTTTCACTTTGGAGGAGCTCATATATAGATGTGTAAAACTGGCAGGGTTTGGACCACTGCAGATAGATACAAATATCTTTACTGTGCCTTGAGAGAGAGAACGTTGATGTTAGGCAACTGAATACATGTCAAGCTCTGACGTTTCACCTTTAGACATCCGTGCTTGGTGTAATAACATTGTAATAACAATTAGCATAATTTCCTTGTAATAACAATGAGTGTACCTACATCATTCTGCCATAGCTACGCATTGATCCTGATGGGCACTTGGCTCAGCCCGCGCAGTCTTTGTTTGACCTCCTCCACATTCTCCACATTGAGTAAAATCCATCTCCAGTATGCTTTCTCACCCCATCCGCTGTGAATGTAGAAGCCAGTTAAGTGCTTCCTAAGGGTCCCGGTCTAATTAATGCAGGATGGCATGTCTGGGAGTCATCCCAGGGTCGAAACATGACTATCCTCACACTGCTTTCTCCATATGCTCTCGTTTTGTTTATGGAACCTGATTTCCCCACATGATCCGCAAAGCCGATGCTGTTCCTGAACCAAGTTTTGGCTGTTTTTCTCTAGTGAGGTGGTGGATAAACCCATTTTTAATCTGCCTGGCTCATTCTCCAACTTTTTTTTTTTAATTTACTTAGTTTTTTTGTCAGTTCATACAACTACTGCCTCTTCCCCAATGCCGCTGTTATAAGCTTTCCACAAACAATGTTGCACCGTTATTATTTGCTGAATTGATTTTTGTTCCCCCCCCCAAAAAAAAAAAAAAAAACACGTCGGCAAACTAACACACATCTATCTGTGTTTCGATTTAACCTTTCATGCTCAACCCTAGAAAAAATTTAAAAACTCCCTTAGGAAGGATCGGGTTTCAGCAGCAAACCAGATAATGAGCGTTTACTGTCATGCTTAGGTGAGCTTTAATTCTCTCTCATTCTGTTTTATTTTTTATCTGTTTTCATTTCTTTATCATATCAACTCATTTATTTGTCAGAGCATTACATACGATACAGTATCAATGAAACTCCTGAACCTTGAGGAGTACTGTACTGATTATCCTAGCTGCATGCTTCAACAATCACACACACGTTTCATGTGTGTATATATATATATATATATATATATATATATATATATATATATATATATATATATATATATATGTATGTTAAGATCCTGAATGTATCTGTAATATGTAATTAAATTGGCTTGGCAATATGCAACAGCCCTAACATGCACAGAATCACACGTATCCATCTCAGCTGAGGTTTGTTGAAGTATATAGAAATGGAAGCATTACTTCACCTCCATTTTCCCTGTCGTTTTCCATAAGATAGAGGCCTCTTCCGATTTACTTCAGCCTGTCTCTCGCTTCCAGTGAAATTTACTCCACTGCATAAAAGGATAAGCTCTGAAGTGTTTAGTGAACCTGTACTTTTCCATTTCAGCATCTCAGTGAAGCCATTGATTTGAAAGGACCTGCTACACGCCGGGCGCCGCGGCTTCAGAGGCTCTGTTCTCCTCCAAAGTGCATTACTCTGTTGCGCATTATTTAATGGGGCTGAGAATTTAGGACAGTGTGTCTCTCTCGGAAACGGGGTGGGTTGTTGTTGTTGTCCCCTAAGACCGAATCATCTACAAACTCAAGGCCCGTATGAATTGTATTTAGACCACATTGCTCATAGTGAATTTAAACAAAGCATTTTAAATGGCAAGAGAGCAAAAGATGTGAATGCAATGCCACAAAATATATTGATCTTAATTGTCAGTTTACCCATGTAATTACACCCTGTTGTGTTAAAACACTGATACACAAAATGAAATATACCAGGCATATGAATACATTTCTCTGGACGCCGTGTACAGCTTTTTCAGATACATGGTTATTACACATTTACATATTAAGTCAAATGCATCTTTTAATACCAATTTCTCAAAAAGTGTTATTTATAGGTGACCTAAAAAAGAGAATTGCACATTCTGTTGTTTGTAACTTCAACGTGAATCGGGGGTCGGAAGTATGAATGGCATCTCCTGCTTCACAAATTCTAAATTATACCCCCCCACACACTGCACCTAGGTATCTTTAGTGTACACCCCTTGAACTTCCTACTCCCTAACCCTCCCATCTTGCTCCAAACCCGTACAAGTACACCCACACACCTTTTCAGAAGAGACATGCCAAATACAATTTGTTCTCTTCGCCTCAAGTTCAACATTCAAATGCTGCTCTAAATTCCACACCGGTCTTTTATAAATACATATACTGTAGGAAATGGGCTCTTACCAGTTTTGCTGCTTTTCAGAACAACTAATCCCTGTGGACACAATCTGTATATGCGATTCTAATTTATAGTTCATTTGTATATACAGAATGACTCATATACGAGAGTACAGGTATTTAAAACAATGTAGAAATGTAGAAAGTCTTGGCTGTGTTTAGGTTTTTGAGAGTCAGCAGTGACACAAATGTATGCACATATCTTATCAATTAAGCAGTCAATTAAATGAAAGACCGACCATTACAGATAAAGAAAAAAAGGAACACCGAGCCCGTTGATATGGTAGAAAGGAAAAATGTCTTGCATACAGACGAGGAGACAATTAGCAAATGAGCTGTGGAGGGATCAGATTCTGTCTGCCTCCCATCTGACACTGTGCCTCGGCGAACAGATGGCTCATAAATAACTGAAGAAACCAGTAAAGTGAGTGACAAAAAGAGTGCAAATTCACAACTTTACAAGAGCATAGCCTTCAGATCAGCTTTATTTATACCACAGGTCATAGAAATTACCCAGCCAAGGAAAGTAAGCTGGAGAAGGCACATACATAAGGAACCGCACGTTGAAGGTGGTAAGAGTGGCTGCCAGGCAATTTCAACTGCAACTAAATAAGGGGGTGGCACTGTCTTTTAGCCTATCTTCTGTTCATCGTATTATTCCCCTATGGTTTTAAATAGAAGATCGGGAATTAATTCCAGTTTATTCAGGATAATACATGAGCAGCCATGGAATGAATGGATCATACAGTCACATGCCTTTAAGTGTACATTTCTGAATTCAAATTTTTCAGATGTCTGTTGAACTGATGCAACCATTTAAGTGATGCTGTTCTGTTTGACATCACTGGACTGTATGTTTTGCCTGTAGTTCTTCTGTAAGTTTGACTGAACAATATGTCTCTTCTTCCATCTAATTAATTTTGTCCTGGTGTGAGAGCTTTCCCCTGATAAATGTGCCAGCTGTGAATCTTGCTGTTGGTAAGGGCGATTAAAACCACAGGCATTTGTTCACTTTTGAAGAAGTCCCTAGCCTGTTGTATTGTAGATGGAGCCCGTATAATTAATCTGTTGCAGAAGCATTTATAAAATGTCCATTTCATATTTTGTATTTTGTGCCTTACTGGTATATGAACAAATGAAATACATTTGAAAAATGTCCTACCACTGCAAATTATACGAAGTACATTTTAATTCAATTAAATATACTTTACACTACTTTTATGAGAATATATTTGAGAATTTAATTGTCGGAAAAAGTAAGTTAAGATGATAAGACGGCAGAAAACTGAATTTAACGGCTGATTTCACTCTTGTGTAACAGGTTTGTACTATGGCTGACAAAGTTGCAAACTGGTCTCTCATCCACTGAGATTGAATTATGACAAACCAGTAGTCGTGTCCCCACGCACTGCACAGAGAACGAAGGGAAAACAAGCTTTTTTGGCAAGGAACAATGTTTTCTCAGTGGTGGAACTCAAAGACTCAAATGCATCAAAAATAAATGACTTGGAAAACACTTACACCTCTTTTTTTGTGTTAAGTAAGTTAAAATGTGAGTGCATGTTGCTCTAGAGCTTGAAAATACATGCTCCTCTTTTTTATCTACATTAATAACCTCCCTTTATCCTCTGTGGATTCTTCACATCTTTATGCATATGTGAGAGAGAATGGAATCCAGAACAGACGAGCATAGAATAACTCTTGTATAACGATTGTCAGAGATATAACTGATGTACAACGATGTGTCAGTAATATAACTGATGTATAACGATGTGTCAGTGATGATCATTTCATACAGGGAAAAATTGGAAGAGGTCTGAAAAGTCTGTTCACACTAATGATGGTAAAGGTAGTTTGAAATAACAAAGAAATTAATCTCAAAGTGACTTGACATAATTCTGAGGATTGTTTCCTGCGTCAGCTGGATAATAATGGCTGCTCTGTATGTAAATGTGCAATTTGCACACCTCTGCCTTACTTGTGCTACCTAGCACAAGATTAAACAAATGTCGTACATCTTTTGTTCTTCTCTCCATTTACCATTTTAATAAGGCTGCTGTAATCTAATTATTTTAGGCAAATCAAACATTACTTTGATGAATTACATGCGAGTTTTTGTGTGAGTCAGTTCTGTGTGAAACGGCACCAGATTGTGTTTTCCTTTCAGTTGCGCAGTGATTGAAAGCAGATAAAACGCTGAGATGAATGTGTCCGTAACTAGGGCTGGGCTTGATTGGCAACCACAAAGCAATGGTCTCTGCTAAAGACCCAGATCTGCACTAGTCTGTGCTTTAATTACTTGTTTATGTTCTGAACAACGTGAACAATAAATGCTGGTTCTTATTCATACTCAACCATTGCGTAGATACTGTGTTCAGTCTGAATGGATTCCTACACAATGTTTTGAGTGATATGCCTGTCTCACATGGGTAACTTGAAAATAAAGCAGGAACAGTCAGAAAAAGTGCAGGGACAAGTGACTACACTGCAGTGTTATTGTGCGGACTAATTAAATATGATGCCTCGTTACCAACAGAATATGCTCATTTATGACACATAAGGATGACTTGTAACCAGTGATTTCAAAATCAACTCTACTGGCTTAATGGGATAGTTTACAGTGGAATCAACATGATAATTCGGTAAATATTTTAAGAAAGTGAACTTAATTGGTGGGAAACCTGTCTTGACTGTATATATGTAATGACATTATGTATTTATTTCAGATAATGTCATTTCATCCAGATTAGGAGATCCCCCAAAATAAGATAAAAGCTAACACTTACGGTATATGTATTTACTGTTCTTATAGATGGGACTTTCAGAAAAAGAGCGCAAACAAGAATAATAGCTAGTCAGACAGCTGACAGGCCAAGTGAAACATCTATACCTTAAAAGAAGCACTTAGAGACATTCAATAGAAAGATACCCATTCGTGTGCATGGGTGATGGGTGACAATGCACAACCATCACTGTAATCCGAAGGCCAAACTACTGTTTTTAATAAGTTCTTGGATAACATCCTATCATTTGATGAGTGACAGAAGTGTTCATTTTAACAAAGCAAGGACCAAGGTTCATCTGGATTTAAATTGTTTTACAACTTAGTTTTTAGTTTAAGGAATATGTTTAATTCATTACATTGTTCTTCCATTGCAATATGTTTCTTTTAAATGAATATAAGAATGCAATTCCCGCTATTACATTGCAAATTACTTATTTTGCTTAGTTATATTCTAGTGGAAAAAATACAATTTTGTCTTTGACTGCAATATGGAGTAAATTGATACTGTGACCAAATATATTCTAATGGGAAAAGGCTGGTTTTGAAATAAAACAACTTTCCAATGATCTTTAGGAAATTAGTTTGGTAAACAGTTTCCGCATCGGTGTAAGTATGTTCATTCGATATCCACCACAGAGCATCTCGCAAATACAGTTGGGAAAATGAAAATTTCATCTTTATAGGGAAAAGGACTGTGCTTATAACATCCTTGAATACATTTCAGACCTTTGCAGTATGTCCATACAATTTGCCGTATTTGGTTGTCATTTGGTTTTACATGGTTGTCATAGATATCAAATTTTTAAATAAATACAGTTTACAGTATGTACCTTTACATGTAGAATTATTATACCAGTTTTGGAGAGTGCAGAGGATTGAATAAACTGCTACTAATTATAAATTATTCAAATACGCTTTGAATCCAAACCTAGAAATTCTATCGGTTGTCCTGCCATGGGATACCTTTCTGTTTGACATATACTCTCTTTAACGTTTACAAGACTCGTGAAACTGAAACCGGATGCAGAGTGACAACAATGGCCTGCCTACCTGCCAAACACTTTCCCTGGCTATAACAGAAACTGCGCTGCGATACCCCGGTACCAGAATTCATCCTAAACTTCCATTCCGCAGAAATTCAATTTCTTATTCATAATCTAAGATGGCCACCATTAATCCCTATCAACCTCGCTCTCCTGACAAGATTGCCTCCTCGCACCTTTCAATTAGTGACTCCAGTCCTGACAAACCCCCGCACCAATGCTAAAGTACTTTGAACAACCACGAAAAGACCGCCTGTAAAACAACCGATTGATTGGCGTCAACGCTGTGCACTAGAAACACAAGAAACATCCTTTCGGGTTTGAATTCCTCTTTTAAATTACCAGTGGATGCACGCCAAGGCTACCACTATATGTGCTCCTTTCACGAAACGTTCAATTCAGACGGTCGTGTTTTGAACAAAAGATGCTGCTTTCTTGAAAGAATGCTTCTATTCCCCAGCCAGCACAGCAGCTGGTTAGAACTGGTTATTAATTTTTGAAAAGCCTGCAATGCAGTGGGCTCACAACAGATGTTTAAAGCAATGATATTTAATGTCTGTGGGTCTAGCTTTGAAAGAAAGATGCCCACCATCTAGAAAGCATTCATAGCTTTTAATTGCATGATGGCAAATCCATTAGATTTGAATTCCTAAGCAAATGTGTACGCTGTCAAAGACTGCAGAACAACTCCTTGGAAGCATGCTCATCTTAAGCCTTTTGGAGCACAGGATAACAAATAATTCCTTGGGATAAGGAGTCGTGTATTCTTGACTGCATGCTAGACAGATGGGTTGGGAGCTCCTCAAGTTTTAGATAGATGGTTTACTAACATAGAGATAAGGAGCAATGCAATCTCCACATCGCCAGCTACTCCAGAACACCTTTCACTTACAAGCTTCACGTGGCACGCTTGATTTCACAGACTTAATCTCATAGTCAGCCTTGCTTGAAGCATAGTAAACTAGCATAAAACATGGACAGCATTGAAAACGCTCAAGATTAATCAACTATAAGAGATGGTGAGAGCACTCTCTCAAAGCATGAATGATAGATTACAACAGATGCATTTAATATCCACATCAGTATGGTCCAAAAGACAAACCAGACATATGATGGTCATTTTACCTCTTTTAACAAGTGCAGAAACTCATAAAGACATGACTTATTGTTATGAAACCCAGAAGTGACATTAACATTAGACTGCTGATATATGGTTTATTGTTATTCAATTTAACCATAACTCCCCTCGGTTATCAGTATTCAGACTGCTAAGAGAGACTGACATAAAAACACACACAATGTTAATGTTCTTGATTACAACAGAACTGATTATAACAAGAGCCGTGATTCAAACCTGAAGCATTTATAGCCGGTGAGATGATTGCATTGAGAAAATTACAGTTCAAGTAGCAAACAGTCACACATTACCTAATGCTAACAGGAACACAGGAGTCAAACCTGTAATTGACGAAGTGGAAACCTCTCACGGATGCCCTTCCCATTTTAATTCAGAGATTCGAAAATAAAGAGTCCCCCCAGAGGCTTAGCTAATGTTTTGAAATGAGATGTCCTGCGATTAAGTCTGTTCTACTAGTTCGGGGCGGCTTTCCGGTGCTTTACGTCTTAATGAAGCCAAAGATCCTAACACCCTGGAGGGAACTGACCATTAATAGCAATTTCAATTCCTGCAGCCAGTTCATGTACCTCAATGTTTGGATGGAGGGCATAATATAGGCAGGGAAAGTGCCAGCTGTGCCTCATATTGTGATTTTCCCCTTCTGCATGTAACACTCGACATCGGGACACAAAAAGCACACACATCACAGCTAACTAAATCTAATCTAAAATCTGTAATGGATGCTTGGGTCTCAGTTGCACCTATTAAATTATGAAGGCTATCCTGACATATTAATTATACTTTTGCATTAAAATCCCAACACTGGAGTCGCATGCACGCCCATTCAGGACATTGTTATCTTTCGAATTGCTAGTATGAGCAGTTGTGTTTATTCTATATATAACACAATAGGTTCCTTGATCCACCCACTGCCTTTGTTTGAACCCTTATTTCTGCAGATGAAATGAAGCAGACATTTTGCTAGTTTCCCTGTTCCCTAACTGCCAAGTGGATTTGTAAGGCTTTTCCATTACAACATGCGATTCCTAGCATGGCGGTTTTCACTGAAACACTAAATTGAATGCAGGATTTCACAGTAGAAAGGACATTTAAATTGGGGGGTTTAATATTTTTTTAACTAACATAATAAACCCTTTGTTCTGATTGACCTGTATTAGGTCAGTCTAAGATGTATGCAAATTGTTTATTGGACAGTGTTGAACATTTGAGATCTCAGTGCTGGGGTATAACACACAGGCAAGCTTAAATTCACAAAGTTAAATTAAATCACTGAACCGTGGTTTCATTCAATCAGGAAAATTTGGATTTCAGAGCCATCTGCTTCTTTTTGATGTTGCTGGTGCTGACGCTGTAAGCCAGCAATTACATGGCAAAGCATTCAGTCATCCTAAGATTTTGGGAACAGGCGCTCTTAGGGTGGCAGTTTGGGGTTTCAGATGGCACGCTGAGTTGTTCAAGAAATGCCGTCCAGTGGCCTTTTTTTGGAGTGTGACTTGCTGCCACCGCCCCCTGGACGACCATCCAGATGCATCTACGACAGGGGGAGTGCTATATTCAATAATACAGCCCTTTGAGGTAGATCTCCTCTGAAGACACTCACTGTGCAAAGAAAGTGCACTGAATTATTCACTCTGTGCTCCTATTCAGCCGGGCCATGGTGCACGGAGAGCGCACTTTAGCCACACTAAAGAAAATGGATTCCCAGGGAAGGGTGGCGATAACACTGGACCACTGAACTCTGATACTTCTGCCGAGTCAAAAGGTACCCTTCAGCTTTATTGCTGCACTGATAAGGAACTTCTTTACATCAGCTGGTTATTGATCTATTGCCTTTTCATTTAAAGGGCATGTCCTGGCTTTCAATGCCTTCCTGCCGGGAAACGATTTGCTTTTATCTTACACGCGTACAATGGTTTGGAGTCAGCTAACGTGAAATTAGCTTGTATACCCTATTGCTAGAAGGAATGCGCTTAAATAGATAGCAGAATGGTGAATACATGAAGGTATGACAAGTTTAACAAGTAGTTACAGCACAGTGGTGTGCGTTGCTGGCGTCTGATAAGGGGGAATCTTACAGCAGGCGGAGAATTCGACGCAGGTGCCGGCCCTATCTTCTGCCACAGTTCAGCTCATCATAAGTGGAGTCTGAAGAGCATGCTTAGATGTGAAAAGGGGATAAATGGGAGGGGGGCCTTGACTGGAAACTTTGCTACACCTTTTTTTTGTCCTTTTCCCTGTGGTGTTGATTTGTTCAGTCAAGTCACTACCTGAAATCGCTGGAAAATGAACATTGTGCTTTTCCAACTGGTATGAAGCTGGCTGAGCAGGTTTTAATATTCAAAATCATTTATATGTATATATATATATAAAAAAAAAAAACTGGGTTTAGTTTTGTATGAGTCCCCTGCAGAAGTGTGCAAAACTCATTCCTGTAGCTAATGAACATAAATTAGGCTGGCATTCTATACATGATGGGAGGAGGATTTTTTTTTCCTCAATTAACCAACTGCAATTAGTCATTTCGCAGGTGCTTTGATGCAAAACATCTTACAGATTGTAGCTGCTGCAGAGTCACTTACAATAGGTCATATGTTGTTTGTTTTTTTTGCATCTTTTGAAGGACCTTGAGTATCAGAGCCAAGGATTGTACCAGAAGCCATTACCCTTAACCACTTTTACCACATTAAGAACTCTAATCCCTACCATGAATCTGAAGTTTTTAGTTTCAGGTTCCTAAACTACCAGGTTGTACCTGTGTCTTTGTGAGATAAATTGGCAGAGATTGTATTTATTTGCAATGCTGCCTTTGCATTGTCATAAATCAACTGCTAACCATGCGTTGGTGATATAAGACATAAGACGAACATTTCACTTCGCTCTTCTCTCTTCCTTGCAGCCACTCTTTATCGACCAGGGCTAGAGACTTCAAATTCAGCTTGAAATGCCATGATGTTACACGAATCTCATTTGTGACATGGTACTAACAGGAGACTTGGATTGTTGGTGGGAGAACTGTTATTGTCAAAACCGATGTTATGTGACTTATTTCTGATCCCACTATCTAATTATCTCTACTGGTATGTAACATTCCCTGCAAATCAATAGTGTGAGCTTTCACAGAGACGCAACGGACCCATGGAGGAAAAAAATAACTGAAAGAAATAAAAGCCCTAATACAAAGGTACATCTGTGGTTGTCACACAATTATGCCATACAGTCAGTCATGACTTCCAAAGGCAAACAGGTAGAAGACTAATCAGAGAAGAATGATCTCCAGGCTATGTATAGGAAACCGTGTCAGTCACTTATACAGAGGCATTCCACTATTATTTATTTTCTAAGTCCTTTTTTTTATTTCCGTTTAAATGTTTTTCTTCTCTTCCACAAAACTGCTTTGACAGGAAACAAAACTTGAGATTGTGTTCACTTGCTTTTTCTGCTTCCACAAGCATTTTTTTCCAGTAGCTGCAGGGAAATTAACTTGTCACAAAGTTTCTTAGTAAAGCAAACAGTAAATGTGCAAAATATGCTGATGTACAATTTAACTAAATTTGCAGACCATAGACAGAAAATAAAAATAAATGCATAATATAGATAGATCAGTAAATATATATATATATATATATATATATATATATATATATATATATATATATATATATATATAAATAGATAGATAGATAGATAGATAGGTACTTATATATATATATATATATATATATATATATATATATATATATATATATATATATATATACTGAAATAGTATTTCTTTTTTTAACCCTGGTACTTGCTTTTTAAAATCTCTTCCTTAGCTCTTTGTGGCGTGTTTAATTAAATCTGCCTTTCCCCAGCAGAAAAAAATATATATCTTTTGAGCTACTCCGCAGTTTAGTGTCACTATCCAAGTGGTTTCAGAATTCACGTCTTGCATACACAAATACATGGATGTTGGGAACTAATAAAAACATACTAGATATTTGTTTTTATTATTACTATTATTGATCTACAAGCTCAACTAAGAGTGTACATATTCTTGAGAGGACTGGCAGATTTGAAAGATGTCTAAAGTATGATAAATATCAGCCTGTCTCACATTATGTCGCTCCTCTAGTCAGGGCTTTGAGTCCTAGGCATAGATTCACACTCTTATGTTCACCCAATCCGGTCTCGGGGGAGGTACATGCAATCTGTTTTATAAATAACTGTCTCCTTCTGTTTGCATAGTGAACCTGTTCTCGGGGCTACTAGGATACTGTAGCACATGGCACAGATAGCTCAGGTAGTGGAGTTTACTGCTGAAGACGTCCAATGCAACACAATCCTATAGACGGGGGGGAAAACAAATCTGATATTACAGTGATTCATCTTTACAGAGGCAAACCTGATAAACAAAAATAATTTGTTCTGGAATGAGATAAAATATATTCTTACAGTGTTGTGCAACCAAATAATAAAATATGTCCTTTTCTTTTCCAGTAGATCTTACAATATATGTTTTTTTTATTATTTGAATCGACATTATTATGACCATCATTGTTAATAATAATAATCATAATAAATATAATGCAGATCTTGTTCTTGATTAATCCTGACACACATGATTTGTGCTTGTATAGGTTAGACACAAAATGGCTGGTCTGTAGTCAGTTTAAAGCAGTTGCATTAAAAACAGAAGATTTTCAGCCTGATCTTCCATGTAGAAGCGCTTTGTGTTTGTGCATGGATAATCTAGAACAAGGATGGAACACTGCCTTAAAAAAAGAAGAAGAAAAATACATATAAATAATATTACAGCAGTCCCATACTTGACCTATGCAGCAATCAGTGCTGCACGGTGTCGACAGTGAGATAAGTGCTGTGATATGAAGTTGACTCCACTTTTCTCTACGGTGAACCCAATCACCTTCCAACTGTGGGAAGTCCAATATATCTCGATTTTCCTGCCAGAAGCGAAGTTGAACAGTTACTTGTGAACAACACCCTTATTACACCAAGGATTGCAAACCCAGCTCTATAAAAATTGAATGCCTACACAGCCCTAAACCTGTGAAATACCGTATTCTGTCACCTAGGACGGAGATGTATCCTTCTAGTTCATTTGGTTAAATCCTGTTGATCACAGACTGAGCAGATGACACCAGCTATGAAGACCAAGTCCACGAATAAAGCATCATGTCACCCATATTGAGGCAAACACTGTGAAGAGAAAAACTGTCTTTTCCTGACCCTCATCTGAGAAAGCACAAGCCTCCTTTCATTAGCTTCTATCCATTTTTAATTGGAGGTAGAGGCATAAATCTTCCCCTCATCCCTCAATCAGAATACAAAGTAGCTTGTTCTCATTATTTATAGAGTGGAATTAATGTGAGGCACACCTGACATGCCGTGGAAAAGGTGTTGGATGTGGCAAGTCTGCAGAAGTCATATGTCTTCTCTTTCTTTCATTATCTGCTGTGATAACGTATATGTGTAAAATAGCACAAGCCTGCCCCCTAGTGTTCACACGTATCCCCCTGACACCACTGTCTGGACTCCATCGTAGCAATCTGCACAAAATGCGTCCCAACAAAGAGACACAGTGGTAACTATCCAAACTGATCTTTTCAAGACCTCTCCTGTCCTTTCCTCTTATTGTTTTCTTCAAGGTATTTTTATTTTTAATGGCACATGCACAGTATTTCGGAAATGTTCAGCCTTCATGGCTTCTACATCCACAGCAGGGTTTATTTTCACAGAAATTGATTTTTAATGT
Source organism: Amia ocellicauda (assembly GCF_036373705.1). Lineage (NCBI taxonomy): Eukaryota > Metazoa > Chordata > Actinopteri > Amiiformes > Amiidae > Amia > Amia ocellicauda. Next base: position 18,279,461 of record NC_089866.1, on the reverse strand, counting down.
TGTGAAACCAGCTTTCCTTTTATCAACCCTTGAGTCCTGGCTTCAAGAAACAGTTACATTTGTGGATTTCTGCAGCCCGCTGTTTCCCATACCTCATAACGACTTCTCTGCCAAGTCCCTGTCTTTTATCATAAACAAAGTTATTGATCCTTTGGGTGCATTTTTGATTTGTAATTCTATACAGTATATGATTTCAGGTTATTCTCTGATGCATTTCAATCTGCCATGCAGACAAGTGAAATAGTTCATAGTTGCAAATGCCCCTGAAAAGCACAAATAAACTATTATCCAGAAACAAAAGGAAAATCACTTGATTAATCAATGCTTGTTGCTATGTACTGCACTTAGACACAAACAAACACAAAGGCACACCCATATAGTGCATATGTTAGTTGACCACATTGTCTAGGGCTGTAATGTGATCATTTTAAAGCAGTATACAGAACTACAGGAGATATAAAAAGTTATTTTTAGTGTTACAGTTCAGAATTTTACCCCATTTCCCATTGAGACCACAATGTTTAAATTAACATATTGATCTACAAGTAAGCATACATTTTTCATCTTAAAATAAAAGCTCACAAACACAGGACGTTGAATACTGTGGATATAAGTTTGCAGACTTTCTTATCTGTTTTATGCAAAAGGCTTCAATCTGAGCTGATGTAATCACTAGGAAACCAATATTACTAATCCACAGCCAATCACAGAGCAGTACCTGGGCAAGGAACATAGTAATGAAGAGAGGTTTACTCTCTGTGCATGCCAGTGCTGTTTACACGGCAATCTCAGTGCCAATGTGAGAATCAAAGTTTTGTCATAAAAAATGCACAAAATAACAGATGAAATCCATAAACAATGCAACTCTTAACAATAGTAATATCTGACTTGGGAGGTTATTATCTTACAGTTCTGTTTTGCATTTTTATGTAAGCAGTGTAGAAAAGCCCGCAGGCATGCAGGGAAAAAAGGCACAAGGGAAGTCCAGGGCTCATTATTAAAACGGCTATGAATGAGGGCTAGAAAATCAGCATGCACTTTCCTCTCCCAGGTGGATTAGTACTTGGCATTCAAAGGTCTCTGCTAAATGTGAAGCAATCCCCTTAAATGTTCCCCCCAAAATATATCTGTTAAAACATTGCTTCAATTAAAGTTGGTCCTTGTCTCGAAGCATGCTCTGCTGTACTTCCATTTTATTTCTAGCTAACAGGCAGTACCGTGCCTTCAGAGGAGGAAGCAATCTTAGTCGGGTGCCAGGTAATCCAAAATACAACCTCTGTCTTTGTTGACTGGATTTGCATTAAAATAACATCAAAATAGAAAGCACTCTCTGCCTGACAAATTTCACATAACAATCTCTTTGGATACTTCTGCGGTGTATGAATATGGTCTACTTTTATCGTTCATGAGGTTGCCATATGTTTTTGTGTTTTAAAAGCCTGCGCTGTCAACACAAAACCTGGGCCATGTCAAGTGTTTATTTCTGCAAGTGTGTTTTTCTTTATTTTTTTACTATTTCAGGTCAACATTTAAAAGCATGGTATTATCCACCATATGGCTATTAAAGTCCATTTTGGTGTATCAATGAACCAGAGTTGAACTGACACTCAAACCAGGGGATTTTAAAGTCTTATGACTTATATTAAGAAAGGCAAGAGATGTTGCATAACAGTACTTTTATTTCCCCCTGATGCTCTGAAAAAATACAATTAGAAATTAAAAGAAGAAATGTAATATCCTAAATTTCACACCTATTGCCTCATTAATTCCTAGGCTATAGATCGAACCCTGGTTAGATGAAAGACCAAGCTGCCAGGTACTAAGCATTGCATTTGAAAAGAGCAGGAAGTAGGGAGACCCACCTCCTAGTGGCATTGCTCCCTTCACTCTGAGACCAAACAACTTCAAGGTGTTGGTGGTTTACATTCTCTATCAGGGGACCAGAGTGATTATATCTTTAACCTAAAAATCCCTTTCAAGTAGACTGGAGCTATGGGTTTGGGACATTGAGTGCCAACGTGAGGTAGACTGGAAGGGCACCACCAGCAGAGCAGAGATTGGCAGGGGATTGCAGCTGAGCCACCTTGAGGACCCATGAGCAGGGCTACGATTTTGTCATGGTAGATAATTGTGTTTACCTACCTGCCTTTTCAAATGTTCTCGCCGACTTTGTTTCTTAATTAGACTGCTGTGAAAGCTAGTAATTGTGATGAGATTGTATTTATTGATGAGCAACAGCCTCCAGATCACTTAGCATCAAGGTACCTCCACAACACCGCAAATGTTTAATTAATTCATCAGTCACAGTGCAACACGTTCTACATTCCTACAACATAGCTAAACTCCGTAGCACAAAATGCTTCAATGTCTTTTCCTCAGACTTTTGAACTTTACTACAATAGCCTTCACGCAAGTCTTATTAATAAACAACATCAACTACAAACGTTGTAAAAGGCAGGTAGGTAAACACAATTATCACCGTGAAAATATCGTAACCCTATCCATGAGTCTGTGTAATGCACGACAGATTCCTCTGAGTTTAAGCTCTTGATTGACACAGATACACAGAGCACAGCTAACTGACAATGAGGTACAGCCAATAAGGAGACCAGCCCTCTGGTCAAGTATGGCACCATGTGCCAAGGTCATAACTTTGATGTCAACAATCCAATATGGCAGGCACTGCATGGAGAGGGCAGTAATGTTCAGACTGTACAATGCACTAGTTAGAGCTTATCTGGATACTGTGGACAGTTCTGGGCTCCACACTTCAAGAAAGATATCGCTGCTCTAGAGGCAGTTCAGAGGAGAACAACCAGACTTATTCCAGGTCTGAAGGGAATGTCCTACTGAGAGACTGAGGGACCTGAACCTTTTCACCCTGGAACAGAGGAGACTACGTGGGGACTTGATCTAAGTCTTCAAAATCATGAAAGGCATTGACCACATCAAACCAGAGGAGCTTTTCCAGATCAGCAGGGACACGCGCACCCGGGGACACAAATGGAAATTGGGCTTCAAGGCATTCAAGACAGAAACAGGAGACACTTCTTCACACAGAGAGGCATCACAATCTGAACAAACTCCCCAGCGATGTGTTTGAAGCGTCAATTTGGGAACATTTAAAAATAGACTGGATAGGATCCTTGGATCACTTAGTTATTAAAGGACACCAAACGAGCATGATGGGGTGAAAAGCCTCCTCTCGATTGGACACTTTCTTATGTTCTTATGAGAGGGCCTGACCCAGGGTCCGAGCACCATAACAGACAGAAAGCTGTCTGGAATGACTCGGTGACCTCGTCGCTCAGTATAGCAACCGGGACTGGTCAGAGCGTACTCATCTGCCAATCTTCCTCACATGAGAAGGGATGAAGTTCATTTCAATGACTGATTGAGGCGGAGTGGCGACCTCAGCAGGAAGGACAGGTTCAGGTGTGCTGAGACACTATAACCTTTGTCAGCAAATTCTGGGCAATCCTGCTGAGGCAAATCCTGGCAGCTTTGTAATACAATGCTTCTTTAACACCTCCTGCCCCTTTAGCAGCCATTTCCCATACCCTTGGTGGCTGCTTTCAACTTGAAAGGGAACCATACGATCATGATGTATGGTCACATAAATCTTATGCTGTAGATGCGGTTCCCCCTCGCTAAATAGCTGAATGATAGGTGCATGTGTTTTTACCAGAGGTAGGTGGAAATACATCAATAGAAGTGAAAGGTAGTTGGCTGGCCTTGTAAGCATTTGAGTTGACATCTATCTTCATCAAAACATTGCCTTTCAAAATTCTCTGTTTCCACCTTTTTCCCCCCTCATCTGTCAGCTGCTACAAAATGTATCACGATCATGATCTGCACAGTTCGAAATGTATCATTACAGCCATAAATAATTCAAGGAAAATTTGAATACAGTATGTTTTGCCGTGTCTCGCCCTTGTTAGACTCAGACGACGTCATGGCGTTTGAAACACGCTCGACTTGAAATAATCCAGATGGTTTCGTGTTTTTAAAAGTGGTTCTTTTGCTTTTTGTTTTTCATGTGTAATCTGTAATGGCCTTTGAGTTGCATTCTGACAAGTCAAACTCCCAATGGTGTTTGACTGTGTTGCAAATATAACTTACTGTGCAATCTATTAACTTTCTGAAAGGGGCTGCCTGCACTTCTGTTCTAATGGGAAAAACTGACGCAATCGCAATGTCATCGTGCGTCTAATCACACATCTGATGTGTAGCTGTTAGTTTGGGTTTCAATATTCAAATTGAGCATGAACTGAATGCGTGAGCGGCCAGAAGCAAAGTGCTCTGTGCTGACAAATCCACTGCAATATTATTGGCCACAACACAGATGTTGTTTTTATTAAGGAGAGGTGAGGATGAGAGCAGACGCAGCACACATGATGCAGATGATATTCAGGGAAATACTCTCAGGTGAGAGCCAAGCTTGATTTTGTTTTGGCCTTTTGTCTTCTGATCGCCTGTCTAGATCAAACGTTTGAAATTAATCTTTATGACGCATTTCTCAGAATATATGCCACAGACCTTTAGGCATCTTAGAGCTCTTTCAAAATTCTATGAGTTGAAATTTTATGTATCTAGAACATCGGGTAGAAAGAAAAGAAACGCTATAAATAGACTGCATGTACGTTTTTTTTTTTTTTTTTTCATCAGTGAAAACTTGTTACATTTTCCAACTTTTGATGGGTAGCGTTATTAAGTAATTATGCTTTAATAAGTTGGTGAGAAGCACCCTTACCAAGTCTCTTGATACTCAGGTCCATTATATACTTAATTTGCTTTCTGTAGCAGAGCACAGGAGTGGGAGATTTTAACTTCTTTTTCAAATAAAGAACATAAACCTATGCCTTTTGGAATTAAAATTCAATCCCATCACTTGCTTCTTATTTAATTGGATATCATTGATATACTCTATGTTTCTAGATCTCCCCCACGTATGCATATACTTTAAAGTGATTGGCCATTCAATACATTACTTAACATTACTTAACCAAGGTCATATAAAACCTGTCTGCATCGCTCATTCCCCAAGAACCAATCCCATACTGTTAACTATTTGGATATGGATCAAATCCTACAGTAATATAATGAAGGAGCATCTGTTATTTATATATTTGAGTATCCTTAGATGTAAGGTGTGTTCTGACAACATATAGGCATCTCAACCATCAGAGAGACCAGAGTCGACATACAGAAGGAAAAAATTGATTGAAAAAGAAAGATTTGGGGATTAACGTAATAATTTGTCCTGAGTTGCATAGAGGACTATAACACAATAATTTCATCTATAAGGCCTTAAATCTGCTTTATATTTGATTTGATGAAGTTACAGTGGTTTAGTCTTTTGCATTATAACAGATTTTTGGTTTGCCTTGTTTGGTTTGCTTCTATGCCAAAGGATTGAATCCATCTGGAACAAGCATGTTGTAAATTGGCTGTAGTGAGAGTTCTGGGATTTGGAGGCTTATATTTATCGTTTCCCTCCTGTTATAACACAGAAAGTTTGGATATCTCCAAGGCTGCTCGAAGTTACATTCCAGAAATGGCTTTTACGTTTCCCACAGTTCTGAAGACTGTTTATCTGTTGGGCATTACTACTCGTTGACATCTCCCCTCAGCAAACACACACACCCACACCCTCCTAACAATGCCTGTACCTCTTGAGAGCCAAAACCATCTTTCAGACTTTCCTTAGAGAGGTCCATTCCATTCCCAACCAGAATTCCTCCTTTTAATGTCACAGTAAAATGAACAAAATAATGGTATTCTCTCTCTTTTTTGAACGGTTGTATTCTTTCTTCTGATGCTGCTTATTCTAATATTCTTCAGATCTGCGGTAGAGGCTGGAAATCTTCCCTTCAAGTGTTAAGCACGGCTAAGTCTTAGCTTTTGGTAACTAAAAATAGTAAATTCAAAAGCACTCTTAGCAAGATACCAAGCCGATGAGGTGGACTGGAGTGATAAGGTGAATGCACATTTAAAGATCTCACACTACTGTCAGTCAGGCAGTTGTTAAGCACGGAGCTCATATTCTTTGACATTTGGAGACTGGCAGTACCTTGATGACTTTGCAGGTGAAAGAAATTAAAGGTTTTTCATGTTTTGGGGCATAAATTATCCCAATGCTTCTTGTGGTAACTAGTCAATGCTGCTATAAGTGAAAACTAAAGACTAAAATGGCGGCTTTGTAGATTGTGGATAGTGGACATTCTCTTCCAGGCATACTTGTCTTTTGTTCCTATCCTATCCAGTCTAGTCCCCTTTGTGTGACACACTTGAACATACATGGTATTGAAAGCTGAGCTGTCCACGTAATTCAGTTTGTGGATTAAAAACAAAATGTGTGACAGATTTCAAATTCCACTGAGTTTATGGGATGAAATCCAGATGATGACCGGTATTTAAATACTGTAGTTATCAAAGGAAGTCAAACAACATAGTAGGCCTTGTATAATGGTCATTGTATCTGTCTTCCATGAGATAAGAGCACTCTTCTATGAAAGGACAGTGGTTCTCTACTCTGCATGGTTTTTAAGTTCCTCGGTACCCTGGCAATTTGTCACTCAGCAGAATGTATAGATCTAGAAGCATTGCTCCATTTAATGCTGTAATGGCAGCGTGCGGTTACATTTTTAGTCCTCACCAGGCTCTCTCTCTCACTGTATTGTCACCGTTCATCACAAAGCAAAAACAGAACTGACAAGTGCTAAAATGGGAGGAAAATCTTCTGTTTCCATTTGAGCTGTAGTAGGAGTTCAGTCAAGACAGACATTAGAGTAGAGTATAATCCAGCATCACTTTTAAATTGAAAAGAGAAGGTGATTACCAACCCAATCAAGGTGCCACCTCTGGTCAGACACCTCCTTTCACTACAACTGATTGCTGTATTCGGGGGAATGATGCTTTAAAAGTGTCTACTACAGATACCGGCAAAAGAGCCCATGCAATGACCTGGACAGGTACAGTCACTGTTTCAATTGTGGGCCCGATGACTCACCTTTCAGAGAGAAGGACATTGAGATTCATCAGCTTTGTTCAGTTTCTAAAGAAACGCACGGCCGTGTTGGTTGGTTTGTTTGTTTGTTTCTTTGCTTTGCTAGTTCAAAGCCACATTTGGTACCGTATCGAGGAACTGTCACGAAGTTTAATTTAAAATGCACAGGGATAAAAAGGAAAAAAAAAACGTATGCCTTTAAAAGAAATTGAGCTCTGCCAGCACATGCCACGGGCCTTATTAGTGTCCTGTGAAAAACAAGCTGCAAAAGGCATTGCCCCCTGTTGTGTATGGGCACTAGATGGAATGGTTAAGACTCTCGGTGGTAGTAATGTGTCCTTTTGACCTTACAGCATGGCAGTGAAGAGGGCTGGCATATGAGAATGACTGCAGCTGACAGATCAGGAATTAAATCTCTACGATATATGTGTATCCAACACTATGTGCAACAAAATGGAACCGTGCAAATAGTTTAGTTAGTCTCATAGATAGACAGATGTAATTAGAAACTGGTTAAGATAGATCAAATGAAAAATGAAAAACAGAATAGTATCCATGCTCTTCTGTTCATATTTCTTTTGCAGTATATTCCAATAAATCGTGCTTCAATGAAACTGAAGATCTAGACCGGTTGGAGCGCCTTACAGTTGTTTATCTCAAATCCAAGATCAAAATGCAGCCGAATTCAAATATAGCTCACAGATCTAGTTGGAAAGCAACACTGCAATTATAAAATATGAATGCCAGTGCCATGAGAAAGGGTGACTTGAAAGAAAATGGCTGCAGACATTCTGAGGAAGGGAAATGGATCTACCAGAAAGTATTGCTTACATCTTTGCCATCACAGAAGGAGGATAAAGAGAAAAGCCTGGTTATTTAATTTGAAACACTATATTTATGCAGTGGACATAATCAATGTCTTCCACTTTCTCCCTGTCTCCTGACAGAGTCTTACAACAAACACCTGCCAATGCTAATAGACACCACAGCAAATCCAAAGGCAATGGCAATGTTTTTTTTTGTTTTTGTTTCACAATTTCTCTTTGTTGAACCCGGAAGATTCACTCAGTCCATATTAGAACACATTTTCCACCTGTTTGTGTCCTGACAAATGTCAAACACCAGCAGTTACCTCATTGCCACAGAGGTGAAGTTTGCTGCAATTGAATTTCGGTGTTAATGCACATTCAGTTTTCTGGACATTTCATCTTAAAACCCAACCAGGGCGACTGTCATTAGTTCATGTCTGTTACTCTATTTTTAGCCTCTCTCCTGCTGAAACCTAGAGTCAGTTGGCCTCAAATCAAATCAAATCAAATCACAATAAAGTGAGATAAATTAACTCTGATAATATGCTAATATTTATTTGACAGTGACATCAAGTTGTCATCTGGATTTCTATACTGGTTTACTGAAGACTGAAGCTGTCATCTACAAGGATGTTAGACATGTATTTATTTGTAGTGTGATAGACAGGTAACTTGTTTATTTATTCATGGTTTATTATTTTACAGTCTTGTTTAATCAGGTTATTGCAATGATACATATATGACTATGATTATACATGCTTGTGGAGATGCATTGATTTGTTAGCAGTAGCCCCATGAGAACAAGGTTTTAAATATTCCTTTTAAGTAGAACACAAGCTGCAAAGCAGTAAATTCAAGTGAATAGCATAGAGGTTCAGTTATCTAGGGCTGAAATATTTTTTCCTACAACTGTTTCATTTTGTCATATATAATATTTCATCACATTTCTCTGTCTGCATTCGCTCTTAAAATAATCCTAACAAAAACGTCAGACATTGAATATCCTTGCCAGGGAATAAGTCAATAGAAGTACTTCAGACCTTCAAATTGTACCACTAGTAATAAAGATAACATATGAGAGAGTGAGAGAGATTTACATTAGCTTTTACTTTCCTACTTTTAAATTTGCACTTTGTTTAGTGTTGGTGAATACTTTTGGGCCGTCAATTTTGGACTACACAAAATACTAATATATTCAGGTTATATATATATATATATATATATATATATATATATATATATATATATATATATATATACACTCACCTAAAGGATTATTAGGAACACCTGTTCAATTTCTCATTAATGCAATTATCTAACCAACCAATCACATGGCAGTTGCTTCAATGCATTTAGGGGTGTGGTCCTGGTCAAGACAATCTCCTGAACTCCAAACTGAATGTCTGAATTGGGAAAGAAAGGTGATTTAAGCAATTTTGAGCGTGGCATGGTTGTTGGTGCCAGATGGGCCGGTCTGAGTATTTCACAATCTGCTCAGTTACTGGGATTTTCACGCACAACCATTTCTAGGGTTTACAAAGAATGGTGTGAAAAGGGAAAAACATCCAGTATGCGGCAGTCCTGTGGGGGCGAAAATGCCTTGTTGATGCTAGAGGTCAGAGGAGAATGGGCCGACTGATTCAAGCTGATAGAAGAGCAACTTTGTCTGAAATAACCACTCGTTACAACCGAGGTATGCAGCAAAGCATTTGTGAAGCCACAACACGTACAACCTTGAGGCGGATGGACTACACCAGCAGAAGACCCCACCGGGTACCACTCATCTCCACTACAAATAGGAAAAAGAGGCTACAATTTGCACAAGCTCACCAAAATTGGACAGTTAAAGACTGGAAAAATGTTGCCTGGTCTGATGAGTCTCGATTTCTGTTGAGACATTCAGATGGTAGAGTCAGAATTTGGCGTAAACAGAATGAGAACATGGATCCATCATGCCTTGTTACCACTGTGCAGGCTGGTGGTGGTGGTGTAATGGTGTGGGGGATGTTTTCTTGGCACACTTTAGGCCCCTTAGTGCCAATTGGGCATCGTTTAAATGCCACGGCCTACCTGAGCATTGTTTCTGACCATGTTTCCCTTTATGACCACCATGTACCCATCCTCTGATGGCTACTTCCAGCAGGATAATGCACCATGTCACAAAGGTCGAATCATTTCAAATTGGTTTCTTGAACATGACAATGAGTTCACTGTACTAAACTGGCCCCCACAGTCACCAGATCTCAACCCAATAGAGCATCTTGTTGAATCAATTCCACGTAGAATTAAGGCAGTTCAGAAGGCGAAAGGGGGTCAAACACAGTATTAGTATGGTGTTCCTAATAATCCTTTAGGTAAGTGTGTATATATATATATATATATATATACAGTGAGGGAAAAAATTATTTGATCCCCTGCTGATTTTGTACGTTTGCCCACTGACAAAGAAATGATCAGTCTATAATTTTAACGGTAGGTGTATTTTAACAGTGAGAGACAGAATAACAACAAAAAAATCCAGAAAAACTCATTTCAAAAAAGTTATAAATTGATTTTCATGTTAATGAGGGAAATAAGTATTTGATCCCCTATCAATCAGCAAGATTTCTGGCTCCCAGGTGTCTTTTATACAGGTAACGAGCTGAGATTAGGAGCACTCTCTTAAAGGGACTGCTCCTAATCTCAGCTCGTTACCTGTATAAAAGACACCTGTCCACAGAAGCAATCAATCAATCAGATTCCAAACTCTCCACCATGGCCAAGACCAAAGAGCTGTCCAAGGATGTCAGGGACAAGATTGTAGACCTACACAAGGCTGGAATGGGCTACAAGACCATCGCCAAGCAGCTTGGTGAGAAGGTGACAACAGTTGGTGCGATTATTCGCAAATGGAAGAAACACAAAATAACTGTCAGTCTCCCTCGGTCTGGGGCTCCATGCAAGATCTCACCTCGTGGAGTTTCAATGATCGTGAGAACGGTGAGGAATCAGAATGATCTCAAGGCAGCTGGGACCATAGTCACCAAGAAAACAATTGGTAACACACTACGCCATGAAGGACTGAAATCCTGCAGCGCCTGCAAGGTCCCCCTGCTCAAGAAAGCACATGTACAGGCCCGTCTGAAGTTTGCCAATGAACATCTGAATGATTCAGAGGAGAACTGGGTGAAAGTGTTGTGGTCAGATGAGACCAAAATCGAGCTCTTTGGCATCAACTTAACTCGCCCTGTTTGGAGGAGGAGGAATGACCCATCCCCAACGTCAAACATGGAGGTGGAAACATTATGCTTTGGGTGTGTTTTTCTGCTAAGGGGACAGGACAACTGCACCACATCAAAGGGACGATGGACGGGGCCATGTACCATCAAATCTTGGGTGAGAACCTCCTTCCCTCAGCCAGGGCATTGAAAATGGGTCGTGGATGGGTATTCCAGCATGACAATGACCCAAAACACACAGCCAAGGCAACAAAGGAGTGGCTCTAGAAGAAGCACATTAAGGTCCTGGAGTGGCCTAGCCAGTCTCCAGACCTTAATCCTATAGAAAATCTGTGGAGGGAGCTGAAGGTTCGAGTTGCCAAACATCAGCCTCGAAACCTTAATGACTTGGAGAGGATCTGCAAAGAGGAGTGGGACAAAATCCCTCCTGAGATGTGTGCAAACCTGGTGGCCAACTACAAGAAACGTCTGACCTCTGTGATTGCCAACAAGTGTTTTGCCACCAAGTACTACGTCGAAGGGGTCAAATACTTATTTCCCTCATTAACATGCAAATCAATTTATAACTTTTTTTAAATGCGTTTTTCTGGATTTTTTTGTTGTTATTCTGTCTCTCACTGTTAAAATACACCTACCATTAAAATTATAGACTGATCATTTCTTTGTCAGTGGGCAAACGTACAAAATCAGCAGGGGATCAAATACTTTTTTCCCTCACTGTATATATATATATATATATATATATATATATATATATGTTTTTCATGATTGTTTTATTAATGGAGAAAGATTTGATGTCTATACAATGATTCTTCACATTTCAATCCCTGTTTTGCCACCATTGGGACCAATTTATGCGTTTGCAACATCTGATTTTCAAGAAATACCCATCCAATTCGATCAATATAAGCCATGGATAAATATTGAAGATATAAAGCCAATGATCTTACATGGCACCCTTCATTTGCACTGCTTTCTTAACCCTAATGGCTTATGCTGCTAGTAATTTGTACAGGTTGTATTTGTAATGAGGATTCAGATTTGCGATCTGTCTTTTGACACGTAATTATTCATTCCATTCCATGTTATCACAAATGATCAGAAAGCGCTATCGATTTCTTCATCGGCTGCTCAAGAAGTAGCGCCTCACTGGCTGATAATAGGTTTAATTGGCCTGCTTTTGAATCTAAAGGCATAGCAATCGCTGTGAGGTTTTGATTTGTGGTTCTTCTTGAAGCCGATGATGTCTTCTAATGAGGACACGCATGTGTGGTGTACGCTACTTGCTGTAGAAACGCTACTCAGTGCATCACATGCTCCTATGGATACTGTGCTTAATTTAGAACCCCTTTTTTTATATCGCACCAAGTGCTGCATCTCTGGTTCATTATGGCGAAGGGAAATAAGTGGTTTTACATATTTAAGCACTCCTGAAACAATTCATGAGACCTGCAGAATGCCAACTTCTAATTGCCTGCATTCCAAGCCAGTCTTACGGCCCATAAATTACCTGTAATCCTGCACCAATTCTGTGTTTTAGTACTGGTCCTTTTTTATAGAAAATGACCATGTGCCAAGAACTTCATTATAAGGTAATTAGTCTCACCTTAGCTGGCAGGTTAATGGACGTTTTAAGGGATGAACAATTGGTATCATTAGTTAAGAGTACAGTGGTTTCTCACATGTCTGCCACTTGGTCACCAACTGGTCAAAAACATTGGAGGTTCGAAAATCCATCAATAGAGACGTGAGGATGGGAGTTTCAGGTAAGTGCATATTGTACTCGAGTTCTATAATATATATTTGTTTATGCTTTATAAACTCTTCATCTTGAAACTCTTTGAACTGCGATCATCACTCCATTGAGTTTGAAAGCTCTCCTTCTGTGGAAAGTGCTGCTAATGGACTTTTATAGATTTAATAACAGATGATATTCCACTGCAAAATCTTTGGATGGGATTCTCTTAATTCTGATGGATGTAGCTAACAGTTTTGGAAAACCTATAATTGACTCAGCCAATTTCCAGCAAAGCATATCATAATTCTTATAAATGGGTTGTGCAGATTAATCTGAAACTGTAAACAGGATTTCTATAATAGTACAGCTAGAGGAACATAACAAAATAATTTAACTATGTACAGTGGCAAACTAGGACGGCAGAAAAATGTTTTAATTCTACCAAACCTCTTAGTAAACAATATTTCTGATACACATTTGTATAAATCGATGCACACGGTAATTAATTACTTTCCTTTCTTTGGCAATTTTGGGGAGGGAAGTCCTTTTGTGTTATGTGCAAGAATGAAAAATAAATACTGTATATTGTACTATTAATTGTTCAATTTTCCAGAGGGTAGATACTTGCAATTATGTTGGCAGTTGGTTATTTAAAGTCCATTACACACTTAAACAATATTTATAATGCTTAATCTGTCATGCCCAAGAAGAATTATATTCCTGAAATTGTAGCTATTCATGAAGTAGACTTTGAATTTATGAAGGAAAAATCTTGTCATGCTCCACGTTTATGACTATTGTAAATGTTATAGAAGATCTAGAACAGTGTCAGACTCCAGTCCTGCTGGGGTTTGAACGAGCCCAGCTCTTGACTCCTTAATTGGTCTAATTAAACAATTAACTGGATGAATTGAACACTTCTCTTCAGACTCTGAAATGTTCTGAAGGTTAAATGTTTTGAGTAATTAACAAATTGTAAAGGTGTCGGCTATACAAATTTAAAAAGCCTACTTGAGTAAATAATGACATTAATTAATTGGGATTCCCTGTTGGAACAAAACCCAGCAGACGCCGTGGCCCCCCAGGACTGGAGTCTGACAGCCTGATCTCCCTGCATCTACAGGTTGTCTTAATTGATACATCTTCTACTGTGATCTCATGTCCAATACCCCTAAGATTATTCACCCGCCTGGTTTGTCCACTAGTGTGAGTCTGTTTGTTTTTTGTTTTTCTTGAGCTCAGTTTTATGAGGGGCATGCCCTTGACTCAGAGGAGAGATGGTCAGTTACAGTGTGTTCTTTTATATCTTAACTCTCTGAAGGAAATTATCCCCAAAATACAACACACACAGAAATACCTAACCTTTGCCGACGCACAACACTGTGCAATGAAAAGAGCATCTACAGTCCTTGTCAAACTGAAGTTCTTATGAATGAATACGGATACTAATTATCTTTTTGTATAAACGAATGTTATAACTTGCAGAAACGATATATATGCATACATGACTACTAGGAGAAGGGCAGGAGAATGAAGATAATGATAATAATAATACACAAATAATAATTGCTATTGACATTAAGTGAAAAATGTGAGCAATCATAGTGTCACTGCTGCCAAGAATGCATTTCTTAGAATAAATGTGTCTGCTTCCTTGCTTTGGAATACCTCTGCGTAAGGGGGTGTGCATATATTTTATTCATACATACCTACAAATACTTACAGAACACAGACAAATATAGTGAATATCGTGCATCCCTTAGGCTTGGTTTAGGTGGTGCATGCAGTTTGGCTTATGGTATGTACTTTGTATCGTGAAACAGGCCTGGAGGAAATCCTCTTGTGGCTCCGATTTCACAGTTGTTTTGTAGGCAGCTTATGCAAGCACGGCTTTTTAAAGACATGTCTAAAATCACCTTTCATGGAGGCCAAGGAGGAGTGAGATACGATATGCTGGCAGCACAAAGTGAGGAATGGAAAGGGATGAGTCTCAAGTTGTATGGGATTCTCCATAAACAGTTAAACAAATACTGCCTCATTTAGCAGAGACACTACATGTGCGGCATTTACTTCACTACAGTCTAAATATTTGATCTGAAATCTGAAAAAGTGAGACTGAAGCTAAGAGACAGTCCACTCATTTAATGCTACTATTTCAAAAAATGTTTTGATGAGCCTACAACATTTCTCAGAGTTGCCATACAGAATAACGATTTCCATTGTTCATTTTCACAGACTTCCACTTGCACAGATACCAAAAAATGTAAATAAGCCAACAGAGACAACAACAACACACTCACAATGAGTTGTGATTATGTAACGCTGCAAATTTCCGCAACGAAATAAATTGACAATGCAGAAAAACGGAATAAAGGAATCACTCATTTCTCAAGAGATTTCCATCATTTATAAAAATCAGGCTCACTCAGGAACATCAAGGGACAAACTGATACCAAGTGAAATATCAGGTGAAATGAATAAGGACAACTGCACATGCAAAACAGGGATTCATTTTATGCAAAATAAATGCAGACACTGTATACACCAATCGGGGACTTCCATCATGATATGTGACACTCCCATTTTTGGCATTTGAAGGAAAATAAACTGAGAAATGTAATATCTACAACATAAGGACTTTGTTTTACTTTAGAGGAATAAACACACACATTTGGGTCAATCTATACAGACAAATCCTACAATGAGAATATGAAATGATTACTGAATGTGTGTTTTGGCTTGTAATAAATTACATTTAAGATCAACTGGGATAAATTGCCTATATATCCGTCCTTACTATGGTCTGATAAATAGTATGGTCTGAAATATACCTGGAGATAATGCAGTTAACACGGTGTGTGTGGGTCAGGTGTGAGAAGAGCTATATGCTGAAAATGAGCAGAAATATTTATCTCGAGGAAAATCTTAATGCTCTGCTTACGCCAGACCTATTGCAAAAGATCCATATTATATTCAGTTCCCTCTATTGTAGTTGTTTTACCCCTCATGAGCCCTTGAGATTACAGATATCATCATAATGGAGGTCCTGGCAAGATAGCAGTAGTCAAATTTAATTTCACAGGTTTTGACATCCATGCAAGATAATCAACACTTACAGTTACAGCACAGGATTATTGAATCTGCTGACATAAGGAAGAGTGGAAGACAATCCAAAGAAATCAAAAATCTGGCTCTGAATCTATATGCATTTAACTTACACACACATATACATTATGTTTATATACAAATATACATATACTGACAGATATATAGATACAGTACGTGTACAGTTCAGATCAACAGCATTCTGGGCCTTTTTTTCAGAAATATAGATTTGGATACTTGCACTTTGCTGGCATGCTGACTGTGAATTGAGCCAGCCACAATGCATGGAAGTGCTATGTATCTATTTATAAGCCAATACTGTCTATTGCTGAGGGTGTTTTATAACATGACACCAAGCCGTGCTCCCCTGAAGGTCTGGGGAGATGATATGGTAGCGAATTAACACCGTACCACCTGTATTGTATATCAAGTAAAGTGTTGATCAAAGTCTATACACATTTCATAGATAGATGCTTTTAAGAATTTTCCTTGGAATATTGGTGATTGTGTAATGTTTGTAACACACCTCATCAACATTCAAGCTTTAAAGATGACTGAATATAATCTAACAAGCAGTTTCTCTGTACACCAATAATAAATGCCTTTGACATGCTTTTTAAAGAGGTTGGAAACTATACCTCAACAACTAGCTAAAACCCACAAAAAAAAGGCCACATAAATTATCGACCATGCCTCTTCATGGGCTGCAACTCCTACGTCCTTTTGTGTAACTTGATTTTATTTGCCACTTGATTCCCCCTTGCTTCTAATATGGATTGATGGGGACGTACTACACAATGTACAGTCGCATTCATGCTACAGCTACACATGAAGTGACTGGTCCTCGTTATATACAGTAAAAAAATCGAATAAAAGTAAGGCTCTGCAATTTTTCAAAAACTCTAAAAGATTATTTTGTTTAATTCTGGGGTAGTGTTTAGCAAAGTTATAGAAGAATGTAATTTGATGTCAATGGATATAGAAAATGATATAAGCAGACATACTGCCCAGCCATATATTCTTTATTTACAACCTTTACAGCAGTGGTTCACTTCAGCAACAGATCAATTTCCTCCAAGCACTGGCTTGGGAAAAAAAAAGTGGCAGTTTCATTTCCTTTGTAGTTACATCTGTAAAATTCATACATACATTCTATATGTTTTTAAAAGTATATACTTTAATCAGGCTTGCAAAACAGAAACTAATTTAATACACTATGCACAATTTCACACCATGGACCGAAATAAGTTTCCATTAAACTACTGACCAGAGCTGCAGGGACCATATTTTATTTTGAAATGGCAATGAAAATAACCAGATGGTATGAATATTTATAAAGTCCTCCCGCTATATAACCAGCCCACCCACTGTCTCCGAAACAGGGCCTCCCAGGAAAGATGTGTTTTGATCTCCAAATCAAAGGGAAATCCATATTGTTCAGAACTTAGACGAATAACTTAAATACCAGGTGCAACACATACCATCCTAGCTCCCTGTAGGATAGTCTCCCATCCCTCTGGATTATGAAACTAGCAGCTTTTGCAAACATTTAAGGTACTAATTGCATCGTTGTGAAGATGAGTGGGGAAGACGTTCGTCTCTTCTGAACCGCAGGCAAAAACACGACATAAGCATGCTTTATGGAGAACCGCAAGGCCATCTCCCAAAACAACATGAGACATCCATGAATCTAGGCTGTTACCCACTGATGGTGACAGTGATGGCAAGGAAACAGTGAAATATGTACTTTCCTCCCTCCATTAAAAACAGAACCATCACTTACCCTGATTATCTGCAGCTCAGACCTACCCCTATCATATTCCCCAGGAGATCCCAACAGCATCCGCAGAGTTAATAAATCAAGGTCACCGCAGAGGAAAAGAGATTAATTGGTGCCGGGAACATTGACGGGAATCTTTATTAAACACTTTATCCCCTCAACTTCACCCAAATCATTAAATTCTCTATTTGCTTGAATTAAGGCGTGACCTGCAGATTTTCACTTTGCCCACACAAGGCTGCTGATGTGGGGCACTTGCAGACACACAAGGCTCTTTTTCTCAAATGAGCACAAGATGAAAATCAATGGAGGCTCCTATTGACTTTTAGGCCGCCATCCTTTGAAAGTTACCCCCAGAGTCTCCATCCTTAAAAAGGGAAACAATAGGTTATCCACCTTACAAAAGCTTTAGTCAACTACTTAATTAAAAGACTGGTTCTCCTCTGTCTAATTAACAATTTATTACCCCATCCGTCTGCCTTTCCACCAATGCTATAATCAGTTTAACAAATGCACCCCTTACCCCCTATCCCCTCCACCCAGCTCCGGCAGATTAAATGATTAAAATTTCATGTGGGACATACAGAGGTGCTGACAAGGGCTATAGCATGCAACTGTTCGAGAACAGAGGATGCATTTAGCCCTTCAACAATTAACCTTAATCCAATTGAGTGTGTGCTGCTAATGGATATCTAAACGAGTGAGAGATGCCCTGGCTCAACAATCAGTTAAAAGATTTATATGCGGTGGGGGGTATGAGCCGGGAGTGGGATCTAAATCTCAATGATCCATTTTAACAGCCTGCTGTGCCATATCAAAGCTATGGTGAACTCTGTCCAGTACAGGTTAACCTCTTCCTCAGATGATTCTACTAGATCTTCCAGTCCATTAGAGTGACAGGTTTTTTTTCACTCAAATTCTGGTCCACATATCCACATCCTGTGAGAACACGTTCCAGAGCAGCACTTGAATAGTTTGTTGGAGAGCAAGAACATTGCCAAGGAAATAGATATTTAAGATGTAAATGGTTGTCTGGAATTTGCAGAACAAAGCTATGGCCAGATCCTAGTTGAAGACTCCAAATGAAACTTGTGAGGGAATTTCCGCAACACATTATTACTACCATGTGCCGTACTTCCAACTTCCTTATTCAAATGGTATCTTAAAGAAAGGATTAAGCCACCAAGTATGCATGTGTTCCATTTTATCTTTTTCTTCTGCAGATTTTTCATTGACACACCAAAAGCATTTTTTTTCTCCTCTCCAGCAATAAATCAGCTTCCCAAATCCCTCTTACTCATCCACTTAGCGTCTCCAGCTTCCCTCAGGATCTAATTCTTATTTATAAAATCCGAGTTTGCATCACCAGGACTCCTTTGCTTTCCTAGCAATTACCAACCCGACCCATAACTGAAAATCTTGCGATGACCGTGAGCACAGAATAATGTACACACACACACACACATATATTATACCAATAGCATTACTCGGTTTTCTCAAGGGAGAAGCTACAGAGAACTAGTTTCATTCGCAGATCTAGTCCTGAAGCTAATCAAGGCTTTTTTTTTCTGGTTAAGTCAGACATCTTATCTGAACAGCTTCAATTAGAGGCCCATTCTGAACACATGCAACACCTTTATCAGCAAGATTTTAATCCTTTGGGGAATGGTATTAGAGCACTGAAGTATTTTCTTTTTTTCACCCTTTTTTTTCTCAGCTATAAATACTTTGATGTATTTTAGGCAACCTCCTTTTGATTGGAATTGGTGTTAATTATTCAGGTTGATAGACACCACCTGGTGAAAAAGAGAGGGGTTTTTCATGAACTCTGACTCTCATGCATGCTGATAAATTATGCCATTTGTGCTGGTATGCACAGCCTTTGCAATGATCCATGTTGCATTGAGTCCACGGGAGATTATGATCTGGAATGAGTACAAGGTGCTGGCAGTACAGACAACTGTAGAGGTTACGTCTGATAGTCGGCTGAATCATTGGTGGCAGTCTGGGTGCATATCATATCACTTAACAAGCCACCATTCAGTACATCTGACAACAACGATTTGGTCTATACTGGTCCTATAAAGCCAGAGAAGCCTCATGCATCACGAATGTCTGCTTATGCCCCATTTATATAACAGTTAAGACGTGTAATTCATGTATTTACAAACTGTCATACTGCAGTAAGCTGAGGCGTAGCTGAGCCAAGATTTCTCTGTGCCAATATTATCCTCGCACCAATCCCCACACACACACATGCACACACAACCCCCTCCATGCACACACAAGCACACACATACAGATGTACAAAACATTTGACACTCTATATTGAAATTAATTTATATTATGCCCATCAAGTTATTTGCCATACATGTCATCCTTCTTTTGATGGCTTTATGGGTTTATGTGGAATTAAAAAAAGACCAACAATATTGTACAATTATAACGATTGTTATTTAAGAATAAATGAAGAAAACGTCAAACTAAAGCCCCCACCATATAGATATCCGGTCTCACATTCACACACAATGCATCAGCCAAATAAAACGAATAATGTACTTTCTAGTAATACACATACACTATATTTATACACATACAATATATTTTATGTTCATAAAGTGTAGCTTCTTTTTGATCTATGATACTGTTGAGAAAATGGGAACTGAAATCATGGTTGAGTTAACTTATTGCACCGCAGGTCACATGTAATAAACACCCTACAGCAATACATATGGATTTTCGGTATAGATATTTGGGAATAAATTGACCAAATGACAGATCCTGGAATCTCTGCATCTCTAATTCTGACAGCTTTAGTGCACAACAAGATCCAATCAATGTGTCCCCTAGCAATAATGGGTCATGCCATAAAATACACAGACATCATTGCTTAAATGCCTAGCATGCTTTACGGCTGTAGGCTACCTTTTATTGTTAAAAAAAAACATTTATTTCATATTTCATACCTTTTATTTTATTTATAGCCACAGACAGAATTGTTCTAGTTTATGTTGTAACCTTGGGCAGACTGGAGGGAGCCTTTGTACAAGTTAAATACCATGGACTTGCTGCAACTGTATTTATTTCATGGCATTATTGCCGTCTCTGCATAGTTGAATCTGCATTCTGAATAATCCTGCTTTGAGAAGAACTGCAATACATATTATTCCTGAGAAAAATGCACCATATTCAAACTGTAATTTTTAATAATGGAGGCCTTTCCCCAGTCCTTCTCTTGGTATTTGCATCAGGGAAATCAGTACCTTTGAAGATACAGCATATAGTTTCAAACAAACCATGAACGCTCAACCTGGATCTTAATAAGCCATTAGGGATGCAGCGCTTCATTTCAATAAAATAGCCAGGGGCCCATTTCACACCAGCCGCATTACCAGCCAGCCTTCTTAGAAATTGAATTACACTGCTAGCTTCAACTTCAGATTATTATTATTATTATTATTATTATTATTATTATTATTATTATTATTATTAATAAAATGGTATAATTAAAAATAGCATGGAATATGTTTAAATACTAGTTTGGTTGTAGTCTAACCAATAATACATGTTTTTAACTTGCTTCACACCATCTGATTATTAATATTAATAATAATGCAATTAATAATAATAATAATAATAATAATCTGTTCTTTATTTTTTATTGGGTTCATTCCTTCCTTCCTTGAACAGCCTGTTGTCAGTTAATTTCCCCGGTACAACAAATACAATTAGTTCAATTAAATTGATTTAAGTTTCCTCAGTGTTACTTAAAGATCACCACTTTGAATAAGATACTCGAATCTTATTGATAGGAAATGAGAGCTTGCGTGTCTGTCCTTGTGACTGTGTGTGTGTGTGTTGGGTGGGGGGGGTGGAGGGTCCTAATTAGACAAAAATCCACGCTGAACGTCAAACATGTCCATACGCAGCAGGCTTTAGTTGCCCCTTCATGTGAAATAGACAGTGAGGCCCCTCCTATCCTTCGTATTCCCAGTCCTGCTGTATGGCACCCCACCTTCATATTTACAGAGCCCTGAATCCCGTTATTTCAACATCCTCAATCCATATAGGGAGGCTTAGGACAATCCTGCCAGACCAAGGTCCCCCACTGTGCGTTTCCCCCTTTAAACCCGGGTGGTATAAACACCTTGTTGTTTATGCAGTGTAAGGGGTGTATACAAACTTCCAGAATCACCCCAGTCTCAGAAGGCTGCCCAGAGAAGGTGCCTACAAGCTTGGGTCCAATAGGTGGTGGTGCAAGGTGGAGTAAAAATACACAGACTTGAACAGGCGTGCCGCACTCTCCAAACATCCCCTCCTGGTTCTTCTAGCCATCAGAAATATGAATCCCATTGCAGAATAAAAACACGCATGCATGTACCCCTTCTGTGTCTATATGAGACCTTTACATTCCGGCCGAGGCTGATTAGGTGTCAAGATTTAAATATTACAGCACCAGTAAAAAAGGGGTAATGGAATAAACTATATGAAAGTCCAGGTGTCTGTGTACAACATGAATGACTACAAGTTTCACATCTATAAAACTATGAAAACGTTTTTATGAACCATATTATGTTTTTCTAACTCCACTGGGAGCAATAAAAGGGCTTATCAAATGAATTCTTAAATATTTAGGCTATATTTGAATTTGTTTAATTCGTTAATACGCACCGAGGCATTTGGGAGAAGTAAATGCGTAAATTATAGGGTTACATACCCTGCTCATATATATATATATATATATATAATATTACCCGTTCAATTAGTACACACAACTTACAGTACGTCCTGCCTCCAAAGCTCAAATGGAAAGGCACTGCATGTATTTCAAGAGTAGCCAACACACATTGAGTCAGTTTCAATGAATTAGTGTGCCCAGTATTATTCAAATAAGTGCTACATGTAATTGAAATTAAATGTCTACATACCTTCGACAACAGGAGTCTTCATTTTTATTAAAATAAAATCCAACAGAAGGCACCCTGTAAACGGCAGCAAGACAACTTGATCTCTGCAATTTAAAAGGGAAATAATCGCAAATCCAAGGTACCGGTAATCTCTGACAACCGGTCCAGGAAAACTTTAGCCAAAGGTTTTCTTATAGAGGCGAAGTGGAGAACCAGGTCTCCCCAACGCACTGCGCTCAGTCATTTGGGGAGGGCAAGGGGTACAAAAACTGCGATGAACATCCAGATGGAAGATCCCTTTCAGTGAGCGGGTATAGCCCCCCAAAAAGAGCAAACAAACAAACCAAAAAGCAGGGGAATAACCGCAGCAATCCAAGCAGGACGAGGGAAAAAACACACAGAAATCCACGGATGCTGAATGCAGATCCAACAGTCCCCGGTCTTAATGCTAAACCAGAGGCATCCCAAAGTGCGCGCAGCCTGCAAATGTAGAGGGACATTGACTGTGCTGCTGCGCGGTGTAAGCCTGTGCATAGGATTGAGGATTGCAAAGGAGGGAGAGGGCGTGGGGGGGGTGGGGGCTTGTGAGTGGGGGGGGAAGCAAAGATGAATGTTTTATGGGGCTGGATCAGGGATTGAGAGCTGATGAATGTTTTATGGGATCATGTGGTTTGACGTGAGGGGAATCAGCCTGGATCAGATTTGCGCACACACACACACATACAAAAAAACTGAAATCGTGAAAGAGAGAGGGAGAGGCGGTAGGTGCTGAATAAACTGAGGGAGGAGGGAGCACTTAAGAATAGAAAAGCAGCAGATTTGAAAGGGCAGGTGCTCAGGTGAACCTGTGGAGATGTCCTGTTAGAGTCTGAGTATAATTGCCGCATGCATTAGACATGGATAATAGACTCAAGAAGGTGGAAAACAAATCAGTCCTTCAGTGGAATAGGAAATAACCAAATATGCAAGGTGTAATCTAGCTTACTTTAAGTGAACTGCTCATGGCTTTCTCATTATTTAAATTAACGGAGTACATCTGTAGTTCAGTCTTGTAAGTAAGTAGATTCGTTAAATTTCAAAGCAACATTGTGTGTGTGTGTGTGTGTGTGTGTGTGTGTGTTGGTGGGGGGGTGAAATGATGCAAACAACAAAATGCACTTGATAAACATTAGAATATATATATATATATATATATATATATATATATATATATATATATATATATATATATATATATATATATATATTCACAGTACGAACAGAGCTGATCAATACTTCCAATTTGTACTATTCAAAACTGAGTTGCAGGAGCGCAGTGGACGTTTGACGCACACCAGCGGTGGAGGCTGCAGAGACCAATTCGCTCTGTAACGACCAGCTGTCCATAAATTAGGAGAAGCCATAGGGGCGTTGCATGAGCTTTTGCAAGATTATTCGTAAGGGACAAATGCCACCTAGCGGCTGAGCATGAATACCATGTGTTATACAATTCACCTTAAATTGCATTGAAATAATTACATTGTTGTTGTTATTATTAGTCACCTTCAACGCAAACGCAAGGAGGTGAACCTCTATTAATGCACACACAAACTGGAGGTGAAAATGATGGGGTAACTTGGAATTCTTACTGAAAACCATAGATTGTACATAAACCAATGACTTCTTCACAATCATGATCCATTTGAAAAGAAAAGAAAACTTTGCCATTTACTCATTACACGCTAATGAAGATAGTATGATCTGTCATAACTGTTTGAGTTTGAGATTTCAAATAAGAATAGTGTAAGCTTTGAATGTGTTTTCAAAGTTTCCATTCACAATATATGGTACCTTATGATGGGAAATGCAAGAAAAGGCAATGTTTTACTTCACTCAGTACAAACCCCAGTCATATACAGAAGATGTGGTAGGTATGGAAAAGAGAAATGTCTTGGGCAGAATGGGGGAATACAAAGAGCGGAGAGGCTAACTTTTTGAAAGCCAGACTAATTCCTTACTGAAGAACTCTCCGCTTGCTGCGGACATTCATGACAAGGCTGTCCTCATCAACAGGAAACTGTATGTATATTTTTGAGAAGATGGTCTGGCGAGCAATGGATTGGGATGAGGAAAATGTCAGAGAAGAACAGTAGGTGTTGAATTGATGTGCTCTTCTGTCCCCAGTCATCTGACCTTAAACTCATTGAAATGTTATGGTTCTATGGTATTGCTATTAAAAAAGTTTGGAGTGAAATGCCAGCAAACCATTATCTCAACTGCATTTTCTTTTGAGGAAGATAAACAGACACAATGAGAAACATCAGTAGTTCAATCTGATATTTAATGTCTTTGCTTCAGTAAGATTCCCAGGTGACACTGACATTTACTGTCTGTTTATGTACCTTTTACAGTTTCTATGTACATAAATAGACTAAACTGATTATACAAATTGCCTGTCTGGGGGAATGCAGCCTAAAGATTATTATATTAAGTAAGGTTAAAGGTCACACTGCTGTTTTTTAACAAATAAGTAAGTGACAACATTTAATACAAACGATGTTAATGTAATAGTATTAAGCAAACCATTTTATTCATTTTTTCAGCATAGTGTTGAGTCAATGAAGACTTCGATGAAGGACTGATTGCATTTTATTCATCATTTGAACCCTGTTGTATGTCAGTTAACCATGTTTTGAATTTGTTACTCCAACAAAATATATATTTAGAATTTAAACAACTTTGCCCACCCAATCCATCCCTTCCCCATTTGATGGCTTTATGACCAGCTATGATAGCCTAAGGACAATCCTTTTATTGCTACATTAAAACACTTACTAGAGATGTTATTTCCCCTTTGCTATATTAAAAAGGCAAACGCGATACAAGTTAGCATATTCTTGCCTTTAGGGTGTCATTTTACATGTAATATGAGACTTGGGTCTGACAGAGGCATGAACATAATGATTCACTGCCTGTCCATCCCTGCACTTTGGATCTCTGTTACTAGCAGATGACACCAGTAAAGTACAGAGAGAGAGAGAGAGAGAGATGAAAAACAGGGAATATCAGTACAAGGATGAACAAATTTACTTAACATATGGCTACATTTGAATAGGATGAAAACAAAGAAAGTATCTATCTGAATTAACACTAATTAAAAATGTATAAAAATAAACTAATTTAATGGATTTGGACTGTATTAAAACACAAGCTATTCAAAACCAAACATAAGACTCACAGAGTCTTTCATTTAGAGCAACAACTGGGTGGCAGCTGGAAAAGAAAGGGATCCTACAAATCCATACTGACAATGCAGAAAATGTACAGTGGATGGGACACAAATGGTGGCTGCAGGAATTAATTAAATAAATATAGAAACTTTACCTTAAACAAATTGTATGTGTGCCATTCCAGAAATGATAATAAAAAGCATGTGACTGTAAAATAATGAATGGTATATGATTATGGTTAATAAAATCAAAAGTATAAACATCAGTTGCATTTCTATTAAACAACTATTTCAAATAAAATAAGCCCTGATTGCATAAAAGACCACTCGCTCAGTCTCAACAATAATATGAAGAAATAGGCTTAACAGCATAGTGTAACCCAGTTATTAAAATATTGGAAATGTGAGAATGATTTTATATACGTCTGTATGTTAAATTAAAGCTATATTAAAGACCCCCTGCTGACTAAGTCCAGCTGTCAACAGAGGCTAAAAAAAGGATAGGCTTTGATGTGTTTAATGCCTACAATAAAAGGGAAGCACAGCATATACATTTAAATAATCAAATTGGTGCCATGGTCATTGTACGCTGACTGTTTTGTTTGTTGTTGTTGTGATTCTTCTCCACACTATATTTTTACTGCAGCACAAAAAGTGGTACAAATGATCTGTTTCTCTAGAGTCCAGAGTGGTCAGTAATGTGCTTGGGCATAATACTTCACAGATAAATTACTTTTTCTCATTCTGGATGTGATGCCTTAGCATTTGGGGCTGAATAAGGTAACCAATATGGAATTTAATAGCTTTACTCTTTTTTTTCCCTTTTGTATTATACTTTTTCAGATATTAAATTTGTAGAGTGTTATTCTTTGGTAGCACACATTTCCCAGCCAAGAATGGCAGTAGTGTGATGAAATAATGTTCTTGTATGTGTAGTACACAGCTGTTGGGATCTGAGTTATCTGTGTTGAAAGACATATGTGGTCTGTGTTTGCATGTTAAATTATTTTTTAATTCATTAACGTGCAGCACAGAAATCCATTCTTGAAACCATTGTGGCTGGGAAGGATTAGCTCCCTGGAATGGACAGAAGTTGGTAACACTGCTGTATGTATTTTTTAAATGATATAGAAGATATACAAGTATGTATAAGATTGTTTTTCTCTGTTCTTCACAGTACATACACCAATCAGCCATAACATTATGACCACTGACAGGTGAAGTGGGTGGGATATATTAGGCAGCAAGTGAACATTTTGTCCTCAAAGTTGATGTGTTAGAAGAAGGAAAAATGGGCAAGCGTAAGAATCTGAGAGATTTTGACAAGCGCAAAATTGTGATGGCTAGATGACTGGGTTAGAGCATCTCCAAAACTGCAGCTCTTGTGGGGTGTTCCCTGTCTGCAGTGGTCAGTACCTATCAAAAGTGGTCCAAGGAAGGAAAAGCGCTGAACCGGCGACAGGGTCATGGGCGGCCAAGGCTCATTGATGCACGTGGGGAGTGAAGGCTGGCCCGTGTGGTCCAATCCAACAGATGAGCTACTGTAGCTCAAATTGCTGAAAAAGTGAATGTTGGTTCTGATAGAAAGATGACAGAACACACAGTGCATCACAGTTTGCTGCATATGGGGCTGCATAGCCGCAGACCAGTCAGGGTGCCCATGCTGACCCCTGTCCACTGCCGAAAGCGCCTACAATGGGCACGTGAGCATCAGAACTGGACCACGGAGTAATGGAAGAAGGTGGCCTGGTTTGATGAATCACGAGTTCAAGGTGTTGACTTGGCCTCCAAATTCCCCAGATCTCAATCCAATCAAGCATCTGTGGGATGTGCTGGACAAACAAGTCTGATGCATGGAGGCCCCACCTCGCAACTTACAGGACTTAAAGGATCCGCTGCTAACATCTTGGTGCCAGATACCACAGCACACCTTCAGAGGTCTAGTGGAGTCCAGGCCTCAACGGGTCAGGGCTGTTATGGTGGCAAAAGGTGGACCTACACAATATTAGGCAGTTGGTCATAATGTTATGGCTGATCGGTGTATATGGGTTTCTGATTCCCTCCATGTATATGCTAGAAGGTACACAGATATCTGCTCTCTGACACACAGATTATCAAATTTAAGGCCAAAGGTTTTGGGATCTTAATCCCTCCATCAGCTGACCAGAGAGAATGACCTATAAATCAGAAGGAAATGATTTATCTTTGAGAGAAGGAACTTAATTATTATGCCTTCCATGAGCTGATAAATGCCTGAAGTAGCAGGTAGGTTGTTGTGAGGTGTTTTAAAGCTGTGCTGGAAACTGCCAGAGAAACAAATGAGCAAAAACACATTGATGAGGGGCTAGGGGAGGGGAGAAGGCATGTTTTTTCAATGCCTGACACATTTCTCCACTCAGGAGCAGACTTTATTTGAGTAGCACTGAAGATGTTTTGGAACTGCATTGTTTCAATCTTTGGTAAAACCATTCTGGTACTTAGATTTATATTAAGCATAATGGCATAAGCCAAAATGCTGTACATTGTCAGTGCCCAGTGGCTGCGAAGTTGTTATAAAGACATGAATAAACATTAAGTTGAGTTAAATAGCTCTGGGAGTGTGGTCCATTATACCTAATATGTTATGTAGGACTCTTACACCCCGCTTAATGCTGGTCGGAGGAAGTACTGTGGATTGATCGGCAGAGAGTGACTTTGTTAATGTTTGTGGATTTAAAAGGTAGCATGTGCTTACTGTAATGGCAGGGGTGGTGACAACAGTAAGTTATAGGATTCCCAGGGTTTTGTCAGGAGGCAATTACAGAATGTGTTTCAAATCAGTTTCTAATAGCCACTTAACAGCGTTCTCAACCCACTGCATATCTGTTTCAATATTAGACTACCTAACACTCAACTACTGTTGCTTTCTGTCTGCTATACATTTTTACACAGAAAAAAAGGAAATTAACACGAATTCTTCAAGACTGGCGTCCCACTGCCTTAACAATCCAATGCCAGCTAATTGCTCTGCAGCTTTCAGCCTGGGAAGACAATATATTTGATAAAACTGTTTGGCGAGTGTGTCCGGACCTCATTAACTTATTGGAATACAGACAATGGGAACTTGTTAACATTAAGCTGTAATTACAAGGCCTCCCATTTCTCTTTCTTTGTCATTTAATTAGATTTTCAAATGTTGCAACAAGTATAGGTATAAATAAATCATTATTTTTTTTTATAGCAAAATCACTAGAGAGCAATCAGTGGGCTCTGCATAATAGGAAATGTAAAAATGAAGAGTGTAGTACAGAACACAAATCATCAAGATGAATGTGGCGGAGTATATGCTGCTGATCATGGTTCTTAATATATCTGAATTATAGATTACTATAATTATCTTCTCTTGTATTGGGTTTTTTAAATATTTATTTATTTATTTGGTATTTGTAAAAACTTGTAATGCATTTAAAAAATAGGAATAATTTAATCTATTGACAGGCAGGGAACCAACTGTTCATATCTGTCTCTAAGCATGTTCATTCCGAATCCTGGAGTCCTGCCATGCTAGGCTGCTTAAGTCAGATGACCTATGTGGTTGTTCTGTAAACTTGTGGACATATATCTACTGGAGTGATGCCTTGACTCAGACAGGACTGCTGCATGGGCAAAGCCTTTCTTAAAAACAAAAAGCAACAATCACACAGCCTGTGCAGCGTATCATTGTCTGTATCATCCCATTTAATGATTACCAGCTCCCTGATCATGTTTCTTTCAGATACAAGGTTGTTTATAACAATACTGTCAAGGAGAGATCAGTGCATCCATTTCAAAACATGTTATACTCTTCTTTCTGATTTAACCTATAGTCTGGCTGTGTGTTTAGGGTCATTATCAGGTTGAATAACAATCCCGTAGTCAACAAGTTGCCCTCCTGGGAGTATTGCCTTCTGTATTAAATATGTCTCCTTTCTGTGGATTGAAAACGTGATGTTTCCAATCTGTGCCACACAGCATCGGTTTGAGAGCTATAAGCTTTGTTGACTTGCTTAGCACTCAATTTTCCAGTATGGAAAAAACAAAAACAAAAAAAACCTTTCTTGCCATTTTCTTTGCAGAATCCCGTTCCTTGTAAAGGGTAATTTGTGGATTAATGATCATTACTTTGGATTTGCCTTAATCGCCTCCGCTACTTTTGCAAGGTATTCCGGTTTAGTTGTCAAATACATTTTCATACCTCTCTTGAATCAAGTAGTTTAGCTTCCAAAATCAACATGACTCAGGGGGGAGTGGAATCTCTCTCATCGCCATGAGAGTTATAATGTTAATCTTTTCATAATCTTTACAGACGTTATGTTTTTGCATAAACTAATTGTTTCTATATTATTTTACATTCCTGAAAGGTTTTCAGCTAATCATTTTGACTGCCAATTCCTTGTTCCATCCTTCAGCATCGTGCTGTGTGAAGGATAGGCAAGTGTTGAGAATTTGGGTCAACATTATGTCACAGTAAGCCATGGACTGGACTGTTGACATACATAACATGCATTTATAAGACTTGTCTAAATTAAGCAGATTATTTCTGCTATATAGTCTGTTTTGACTAAATCAGTTCTCTTTGTGATTAGCTTTTTAATTTTATTGTATTAATTACGATTATAATTATTTTTAATAGAGAACTATTGGTGTATTTTGATGAGTCTATAATGTAAGTTAGTTGTGCATGTGCCTTTGCTTTTGAATTCCTATTTGAAGCAATATTGGGATCTGTAAAACCGTTTTATTTAAATTGCAATCTCATAATTTATTAAGCAATATGTCACCTCTAGCTGCTCTTTATTATTTTTAACCAGCATGTAAATCCCTGCGTATTTAGCATCTGAATGAATGTCCATGATAATCCTACTTTTCAACTGCTCAGTATTGCTGACATTCTGTTTACTACAGAAATACTGAGCCATCTGCCACTGAATCATTTTTTGTCCATCCTGCTTCCCAAACTAATTCATTTTCTGTCTTTCTGTTCTCACATTTGCATACAAGACAGTGAGCCATTGTTGTCATCCTAGTAGTAGTAGTAATATAATTAATAATAATTATTATTATTGGATTGCAGATAATACAATTATGGATATATTATCTGCAATCCAATTATTTCCTTAATGTTTTGATGTAAAGGTTTCTATTGGGTTAGAGTCTTCAAATCAACCTACTACTATAATTAAAAAGTAATAGTGTACATGTAAAACCTAAATTCCAGTAAACCTACATTAGCTGCTGTAAATCCGTTTCTATGTCCGCCACCTTATTAGATTCTTAGTTTTTCAGACCCCCCCCACCCCCGCCATTCGCCAGCCTCTTGTTTGTCTGCTTGTTTTTGATTTGTGTTTATTACCAGCAGACGACCGTGAGGCAACTGCTGCCTTGTTTGCTGTTTATTTTTTGGGCTTGTGTTATGTTTTCAGGCAATCGGTACAAATATGAAGAATGTTAGTGGTACTTGTGTACATTATGAAGCTGTTAAGGGTCAGGAGTAAAAAAAAATGTATATATATATATATATATATATATATATATATATATATAAAAAAATATATATATATATTCCTACTTCAAGAAAATGTGAGGAAAGAAATACTGACAAATCTCCAAACACAACAAAGCATATGAAACCCCAAACAAAAAGAAAATGAAAAGAAAAGAATGTGTTTGGGCCTAAGGCAACTGAAGAACTCAGAAGTGAAGTTATCTGTATCATTTAGCACAGTACAGATCTTGAAGTCAGATGGAGGAATTCAGTTTACCTGGGGATATAATTAGATATGTCTTAAATCTTGTAGGCAGTGACATGTTATACCCTAATAACCCTAATCTGATTACCCATAATTCACTGGCAATGCAGCATGTTGTCTCGATATATATATCATACCTTTATATTGTGTAATGCTTCTTATTGAGAGGTCTGGTGGATAATAACATTAGTATGGCTTCTCAGAATGTCATTTGCAGTTTTACAGTCTTATTTCAGCAGAGCGTTTGCTTAATTATCAAAGACGAGTCACTTTTCTGTTTTTTTACATGCATGTAATTTTGGCCTTTGGCACTAAAGAGTTTGATACAGGGTTTAACCACATGTGACGTTGTGCACACTACTGTACTGGCTGCTTCAGGTCTTTTGAGAGCATAGGTATTGTACTTGACAGAGCTTACGCATGGCAGGTCAGCAGAGGATATGCAGGGAACAAGCTGTGAAGAGCAGCATCAGTAGATCCTTCAACACTTAATTTCCTTAAATCCCACTCATTCCAGATTATTTAGGTTTCTAATACCCCCTCCATAGGAGCGTAAGCCGATTAAGCCAAGGCTAAAACTGGAATTAGTTCATTTGCTGTTTTCATTCGGTTTAATCTCCTCAACCCATTTTCAATCATCACATTTTGATATTTCACCTCCACTCAAAGGTTGCCACACAATGTCTCATGTATCACACACATTGTCCTTCCAGGAAATGCAAACCTTGTTTCATCTGGTTTTAGAAGTTTACTTACTGTGCTGATTTCTGTCACAACCGCCAGAGCTTCGCAAAAGCTAAATTTGATGATCTAGGCCAGATTACGTGCTGGAAAAGTGAATTGAAATTGTCAGTGCATATCTTATCTCTGTAGGAAAAGTTTACAAAGGCTAACCACAGTCTCAGTCCATGTGCTCTTTCACTGGAATAGTTTTTAAAAGATTTTATAATGATGAGTTGAAAATCCAGTGCACTCGTGCAGAGAGCTGCATCGGAGTGCACCAGGGCTGCATCCTTGAGACTGCAATCTGTGTGAGGTTACTTACAGTTCCTCTAGATAAGTACACAAGCCACTATAGATGATCCCATCACTGGAGCAGAGGTTGGTTCTATAGCAGCTGTGAAAAACATCAGAAAGACATACCCTTGCACAATGCTTGTTATGAAAATGATTGGCACTGACGACTTCTTCAGAAACTTGTAATTTAGGATTGGAACAATGAAAATAAACCTACTGATGCTTTATCTAATTGTGTGGGATTGTGGAGTTGTACACTCACCTAAAGGATTATTAGGAACACCATACTAATACTGTGTTTGACCCCCTTTCACCTTCAGAACTGCCTTAATTCTACGTGGCATTGATTCAACAAGGTGCTGAAAGCATTCTTTAGAAATGTTGGCCCATATTGATAGGATAGCATCTTGCAGTTGATGGAGATTTGTGGGATGCACATCCAGGGCACGAAGCTCCCGTTCCACCACATCCCAAAGATGCTCTATTGGGTTGAGATCTGGTGACTGTGGGGGCCAGTTTAGTACAGTGAACTCATTGTCATGTTCAAGAAACCAATTTGAAATGATTCGACCTTTGTGACATGGTGCATTATCCTGCTGGAAGTAGCCATCAGAGGATGGGTACATGGTGGTCATAAAGGGATGGACATGGTCAGAAACAATGCTCAGGTAGGCCGTGGCATTTAAATGATGCCCAATTGGCACTAAGGGGCCTAAAGTGTGCCAAGAAAACATCCCCCACACCATTACACCACCACCACCAGCCTGCACAGTGGTAACAAGGCATGATGGATCCATGTTCTCATTCTGTTTACGCCAAATTCTGACTCTACCATCTGAATGTCTCAACAGAAATCGAGACTCATCAGACCAGGCTACATTTTTCCAGTCTTCAACTGTCCAATTTTGGTGAGCTTGTGCAAATTGTAGCCTCTTTTTCCTATTTGTAGTGGAGATGAGTGGTACCCGGTGGGGTCTTCTGCTGTTGTAGCCCATCCGCCTCAAGGTTGTACGTGTTGTGGCTTCACAAATGCTTTGCTGCATACCTCGGTTGTAACGAGTGGTTATTTCAGTCAAAGTTGCTCTTCTATCAGCTTGAATCAGTCGGCCCATTCTCCTCTGACCTCTAGCATCAACAAGGCATTTTCGCCCACAGGACTGCCGCATACTGGATGTTTTTCCCTTTTCACACCATTCTTTGTAAACCCTAGAAATGGTTGTGCGTGAAAATCCCAGTAACTGAGCAGATTGTGAAATACTCAGACCGGCCCGTCTGGCACCAACAACCATGCCACGCTCAAAATTGCTTAAATCACCTTTCTTTCCCATTCAGACATTCAGTTTGGAGTTCAGGAGATTGTCTTGACCAGGACCACACCCCTAAATGCATTGAAGCAACTGCCATGTGATTGGTTGGTTAGATAATTGCATTAATGAGAAATTGAACAGGTGTTCCTAATAATCCTTTAGGTGAGTGTATAACTGCCCATTGTAGAACCTCACTGCTTCCGCTCTAAGGATTGTGGGATGTAATCACATCTCATCACTCACTCATTTCCTTCCTGCAAAATGAAATAATCCAACTCTTCCAAGCGCAAGCATTTTAAGTCAATAGAAGGATAGATTTATTAATTTTGATCTCATTTGCAAATGCAAGGGGCTACAAAGCACCACCTCATGAATGTATCACCGTGATTCCTCCCCAATAACTTATGAGAAAAGACATATCAGTTATGGGAACAATAATATCTTAAGACGACACCAGCCTTGCAACTGGAATTAAAGAAAGCCTGCCATCTGCCAAAGATGAAATCCAAGGAAGTCTGCATCTGTTCTGTTTGTGAGTTTGCATATTAAAGCAAGGTCGTGGGGAAGAGGTTTTGGTGAAATAAACAATCAACTTACGCCCTTCACTTGACATGACTAGTGGCTGGGTTATGGATGCTTATTTAAAAGGTGTAACCATTAGCACTTCCTTAGATATCACAAATAATAAGTTATACAAGAACTGTTCAAAGTATTTGCCTGATGATTTAAGTTTCATAATGTATCCCAGTAGTTGGAAAAGGAGTGTGTATGCAGTGCTAAATATGTGCTACCTTCATTTAGACTTCTCGTTGTAATGACAAGGCAATTTGGTCTCTGCAAAACCAACAAGTCTGCTAGGGGAGTGTAATTTGCACTTGTATCCGTACATAATTTATTGGAAGCCTATTAGTTACTCAGATAACTAGAGGGGAGTCAGAAAATATGTTCAAAAAAATGGAGGCCAGATCAAACGGTTCTGTTTGTTTTAAGTCTTGGCAACAATACACCCGCTGCAGGGTATTACTGTTACTGAGGTCTGATTTAGAACACAGTTCAATTAAAGGTCAATTAGTCTTAATTATAAAGAGCTCTGCTGGAACAAATTCCAGGACATTGATTTGGAAATGCTGCTCTATTTTCTCGATATGTACCAGAATAGCAGGAGCGTCCCGTGCACACAAATTGAGAGGTTTATTTAGTACGGATGTTAACAAGTGTCTACTTTTGCGATTCCCCTCCATCCTCACATTGTTTTGATCCATGCAGGCTGATACTGTCATCTGGAAAACTCGGGATGTGAGAGCCAGAGGATGGCATTCGTCTCATTTAATAAGCAGTACTTCTTATACTGTCTATTAATTGCAGTTTAATACTGGGGAAAAGGAGTACCAAGAATTTTAAAAGGCGGATAATGACAGCCATTCAGAAGCATATAACAAGCTGCTGCTTTTCTGGCAAAGGGCTTCTTGAATGACGAACTAGATGTGAGTAATGCATAGATGCTCCCATACCATGTTGCAATAAATCCCCCCCACCCCCCTTCATTGAGAGTCACATCTCTCTACTTACGCATTACATAAAGTAGGACTGACAGTATGTATCATAACCTCAAATAATGACCTGTGATGACACAACATGAATAGTGCCAGCCGCTCTCTCGTGCTGGTCAATCGTTAAAGTGTGTCATCCGTCTTTATTGGGAGTGAGATAAACCTTGTTCATCATTTCCCATTGACTGTTGCTCCTGTTCTTTAGTCCATAAGTACTGTGTGTGACTTAGATTGTTCCCCAGATTGAGCGCTGATAATCAACCTCGATCTCACACCAAGACTGTCAATAACAGGTTGTGTTACATGAACAGGCGGAAATCATCCTGGCAACGAAAGCCGCCAGGTCCCTTTGAAGCTGTGCGATGAGACCTCTGATTGTGTACGTCACTCAATCACAAAAGTAGCCCCCGAGTCAATATGGGGCCCTCTGTCAAGCTGTTCCCTGAGTTTTTAATTACCCTCAGTTTGGCTTGATGTTGGTGGGGTGCGGGGACGAGCACTCGACGAGAAAGGTCAGTAGCAACCCGGTGAATGTGTTAGAGAAGACTAATTAATATGAACAATTAGAGTCTGGGTCCCTACATTATTTATTTGAAAGAGAGGAAAAGAAAATCAATGGAAATGTAATGTGGAACTTAATTACCTAAAGAGCAACATCATCCGTTCCTAGGCCTGCCTAATTCACTGCTTTTATATAAAAGAGTGGATCTTTTCCCCCGTGATGATTTTATCACTTTTTGCTGAACAGTAATGGTTTAATAAGTAGCACTGATGTTTGAGACCTAGGTAAATAACAGTTTTAAACACTTTCATTTTACAGAGATCCACAAAGTTTGATTGAGTTTATTTCTAAAATATAAAGCACAGCACCTGATGAGAGAATGCAGGGAGCTGTTGACAAAATTGTAGCCTTAGCACTCACAGAGGATCATGGTTCAGCCTTTCCAATCAATAGACATCTTTCAAAAGTCTACATGCATTTGAAGAGGCGATAACAGCTAAAAGTTAACCAATTCTAGAACTTTGAGCTTCAAACACAAATCATAAATCTTTAAATTAAAAGGTGACAAAAAGGATAAATGTATAGATGTGAACTGAACAATTTATACTCACATGACTAGGACTAGGACAATGTTGAGTAGCCAATCAGCCTAATGTCCATGTCCGTAACACTTTACAATAAGTCTCCCAGTTACAGTGTAATTACATAGTAGGTTACCATTAGAACAATAGAATGATGCTTTATTACAATGTACTTAATGTGTAATAAATAATTAATGGTATATGTAAGTATACAATTGTAATTACAGTTTTATATGTAATCACATGTGCATTTAAAAAATACTTAGTTACAAACAGTTACAAATGTAGTTACAATTGCGTACTTACATATACTGTTAATAATGCATTATTACATTGTTTTTAACTACAGATGTAAATACTATGTAAATACAAAGTAACTGAGAGACTTATTGTAAAGTGTTACCCTGTTGGTTTAATTATGGACATTAATTTCTCAAGCTTCCATTTCTTCATCACGTTTCTAATAGAAAGAAAACTGAACATGAAAATAAATCGCAGTGTTGGTAGAGGGGTTTGTGTCAGTTTTACTACAGCAGTGTGTAAATTAATATTAGCAGACAAATTATTATTGTTACTGTTTATAGTTTAGTGATTCAGTTTGTGATTTACTCGGTACATCTGGAAAGCAAATTTGAACACTATGATTTATCTTCTATAAATTAATACAATCATAACAGAAAATCTATAGCATATTGTCTGTCTTGTTCTTTTTTAGATTATCACTCGTTTACAGCCAAATTATGCAATATGCCTGACAATAATTGTGTTTAAGCTTTGATTAAACACAGTAGCATTTCCTAAAAGGCCAAAATTATTTCCTTTTTCAGCCCAAATTAAATTATACTAACTTTTTGTGAGCAGTGCATCATTAATGACTCATTAGAAAACAGTTAACCCTCTTTTTCTCAGCTGAGAGTATAGTAATCAAGTAGTGTTGACCATATCTAATATATTTTTTTATGGTTTATGATCCAGATGAAAAGTAAAAGTTACACACTTATGTATGTCAGTATAATAATGATAAATATCATTCAACTTTTAGCCATATAAAAAAACAAAATAGAAATGGGGGATAAAGAACAAAAGGACAATTTTGGAGGACAACCCTTCATACGGAGATAATGACATCATTTGTAAGTATTCCCAATTGAGGAAAAGTAATAATTTAAAATATTTTAAATCGTATCCGCTAATTGTGCCCGTCAACGTTTTTTCCATTGCGAGAATTGAAATGCAGAAGATAAACTGGCAGTGCTTGGAAGGGTCAGACAAAATTGGATCCCTGGGTGTGGATTTTCACTAAAAGTAACTTTGATTTATAAAGGTGACCTGCACTCTTCTCATTATGCCTGGGAGGAATCAGGTCACCATCACACCTTTCAGGAAAGTGGGTCACTGACACTAATGGGGCATTACAATAGCGACACTGTAAAATAAATTGTTTTGTGTTGGCATTAGCAATCAGTCATGGAATTTATACCTCCACACACAAAAGAGATGAACCCTGCTGACTTCAAATTTAGTGCTTTAGCTTTCTGTAATAGTACAGTCCATAAGAGATGTCCTGATATAGTGTCCAGGCTGACCGCAATTAACTTAATAGAAGTAAAATAGGATTTATTGCCTTGCACTGCCCTCCCCTTCTTAACGACTCTTGCAGAAATTAGAAGAACGTGTTCACCTCAGGTTTTGAATTAATCTGGTCCTAAGTCTCCTTACTGTGGTATGATACTCTTGTTTGTGATTGAATCGGTTCTCTTTTGATTTCTTCTCTCCTCTTGTTTTTTCCCCAGCAAGCATTTCAAAGTGCTTGTTTGAGTCGTCTATAGGTTTCCTGTAACTGCTGTACTCAAGATTCAATTCGTACATTAAAACAGACAGCAAACATTTGTAGAAAAACTTTCTTGTTTAGGCACAGAAGCAGTTTCAGCATTCTAGCCTTTATGTTTATCTTCTTCTATCATTCATTGCAGCAAATTGACCCAACTACAAATAAAGTGTGGACCCCTTCAAAATTGATGCCATTTATATAATCTTGCTGCTTGGTATCAGCATCTTTTTTAAGAATTCATTTTCTTTCCTGCTCTGAAGCTAAATTTGTGCCATGCTTCATCTCATAATTGTAATTTCCTGGGTGCAAATAAAAATGCTTTTTTAAAGGTAAATGTTTTGATTCAGTAGTTCCTGCACCTTGGCTAAAATAAACAGAAACAATCCTAAGTATAAATTAATGTAATGTGTGTAATTATGTCTTACTTAAATGTCTGCTTTAATACAAACATGGTATGGCTGTTTAATTTAAGTAAAAATAACTCAAACCAATATCCAACAAGATCTGAGCAGGGATTTATCCAAACAAAGATCAGTATCGTAATCAGTGTTAAAAGAAGCTTGAGCTCCTTCTGCATTTTTTGTTTGTTTGTTTGTGTTTATTTTTATGTAATTACAGAAGCTTCCCAGTGGTAGCCGAGGTAATCAGACATGATGCTGCATAGAAGTCAGGAAATTTTCTTTTGCATTAAACGCCTTTGATCTTTGTCTTAGCTTCGTCTTTATATGCCTTCCACGTCAGTGTGCAGGATACCCCTGTGACAAGATCATGGAAACACGGTGAGGAAATGAAAGATTAGGGAGAGGATAAGCCAAACGTATAAAAATAGCTCCAATCTTTGTTATTCTGAGTTAACTCAAGCCTCCTATGAATTCATGCACCAAGGGTTTGTAATATAGATAATTTCTGCATTGGATTATTATTTATTTTCATGTATCGTTTTTAAAGCTGCAATTCTACCACAAATATGAAATATGTTCATTCGCACACACACACATTTATATATCTCAGCAGCAGCCTGTATTGATCCACTGCTGGATGAAGGCCTCCCCAAGATGTTTCCACTTTCTTCAATCTATTGCTTCCCTCTTCCAGGTCATGCCTGCAAAGTTTTTTTATTTCATCTTCCCATCTTTTATGTGGTCGTCTTCTAGGTCTTTCATCATCTTTTGAGATCCATTCATTAACTTTCTTTGTCCATCTTTGATCTTATAATTAGGTTATATTTATATATATATATATTATAAAATAAAAGAAGAATGCCAAACATTAGGCACTGGAAGTTATGCATCCCCTAGAACTGAATGCATTATACTGAAAGGCAGATCTGTGGTTATAAGATAAATAATATTCAATCAATATTTACAGGAGATGTATTAAAGTGTACATATCATACGGAACACCAGTCTTTTATTTTTTATTTTAATGCTTCGATGTATTTCTATTTTATAATGAATCTGTTACTTTCAAGTCTTGGGTTTCTTCCCTTTTACGAACACTTCTGCCCCTTTAAGAGGGCTGCAGTGTAAATCAGGGTAATGCAGAGGCTACCATTGCAAGGACAGTTATTCCAGGGACAGTTTTCTGGTGTTCCTGTTTCATTTTGGGATAATTTAAAAAAAAAGTACATTCTCCGTATGCAATTTCAGCCTTAATTATTTTATCACCTCAACAGAAACAGCTGTCGTCCCTCATCTCAGTCAGAGTTTGTTGTTCTGTAAAGTGCAATTTTCTCAGGATATAAGTAGAAGCAATTGAACATACGGGTCTAAGTATTAAGCAATCACTGTTCTTAAAATGCAGTTATCTCAGTTCTTAAAAAGCACGAATGGTAAGCATTTTCAGGGCAAGCTGCTTAAAATGCAGCAAAGAAAAAGTGTTTTGTTTAAAAACTGAATTAAAAGTACGGAACATATCAATTTTATATTCATTTTTTGTGTCTATTACTGCAAATCTTTAGTCTTGGCACCAGTGACGGAACTAGAGTTTTATACATGAGGTGGCCAAGGCTACTTCAGGGGTCCATAGACCATGACAGAAAATTAGTGTGTAAACCTAACCTGGCATCTAAGGAGCATGAATGAATGCTATGATTGCTGATTAGAGGTAGAAGTGATAATTCACTTAACCCGGAGTTCTTCAATGTGGCAGATAGTGTGGTCCAACAGGGTAACTTCACTATAACTCTTTAACATACTATGAATAGTCAGTGTCTCTACCTCAGAACTGCAGCTCAATTTCTCTCTCTCTCTCTGTCTCACACACACACACACACACACACACACACACACACATCAACTACCAGCCTAAGTTACTAGTTAGATCATGGCCAGCCCTACTCTGCAGTAAGTTACTTAGCTAGCTGTAATTTCTTACACCTTTACGATAGCAAACAGGCTATCTGTAAAGTGGTAATCTTTTGAGTTCAAGTATGAAAATCTAACTGAGTTAATGGATTTCAAATTGCTAAATGTTAACTAAATGTAGCCTACTGGTTACCCCACATTAGCTAAACATGCGTATACTGTAACTTACACACTGCACTGTACACTCACCTAAAGGATTATTAGGAACATCATACTAATACTGTGTTTGACCCCCTTTCGCCTTCAGAACTGCCTTTATTCTACGTGGCATTGATTCAACAAGGTGCTGAAAGCATTCTTTAGAAATGTTGGCCCATATTGATAGGATAGCATCTTGCATTTGATGGAGATTTGTGGGATGCACATCCAGGGCACGAAGCTCCCGTTCCACCACATCCCAAAGATGCTCTATTGGGTTGAGATCTGGTGACTGTGGGGGCCAGTTTAGTACAGTGAACTCATTGTCATGTTCAAGAAACCAAATTGAAATGATTCGACCTTTGTGACATGGTGCATTATCCTGCTGGAAGTAGCCATCAGAGGATGGGTACATGGTGGTCATAAAGGGATGGACATGGTCAGAAACAGTGCTCAGGTATGCCGTGGCATTTAAACGATGCCCAATTGGCACTAAGGGGCTTAAAGTGTGCCAAGAAAACATCCCCCACACCATTACACCACCACCACCAGCCTGCACAGTGGTAACAAGGCATGATGGATCCATGTTCTCATCCTGTTTACGCCAAATTCTGACTCTACCATCTGAATGTCTCAACAGAAATCGAGACTCATCAGACCAGGCAACATTTTTCCAGTCTTCAACTGTCCAATTTTGGTGAGCTTGTGCAAATTGTAGCCTCTTTTTCCTATTTGTAGTGGAGATGAGTGGTACCCGGTGGGGTCTTCTGCTGTTGTAGCCCATCCGCCTCAAGGTTGTACGTGTTGTAGCTTCACAAATGCTTTGCTGCATACCTCGGTTGTAACGAGTGGTTATTTCAGTCAAAGTTGCTCTTCTATCAGCTTGAATCAGTCGGCCCATTCTCCTCTGACCTCTAGCATCAACAAGGCATTTTCGCCCACAGGACTGCCGCATACTGGATGTTTTTCCCTTTTCACACCATTCTTTGTAAACCCTAGAAATGGTTGTGCGTGAAAATCCCAGTAACTGAGCAGATTGTGAAATACTCAGACCGGCCCGTCTGGCACCAACAACCATGCCACGCTCAAAATTGCTTAAATCACCTTTCTTTCGTATTCAGACATTCAGTTTGGAGTTCAGGAGATTGTCTAGACCAGGACCACACCCCTAAATGCATTGAAGCAACTGCCATGTGATTGGTTGGTTAGATAATTGCATTAATGAGAAATTGAACAGGTGTTCCTAATAATCCTTTAGGTGAGTGTATATGTGTGTATTACTAACACAGATGTAAACATAATGTTAGGCTAAATTGGGAACCGATTTCTCTAATCTGATTAACTGTCTGTTAATGGAGCCAAAGGTCTAACATTAACTTACATAGCGACTCAACTTTCATAAAAGTTGTTCAGGAAACCTAAACCCGATGCTAAACCTTAAAACTTTATATTTTCGCCAATCCTGAAAAGATTCTTCTTCTGTATGCTCTTCTTGTTCTTATTCTTCTGTATGCTCTTCTTATTCTTCTGTATGCTCTTCTTGTTCTTGTTCTTCTGTATCTCACAATCAACGTTAATATTCTCTCTTCCTCGTCCTCGATTTGAAAAATGCGCTGCCGAACGTTAGAATAAATGCTTCTTTCAACAAGAGGTGAAATGAGTTGCCAATCAGCATCAAACTGCCAGTAGTGAATGAAATTTTGGGGTGGCACCCGGGGTGGCCAATCAGATGTCAGGGATGTCCAGTACCACCCCGGACACCCCTCTGGCTCCGCCAGTGCTTGGCACATAACACTTCAGTGTTCAGAGCACTGTATCTCTTTAAATATTAGGAACAGCACAGAGTCTCTCATTTATATGCACGACAACAGTTCTGGGTTGTATTTAATAACATTTAATAAATAGTTATTTATTTTATTTGACTTTGAAGTCTTGCCTACTCATGCACTGGAAACCCCTTCAATCCCAGTGAACCGTGGAATGTCTGTATAAAAGCTGGTCAGGCATATTTAAGTAAAGCAATATTTGATTTTATTTTTCCTCCGTTTGAAGATCGAATCTAAAAGCAAACAGAATCGGCTGCTTACTTAATTCCATTAGTGGAAGACGTTGTGTGTTGAATCATTGATGATCACGTTTGGTGTTGATCCAGCTTTGTAATTCTAATTTCAGTATGTTTTGCAGTAGAAAAGCTTAGTAGGTATTTCAGGGGGAAAAAAAAAGAGGAAAAGGTTATACAAAGTTCAGACATTTCTTTTTCTAAGACCAAATTGACTCGTGGAAGCACACTTTACATTGTTCAAAGCATATAATGTCTTTACGGAAGATTAGTTTACTTTAGGCGAGTGTCTTGAAGTATGCCACTGGCTAACGTTTAAGACACTGCGGTCAATTTTGATATCACCGATTGCAAGGGCTGAGGTAATGCGATAAGTTATTGTCCCATTGCCAACAGAAGTGGCCTGCCCCCGGAGACCAATATCTATCAGCTATAGCGTATGGGTGCATGGCTGATGCAGCACTGAATCATACCAACCACGGACAAGTAGCTGATTTTCCCTTTCCAGTCATGAGAGGCCATTAATGCTGGCACCAGGGCACTCCATAAATAGAACAACAATCACAATAATCATAACAATAAAAAAATAGCGCTGGCTTCACTCCTGAATCCAGAGAGGAGGAGTTCAGCGGGAGTATTTGGGATGCACAACTTAAACTCACTTTATACAGGGCGCCACTGTCCCTATTCGCCAGCCACCCAGACTGACATCCTATTAGCAACTGTACATTTGTGAAATCGTGACATATCATTTCTTCCTGAACCTTTTTCCCACTCTCTTCAGATTTGGCAGATTTGAGTCTGCTTGTTCAGTCACAGGTGAAGTACTTATTCCTAGGTTTCATCAGCTTTTTCTGTTGTATATCTATCTCTCTATCTCTCTCTCCGTTTGTCTGTCCATATAATTATAATTTTACATGTTGTTGCTTGCCATTCATCTTCTCATAGCTGGCAGATCCGACTTGCAGCTTATTCTCTGTAACAGTTGAGCCAAAAAAGTAGAGCTGCGGCTGATTAATTTCCACAGTAGGCTAGTTATTAATGTAGCAAGACAATTTGCTGCAAGCATCTTATTTTACAAAAGGGCAAAAGGGAGTGTCAAAAGATGAACAGGGACTCGAAACAACACTCGATCCTCAGCTGGGAGATGAATTTTCGGACTGTACAATGCTAGACACTGGATGCTGTTATGCTTTATCTGAAGTCTCCCTTTTAAGCTATTTGAAGGAAATATTCTTGCTGCAGCTGCAGAGCATCGACATAACATGAAAGGAAAGCCTCACATATAACCCGAGGTGCTTCTTCATAGAGCAATGGAGCAGGGCTTTGAAGGTGCTCTGGTTTATCGATTAGGGGAGCAGTCGATATCCACATGCCCAATTAAGTAGGCATTTCTTGTGGTCGATGGTCTAATTGTCATGCCTTTCATGAGTCTTTTAATTTAATTAACCTCCCTCCCACATGCTGGCCCCTTCTCAAATTTTACTGTGTCAATATCAGCATTGCTTTTGCTCATTTAATACACAGCAGAAATAAAACAACCCCAAACAAGAATCAGTTGATTGTCCCTGCAAAGGAAGGTTTAATAACACTT
Organism: Amia ocellicauda; assembly: GCF_036373705.1. NCBI lineage: Eukaryota > Metazoa > Chordata > Actinopteri > Amiiformes > Amiidae > Amia > Amia ocellicauda. The sequence goes on along the minus strand of NC_089866.1, from coordinate 18,234,974 downwards.
TCAAAATTTCACCTTCAAAGAAGCAGTGTGACTTTCCAAAGATTTATTTCAGAGTAGAGGGAGGCGCAGAGAAGATTATGTGATGAGAGATGTTGGAACTTCACTGCATGTTGGAGAAACACAATTCAAAGGCTGCTCTATGTATTTTGAAATGAGAAGTAGGATGTTACTGTAGTTACCAGGGATATGTGTACACCTCATACACATTGACATGTCTGTAAACAACTTTGTGTAGCATGGTACTGTACGCTTCAGTTTTGTATTTATTTTTATATTGTAAATACTTGAAAATACTTTTCTATTACTTGGTGCCATTTACCCCTTAGAGAATGCTGGAATTGAAATGTAATATGCTCAAATATTATCAGTGTTACAGTATACAAAATCTATAATATCTATAATAAATATGATATATTCAGGTGTGCTTCATTGGAGTAAACAAGCTGTGTCCTTTGGTCTCAAAAGCCTTGGAGTACTTTGACTTAAATGTTACAATAAACACTTACTTTATTAGCATACTTCCTGTCTCTGGGATTGTGGTATAATACCAAATGGACCAAATAAAGCTTCAAGGTCTTCTCTGGAAGGAAATGTATCTGCTATTTATTTAATAAGTAATTAAATTCTCAGGTTTCTCTGTTGCAGGTTAAAAGTGTGCTAGAGGAATGCTACCTTTTGAAACGTCGGCAGGTTTGGGGTTTATTAATGACAGCTTGCCAGGTTTCTTAATGAAGTTTTTCTTTTTTTTTGTCATGCCGTCTCATCTCATTTATCTGTCTAGCTCACCGATGCTTACCTTGAAAAAGAAAAGGTCATTCCCCCTTTCAAAGAAACGTGCCACCATGTACAATAGAAATTGCAACCTCCTTCGCCGAATGTACTACAGCTGCTTTAGATGTAAGGATAAATATCTTGTAATTATATATATATATATATATATATATATATATATATATATATATATATATATATATATATATAGTGTGTGTGTGTGTGTATAGAAAGAGAGAGAGCTTCACACATCTATATATAGATACCAAAAGGTTCAGGACAACAGATACAAAAGACAGGTGTTCATGCTGTAGTTCGTATGGTTCAGACCCCTACTTGGCCCTAATGACTGCTGCAATCCTGTTGATAGATGATGATAGGACTGCCATACCATTTCTCCTGCCGTGCACATTGCAGTGCAGGTGTATGCGACCTCTTCCTGATTGAGCGTTCCAGTTCCTCCCAGAGGTGTTCCTCAGTGATTGAGTTCAGGACAGTTCCACACTCCCAGCTGTGTGACACGGCGCGTTTCCATGCCGATAGATGTACAGACCATTACCCAGCCCAGATGCTTGGCAGTAAACTGACGGCCAAACAAAATCACTCATGGGGGGAAAAATGAAAAGGAATTTCCTTTTGTAATCTACTGAGTGCATGTTTGTGTCTGCATGTGTGTGTGTGTGTGTGTGTGTGTGTGTGTGTGTGTGTGTATATATAACCGCACATGTACACAGTCTTAGAAAGGGAGGGAACAAGAGCATTCCCATTGTGTGCATGTAAATTGGGATGTGAAGGCAGAAAAGGTTTGAATTAATATGGGTTTAGCATATGTATAATCCCCTATTATCTTCAGAAGTACACAGAGGCTGACAGAAAAGCTATTTTTTTGCCACCGATTGCTGCTGAAGTTCAAGGAAGAGACTGGCACGCTTCTCACAGCTGGTGCCCGTCTCCACTCAGCCCTTTCCAGACATTATTAATGAACTGCTCTACCACTGAGAGATACGCCAGAGACCAGGCAAACACAAGGAAAATGTCCTTTTTTTCTTCTCAAAGCAGAAATGGATAGCTACTGAAGTCTCCAATCTCAGCGCTCAGCATTGACAGTTAACCTTGGGCTTTCCTACCTTTAAAAATAGATAGACAGACAGATAGACTGATAGATTGATAGATACAGACAGACAGATAGATAGACTGATAGATTAGTGTGAAAAAGACAATGTGATATCCATTGATTTAAATTAACCAATGTGAAGAATCGATTGCAGTTCATTTTATTTAGAAACATTCCACCACATATACAATAAAAGAGCAATGAAAATCTTGGACACCCCCCTGGGAAAACGTTTAATTTAGCAAAGGAAAGGTTTTATATTGAATGAAATTATATTGCAAAGCTCCAAATTATAACTATTTTATTTTACAATATTGTGACATTAATGTTTTATGCCTTTGAACAGTAGCAGAAGCACCAGAACATGATTTATGGTAGATGCAGTTTGTGGAGGGAAAAAAAATGTCAGTGCCATGACAGAATTATGGTTTATTGTTACATATCGAAACAATGTATTACAACACAGATCAGGTCTTCATTCAGGGCTGTTATTAAAACCATACCTGACTTAAAGAGAATTTCCCTCAGTAGAATTACTTTTTTCTTCGATTTCCGATGTTTTTTCTTCTGCATTTTATTGGTTCTTCTGCATGGGAATTTTAAGCCAGCTGTTTTGAAAATACAGTATTATTATGAGCTAAGCACGGTCTGACTTATCCCATAGTTATAGCATTGTTGGCTTTATAAATCAACTTAGTGTGCTAACCGTTGTGAAGTTGTCCTTCAGTTCGAATGGAAAGTCATATCTGCATTGTAGGCATTATCGAAGATCCCACAGCTTTTCTTCAAAGGAGGGTAGATATTAATTCAATGCTCTGGACGCACTCCAATGCAAGTCAAAATCTGGAGCATGGTGAATTCCCTGAGCTGGGGAACATTTAATTAACAAATTTGTTAATTCCCCTTATTCATTGCCATACCGCTAGTGTCACAATCCCTCTTCTGTTCCTGGCGCTCGGGGATGGTGTTCTTTGCAACCTGTGACTTTAATTACTTGGCAAGACCACTTATTTTCCTGTGGAACAAAAGGTAAAAGTTACAGATGTCAAGTTTCATGATATCAGCAGTAGAGGAATTAAAAAATAATGCACAGTACTCCTCTCAATCTCTACTCAATCTCTTTGGTTTTTGATGGCACATTTCTGATTTACCGGGAAGACTTTTCTCACTTATTTATTTAGGTACTTTCTTTAATTCCTATATACCTTATTCTTTATGTCGTTCATCTTTTCTTACACAATAATCAATTATAAATACAATATGAAAGGATTCAAATATGGGTAACACTTTGTGTACATTGTGTCCCTGTGTATTTACACTGTTATTACTTGTACACTTGTACTATATACAATGTAAATAGGCATAATTACAGTGGTAGTTTCCAAGTTAATACACAGTAATTAGTGACACTAAATGTAAAGTGTTACCCTAGCGCAGTAAAAGCATTGTAACCATGCACAATAACAGTGTAAATACAGTGTAAATAGGCATAATTACACTGATAGTTACCAAGTAATTACAGTGTACATACACAGTAGTTAGGGACACTTAATGTAAAGTTAACCAAATATGAAATCTATTTGTTTTCTGAATTGTCTTTCAAACTTAACTCCCTTGCTTTTGTTTTTCAATCTTTTGGCGGTCAAAGGCAGTTGGAAGTAATAGTTTAAATCCTTGAACTTAGGTGAAAACTGATCACATGGCAGTAAAATGTGAAAACACCTACTAAACATTATTTGTTTCAGCAGTAAATTGTCAGTTACGCTGTAGTTGTGGTAGGCCAGTTCAACCTTTCACAGATACAATTTTAAAAAGAAAGCACATTCAGACATTACATTTAGATTAGCCTGTATTGTGTCGTTCTGCAGTTTCTTGAATGTTTATGAGCTATGCTGTCCAAAAAGAAGAGTTATATTCTGTCGCTTTCAGTTATTTGTTGCCAGCAGTAATTATCTGAAAATTGTCATAATATTTCTTGTCACAAGATGTAAGCTGTGACTGTGCATTTCCAGCCTAGTTTTCTATCTTTCCTACCAGGCAATAATCTCAATGAGAAAAAAAGTTAGAATTGCCAGAGCTCAGAAAATAAATAAATAAATAAAATACCACTAGGGTCAGGTTTGTCACTTATTTTCCCAGTAGCTGTACATGAAGCAATTTTTAAGGACCTGTTGAAATTATTAAAAAGTTAAAGATTAATTAAAATCTATCCTAAAATATGCAGATTATAGATATATTTAATATCCTTGCAGTACAACACTAATCATTGTTTACTATAATGATATTGCTCAGATGGGGAGGATCAGATATGGGCTATACATTAAATATTATAATTCTGATCCCTTAATCTCTTAGGTATTTGATATTAATTTGAACATAAATGGACAAAATGAATCATGCCAACACATGGAGGAATGTTACTAATCTAAAATGTAGTATGTAGATCAAATATATGTATGTATTGTAGTATACCTGCTGTAGAATTACAGGTACTTCTTAAAGTCACGGTCAGTCTATATAGCATCAGTCACTAGTTTCTGTGCCATCCATCGTATTTTTGAAAACTGACCAGTTCTTCAGTGTCTGTTTGAACAGTGGTGTCAGGGCTATCATATTCGTCCTATTCTCTCCATCTCTGTTAACCCATTGTGTGAGGTAGCTATGAACTGGGCCCCTTCGACTTTGATCAAGAGAAAGCTTTATTACAAGAGAAAGGAAGTGAGGCAGAGAAGAAAGGGAGAGGATACAACTTTGCCTCCCTCCCTTCTCTGTAGGTAATCAATAGCTTTGACATCTATCAGCTTTCAGCAAAACTAGACCTCCAGTAGGGTTGGTGTCTGTGCTTTGATGAGAGTACTTCACATTGATGATTTGAAATGGAGCTGGCATCCAGTCGGTTCTTCCTAGCGCCTGGGGCGTCTTAAGTTCAGATTTACATGTAACATATGGGGCTGAGGTTGATTAAAATGTTTTGCTGTGTGTTTGGAAGATGAAGATGTCTCTGTTCTGATTTAAAAAAAGGAAACTGGCCCGAGCTACCTGATTCTGGACCACCAGGTGAGGACTGTGAAAATATGTTCTGAGCTTGTTTCATAAAGGAACGTAAGGAAGACAAAATGACAATTCGGTTCCCTAGGCTCATTTTGTAAAATACTGGGTTGTTTTTTTGAGTTTGGAGTTGTTTAAATGGCAGGGACGTATTTTCATTAAGTCAAAAGTGCATTATTCAGGCGAAAGGTCGTTTGGTTCCTCTTTGTCTACAGCTTGATTTGTGTTAATATCCGAAAGTGAGTGGATTTCCCTAAAGCTATCTGTCATGCAAGTTAGTGTCAATAAGCAGCCTGAAGCATGAAGCCTTACATTCATCCTTGTTTGTCTCATATCTAGACATACAAAAAAGAGAACCAACTGAAACATTAGCCCTCTGTCAAGCGGAATTCACCAATTTGTAGCTGCGTTGTCATCCTGTGCCTTTTCAGTTTCTCTACGGTATAGTGTAGCAGCCTCACTGCCCGTCAGCATTTGCAATGTTGCTAAAATTGTTTGTGAAATAATAATATTTTATCTAGACTATAAGCAGCTGTGTAATTGATATTCATTTAATCCTAGTTCCAATTCCAGTAGGTTAGAGATGCACAGTTCTGTGCAATCCCTTGTGTTGCTGTATTTAAGCTTCTGCCGCTTTTCAAATTGATGTGTGTCACACAAGGACTACATCCTCATTAATCTGTTTAATCCAAATGTAATTGCTTCTTCCTTCTTTCCCTTTAACCCCCTAAAGGGTTTATTATTTGTACGGTTTGGGGTTAAAGAGGATTCTCTCTCAGCCTTTTACCACAATTAACACAATCAGAATAGAAAAATTACCAATATAGAATAAAGACACTGGCTTGTTGTGACACTAAATATAGAATCCTCTGACCTGAGTTGTGTGGGCTATTCCTGAGCAGCAATAGAAAACAATACAAAATATCACACAGATGAACACGCAGTTATTTCAATTATTAAATTACAATTATTAAAATAAGTTCAATTGCATCAACAAACCGCAGCGAGAAGCTAACATGAATTAATATTGTAGTCCGTTGTAATTTGCTGATACCAGCAGAACAAAGCAAAAAGTACACCAAGTTTAATCTCCCAATCTCCCAAATTTGTGGAAACACATTTCCTTTTTCTTTTTATATATATATATATATATATATATATATATATATATATATATATATATATATATATATATATATTCTGTTAAAGAGAAAAGGTCTCTGGAAATCAATAGTAGGCCAGTCCATGATGGATGGTGCAATGTTTACTAATTTCAACTCAAGACAAATTATTCTGCACCAAATCTTTAAACCCAGAGAAGATAGTTTAAAGGCAAGACTGGAGCCAAGATGCAAGTATTACTATCTAGTGAGTTCTTTATTCTTTTTGTAATCATTTTCCATTACCTTTAATTTTCTGTGTCTATCCATTTCTCCAAAGTGCAACAGAATTCTAATGCACTTTCCCTGTTAGTTATAAAAAAATTCTATATCTATATTTGATATCTATATTTTAAATAATCAGGTAGTTATTTTCAAAAGCAAAATTCAAGGGTCGTTTTAGAGCTCTGAAACTGTCATTTTTCCACATCGAATTTCAGAGTCATTATCATGTGTATAGAACTTTGGGTATATGAAAAGCTTTCGCTTGAAAAAACTGAGCTATTTCTTTGGCTACACATTGTACTTTGTCCTGTCCCAGGTAATGTATATTTACAACAAAAATAAACTTCCCTGTAATTTGTGTCTGCTTTATCAATATTGCGATGCGAAGATAAGAAAACCCATTCCACCAAGAATAAATGTAGGCCTATAATATTACTGCACCAGACTAAAGGCAGAAATAAATCAATTCAATAACGAAGATCACTCTGGGGGTGAAACATCTTGCTTTGCTAATTGTTCTGGTGAGGGTTAATTAAAAAGTTCAAGCACACTTGCATGTATGCAAAACAATCAGTCACATTATAACAGCCTGACTTTGGAGAATTCACTATTGGGCAAATGTTAAGAAATTATCATTAGATTTCACTGATGTATCCTTTACTTGTAAATAAAGCATTAACCCATAGCAGATTATTAAATTGAATTAACAGGTAAATGTGATGATTACTTTAGACATTTTTTAATGATTGTATTCCAAACCATGTTTCTGTCCCCACCCCATGTCTGTAAATGTTTTTCTTTGCTGTTTGTGTCTTTAAATTGACTATAAACGAAGTATTAGCATTTTGAACATTTGTTGTGAAGAGTGATTCTATTTTTTTTATTCTGATTAAATAAAACAATTTCCTAAAAGAATAAGAACTTGAAATATACACAAATAGATACAGATACTGTCTGTACCGTAGGGCACAATTCTGTTGGCAGTTCAAACACCATCTGGCTCTGGAGTGACATCTTGGTATCTAGCAGTACGGTTGATGGGATGATGTTGGGATTCAAATTGGCATAAACACGAAAAGTTTTGGCTGCATGTATGTTTGATCTTTGACATGACGAGGAAACACACCCCACCTGGGATTTGCAGCGCAGTGCAAAATAGCAGCCTAAAACACATGAAGGTTAAAGTGCAGTTAAATTACTACAATTATATGAGGAGGGAACCAAATGCTGAATGAGGTGGGAATTTCAAGTTAAATCACTTAAATTAAATTAAATGTCTGGTTGCTGACCAGTAACCTTGGGAAATGACTGACTCTCGCTTTTTATTAGGACAAGGTTAAGGCTAAATATAATACAGTACTATTTGCCATCCCTGATATTCAATATTGATGCAAAGTATTTGTGTGTTATTTTTGCCTGGGATGTACAGAAGCAAACACATTTTAGGTAGCAAAAAAACAACTGCTTTGGCTGAAGAATGATGGATTCCTAGCACACAGGCTGTCACAGGGCTAGGTCTCTCTGGTGAACATGGGATGTCTCCAGCTTTCTGGCCCTTAATGCTCAAATGAGCTCATTAGAAGTTAATTAATCACTTCTATTGATCTGTTGTCACTTTGCTCTGCTGGGCTCAGTCAATTCAAGAGGTCAGGTTATACAGGGTTGGCTCTGTTATAAGATATTTCTTCCCTCTGGCTTCCTCGCTTGCCAGCGGTCTGTCCAATGGCGCCATGCTGCGCGTGAACCTAATTCATAGACTTAGAGAGTGACTAATCCAATGCCTGTTCCTGCACGAGTCCACACGTCATGGTCTGCACAAAAAAACCTGTCGGGTATCGTGTGACCACATACATCTGCCACTGTGCTCATTTGTTAATAGAAGCTGCAGCTAGATCAGCATCTGCACAACAACACCAAATGTTTGCTCCACCGAACCCAGGTTTGTGCCTAATGAATAGCTTTACACACTGCTTAGTATACGTCACACACCCTGCCTTCAAATGAAGAATTTGGAAAGAAAGTCATTTTTCTAATGAAGGATGTATTTCTTTCGAGAGACTATATTATGTCTGGCTGCTCACAGCTAATTGATCCATGAAGTTAATTTAAGACAGTTCTGCCACGCTATCTGGGTCCTGCATTGAATCTGTCTCCACTCATTTCGGAAAGATTTACTCTAGCACGGGCCTATTTGTAATTTAAGTGATGGGGCGGCAGAGGTTGGCTTTGTCGACCCCTGCAGGTTTTGATCAAGTTTAACCAAATCTCTCTGGAGTCCTCTTTGTTCTAGGCTGAGGAAATAACTGAACAATTCATAGGATGTGGTCAGGAAATCTGAAGAGCTGATAAAACACATTCAAATACCATAACTTACTGTGAGGCGCTCTGCTTTGAAATGATACTATTCATATTAACTTTAAATTTGACTTTAAATTTGATAGTGTGATGCTATCATTCAAAATAATACACTTTCAAAAGCAGGGATAACTATTTTGTTAATAGGTATCGGATATGTGTTGCAAGCTCATGATCATTTCAAGCGTTTTTAATGATAAAAAGTGTATATCTGCCCAAAAACATCACGCCAACAAGAAAAGGGCTTAACGTTCAAGAATTCTCAAAGCCCTTGGAAGAGTTATGGTGTGTTTTGAGTAGTGTGAGAGTAATCCAATACTTACTTGGTAGACGCGTGATTTTGATTCATGAACAATTCAATTATGTAATTATCAACGGAAGGATTGACAGATGTTCTCAAAGTCCCTGAATCGGTTCTTGAGTATTTAATGTACAATTTGTTACACTGGCGAACAATGTGTAACTTTTTCAGAATGCTGTTAAATGAATATGAAATAATATAATTTAAAAGTTAAAAGTTTCTCTAAAACTTTGTAGTAGAGAGAAGATTTCTAATGAGGTGCTTATGGTTTTCATAAGATAATGCAAAGAGCCCTAACGATTGCTTTTCAGTTCTTCTTTTTTAGGCCCAAGTGACTAGATTTTTGTAATCCTTCCCCTGGCTTTTTTTTTTTACCTGACTAAGCTGTTTAAACTGTGGTATGTATTAAAGAGCGTTTTTTAAAACCATAGTGCAGAATATCTCTTTCTGTCTTCGATGATTATCCACTAATCATACATTTTAAGTTGTTGTATTCTACAGGGAGTCCAGAAAGTTTGGATATTTTCATCTTGGAGAAAATTGTCAGTTTTAATACTTTAATGTGCGCTCTTAGATATTTATGCTGAGTCGGGCTCAGTTACCCTTAATGATTTGTCATCTCTTTGCTGATGGCAGATGATTTAAGCTTTGGTTAAACCCTTTGTACTCCACTTAATGAAGCCTTTCCCGTATACTTTGGAAAATAAAGTTGTTTCACAAGGAGATTAATGCGTTGGGCGTGAATAAACGTCCTCCGAGTCTAGCAGTCTGAATAGAAGTTATCACTCAGACCAGAAACACAAAACAACACAAGTACCATTTTTACAGTTCGTTCGTCTTTAGCCTTGGAGAAAGCAACATTAATATGCAGGAGGCTGTCTTATGCAACAGCACCATAAACCTACAGCTTTAGTCTGCATGTACAAGTAGCAATAACTGCATGCCATACTTTTCTGTCTTTTTCATAATGGATGTTACATATCTGAACGTTTCACCGTGATATCTTTACTTTTATGAGGGGTGCTACCCGAAGTGCCACTTATATTAAATAGATTCGTATCATACTTTAGATGTACTAAGACAAGCGAGTGAAATGGTCTGACGTCAGTAAAGTTTGGAATATTATTCAAGATAACGATGTACGGATGAAACTGGTGACTGGAATAAAAGTGTGTGATTGTGTACATGTAGGTGTGTATGATTCTCCAGTGATGCTTATAATGGTAGATGGCATACTATGCCGACACTGAGAAGGTCATTCATGCTTTTATTTCCTCTCGATTGGATTACTGTAACTCTCTCTTTACCTGCTTGAGACAGCAGCTATACTTTTAACAAAATCAGGCAAATTATGTCACATAACCCCAATCTTGGCCTCGCTGCACTGGTGGCCAATTACTTATCGTATCAATTTAAATATTTTATGAATTACTTCCAAAGAAAGACATGGATTGGCCGTGGATTATATTTTAGAACTTTTAAGACCTTACTCTCCAAATAGAGATATAAGATCTGCAAGTAAAGATCTCTTGACTGTTCCAGAGTCGAAACTTGGATCTAAAACAGAGTTTGTGTTTTCAGTTAAGGCCCCTAGACCCTGGAACAGTCTTCCAGATGAGATTAAGGTTGCTAAATCAGTGTCCTCTTTTAAAATCCTTTTGAAAACTTACTACTATATTATATATTATATTTTTTTAAACTTCATAATTTTACTGCCTTCTGAAGGTCTTAAATTTAGTTTTATTTGTGTTATGTTTTATGTATTCTTATGTATTCTATATCTGTTTTATCCTGTTAAGAACTTTTTGAATGAAGCATGCTATATAAATAAAGCAGTATTACTCGTTATGGTGAATTCCTGCTCTGTGGTAGTGCTTCTTATCGAATGCTCACATGGTGGTGAATAATCAGAAATGACAAAGAAAATACACTTTTTTGTCCCTTTTTTTAATTTAAAAGGCATTACAATAGAAATTCCAAACTGGCATACCAGTCTCATATTAATCAAGGGAGATCTTGTCTCAGATGTGCTATCGGGAGTACGCTGTGAACACTCACTTCTATAACAGCATGCAGACTAATTGTTGCACAGTTTAAGTGTTAGTCTTCATTTCACTCTACAGGTAGAATTGCTGCAATGCACAAGCATTTTAATTAGACTTTTCAAACCCCAGAAAGCTTCTTTAATGGACCAAGGCCCATATGCAGGTTATCAAGTCGTTCACAGAGGCTTCTGAAATGTCGTACCCAGTGTTTTTACAGGACCACAGGGCTGACTCTAATGGATCTTGAAGCAGATCGCCTATTCATTTGTCCAGGGTGAATAAACCCACTATCTGTTCTGATAATATAATTCTGAATTCAATTAGCTGAAGAACTGCAGCTTGGGGACTGATTATCTTTCACACCACAAATGCATAGCCCAGGTCTAATCATCTTATGAGTCACGTTTAGCCCATCTTCCTTATAATATGGTTGGAAGACTTATATGAACCACATGGCAAGGTGAAATATATGAAACAGTATTAAACAGTAACAGCTATAAGTATGGTAAAGTCATGGGAGGAGAATGTAAAATTACTAGGTGATTTGTAAGGAATATGTAAATATAGGGTGGTGAGTTTTTATGAAGGATTATCCTTTAGCAATTAAAGTTCTTTCTAGGACTGGAAAGGTCAGTTATATTCAATTCTGTCTTAAATCGACATAATTTGTTGCTGTGAAGACCACTGTTGTGCACCTGGCTTCACTTGTCTTTGAAGAGTTGGTCTTTTGAATTATTACTTGTAGTGTAGAGTGGGGACCGATTTCAGATTTGGGAGTTCATCTTTAATTCAGTGAAGACAAAAAAAAAGGTTATTTATTCATGAATGTTCTCTGGGAAAATACAGAACATTGAAATTGGACTTCTTGCTAGGACCTTGTCTATGTCTACCTTAGTAGTCAAACTAATCTGAACAACAGTAGCAGTTAAGAAACGTTTACAGTGAATTTTGACAGTTGTATAATCCTTAACCAAAGACATGGAATGAATCCTTCCAAAATATATATTATCAGTTGGTGTCATAGTCAGTGTACGCAGATATCATTTCGAATTAAGGTCTGTTGACAATTAACTGTGGTAATTATTTTATCTGTGACAATAGAGTAGCTGAATATAAGCTGCCCTGGGAATGTCTTATGAATGCCAATGAGCAGAAAAGGAAGTTCGACTTCAAATTGACTTAATACATTGAAGTCCAAAAGCAGTGTTTTATTTTTATCTTGGTAACAAGGATTATAAATATCCCTTCCCCTGTGCCCAAATTAAAAGACTTGCTATGCTGGTCGCATTTAAATATTAATTTCTCAGTATGGATGGATCAGTCAGTCACAAAATGCCCATGTTCTTAAATCGGGAAGACAAATAGAATACAAATTTGATACTGATCAGATTTTTATTTTTTTTGACACAGCAGTGGAATTATGTGTTACAAGTGCTTTGCATAAATCTGCATATCGGCATCTCTGTGTGTATTCATGTTATGACCATTGCTGGCATCCAACAAAACTCAAAATCAGCACACAACGTCACATACTGTGGTCTGAAATCGGCAAAACATTGCACGGAGAGGGGGAGTGAGGAAGAATCTGATCAAATACACAACTAATGTCATGTTTTCTCCTGGGCCCGGCCATTCGACCTCCCTGAGGCTGCAGAAACCAGTCTTGCAAAAACTTTTCAAGTCAGAGCTCAATCCAGTTAGAAAGGACCTGCCAACTTCACCTTGCTCTGGGAGCGCTCAAATCCTCCGACTGACCTCCGAGTATTAGATCTTGGAGACTATGGGTGATAGTTCTAGAGGGAATGTGATTTTGTGGTCCTTAAAACCAATTTAGAAGGATGAGGCCTGCCAGAAAGAGGTAGCTGTAGGATTAAAAATGTAGGCTTGAACATCCTTTAGTCCGGTGAGACCCTGAGCCTTAGTTCACTCACACAGTGGGATCAATTATTTAGATGAATGCTACCTTTGCTTTTGGGGGAGCCTGGGGAAAACAGAAGATTGTTCTGAAGCTACTACCACTGTAGTGTTCGTTGTTTAAAGTTAGAAACAGGCTTCGTTTAGTCTCTTATACATTGTTATGTTTCTATTATCTCTGCAGGAGTCACTGCTGAAGATGATGATGCTGACTTTTCTTGTTCTTTAATATATTCTAATTGATTTAATTACCTAAAGATTCGTTTTAAGTAATAGCTAAGAAAAGATTGCAACTCTCTTGGGGTGGAGTGTAACACATGTAACTCCTTTTTCACTACTGTGCTTGCATTGATTCAGCTTGGAGTAGTACTTTTATTTGATTTGTTTAAGGCTTCCCACACTGTGCACTTTAGTCTGGTTTTATTTACCAGTCATACATTTGTCAGTCGGTTTTGTAGTTGTAGTTGGTATTTAGTTCATTTTACCATTGCTGCATTTACCATTTACCAAAAACTAAGGAATGCCTTATATTCCTGTATAAGAAAAATGGTCTTATTATTAATAAAAGCTCATTTGACAGGCCTCAATATGAGCATCACTTTACTTATTATTTTAGATAGGCAGTTTTGATTAAATTGGAGTGAATTGCGATCTTTATTAAACTGGAGGGATCGCTTTTTCTGACAAAAACATGAATTTAATACTTCCTGCAATGAGATCATGCCAGGTTTTTCTTCGTTCAGAAACCAAACTTGACGTTTGCCACTTGTGAGAGGCTTCTCCTGCTGTGCAAGGCTTTTCTAAATGGCAGCCCCGGGCGTGGTGTTCTCCCATCGGACTTGATAGATGAAACAGTCTGTGCTAAGGAAGGGGAGGGGTGGGGGTGATAGTTTTTCCTATAGTTTGCCATTTCGTGTTTTCTCAACTTTTTCTTCTTTCCTGATTCTGTTTGCTGTGGGTTAGATAAGAAGTGTAAATTTACCCAGGATTCTATTGCATAGTGAAAAAAACATTTTGTTTTGTTTGGCTTTCCTTTTGAAACTTCAGTCAAGTCTGTGGGGATTTGGAGGCTGAGATGTGTTGAGGTTCCCAGTGTAAAAGTCAGCTTGCTGGTAGATTTCTTTCTCTTTCTTTTTCTTTCTTTTTTTCATTCTTTTGTTCTTTCCCTCAAAATCAGCAAACTGGAGCCTTGGCCTATAGACATGGTGCCCAGTAGAATGTTTATCATTCAGAATCAGGGTTTCATACTTAAACTCTCTTCACTTCTTAAAGCCATGACCTATGCTTTAATTGTAATTGGTAATCATTTACATTAGGCCTATGAAAGGGTAGATAACCTAATTAATGTCTGGCCAGAGTATTATATCATTCATTAGTGTATTGGTCATTAGGGTTTTAATCGTGTTATGGAATTAAAATTGAACACCGCCCAATTGAAGGCATGTTCTCTGGCGAAAAAGGATTATCTTAAACATATTAGTCCAGGAGCAGATTCCTACCAGCTTTTAAGACCATTAGTGAGATCAGAGGTAAGATCTTCACACTCTAGGTGCCATACAACTGCAGCTATGTGTTTGTGGTACTATATTAGGACAGGATCACTTTCAAGTCTTAATGGCCCACAATGCATTGCGCTACTGAACTACTTTTCCTCTGACCTTCTGTGTTTTGTTTAAACATGAGCCGACTATGACATACAGGTCCACCTTTGTATTTTATAGCTTTTATAGCGACTGTTTTCACATCCAGGACCACAGTATGTTCAATCACCCTTTCTGGACTATATTCCTTTTCCTTGTTAAAACAAACAAAAGCTCTTAGGTTGAGGTATATAGTTTATAATATTTTGTTTCCCATTTTCCAGAGGATAGACATTTTATTTATTTTTCATTTCTAATTGTTATGGAAATAGAACAGTAGCTCAATCTATGACTGTAAGGAAACCGAATCCTAATTTTAATATAGAAATATTTCACATACAGTGTATACTGATGTAATTATAATGCTTAACACTTGTATTCCCAAGATGCAGAGCACTAAATTCACAGTAGTTAGTGTGGGCTAATTTGTTTAGTGTCGAGCTACAGCATAGCAGTACATGCTGATTAATCTGGAAGAAAATAGTAGACATTTTGTAATAAACTTTGTAGCTGAAGACTGTAACTAAAGCATGTTATTTATTAATGTTACATTTATATTTATATCCAACTGATGCTCCAGGCTGGCACAACTATGGCATACATCTTTAAAGACTTTAATGTATTCATACCAGCACACTTGACACCAAAGTGCAAAGGAATCATAGTTCTAATCCTCCACCCAGTTCTGACACACCACGATGCTCGCACTTTATTTTCCTAAGCCCTATATCCACCCTACATCTCTGCCAGATAGAACTCATAACTTCAAATTACTCTCTGAGAAAATTAGCAATCAGGAGAGGGTCTGGAGTTTTATATCTCACATATAAAACATGACTGAAGCTGCTCAAAAACCCTAGGACCTCTGTTTTAATAGCCAAGCTGGGATTAGTCTGACAGCCCTGGAAAGTCACCGCGATATGCAGCTGTAAAATGCCATGCCTCCTATTGGATTCTCTGCCAACAGCTACAGCCTTGTCTAAGGTATCCGATCCACCTGATAAATTAAAGGGCTGACTGCAGAAGCCCTTTTGCACAAGGGCTAAATTACTGCCATTGATTGTGCAGCTGTGACACTCAGACAAAGGCTGAGATCCGTCATCTTGTTTAAAGGGGATTATTGGGTTGTTTGTAGCTTGAAATATTTTCTATCCTTCTAACTAACTTACCATGTTAACTCTTTTTCACCTAAATTGAATCCGACCTCAGAAGAAACATTTCATTAATATTCCAGGTAATAAATCAAAGGGGACAGGGATGTATTTTTGTTGTTGGTGGTGGTGGTTTTAGTTTTATTCTATCCACCTTGATAAGGATGCCAGCCAATCAACATGTCATGTGACGTTTAATTTTCTCCCCATTATCCGTCACCTGTATAAAATATAAAAGCTACTGAAATTACAAAACTGTAAGTACATACAACAAGATAGGCCTTTAGAGGTGTTTTTATTTTTCATTTTTTTTATAATAACAGGATTTTTTTTTATTCAAACACAGCAAATGTTCTTTTAATAAAACAATAATCTGAATTATGGTTCTTCCTTTGATTATTGTATTGTGTTTACAAATGATGACCACCCAATAACCTCCTTCCTCCAAATAAATACATAAATAAATGATAAGCAACAGACGATCTAAACTACTTCAACTGTAATATATACACATTTAACAACAACTACTGCTGCCGATTTTCAGACTATAGATCATCACGTAATTAAATATGATGTATTTTTGTTGTCATAGCTGATGAATAAAGAATGCCAATATCATTCTCGGATCCTCTTCAGCTGGTGCAAGAGACACATTTACAATAATGGATGTTAATGGCAAATCCAGTCTAAATCCTGATCAGCTTTGCTATGCACACTCAATTCCCAATGTGCTTTGTTCTTCACTTATAAAACATATACATTAAAAAGAAAAGCCTGCCACAAATCACAAACATATTATACTGGAGTGTGTGTGACTGTTCCATCTAATTATACTGAATGGAGGTTAATCTCTGCTTTTTGTACATGCAGCTGGCACCGTCTCACCTACCAGCGAATGCGTTCTGGAAGTGCCAAAATAGAGGATTTCCCTTCTACCTCATTTAAACCTCTTGTTCCATAAAATTGACAGGACATGAAATCTGCTTGCCGTAGTTTCTTGAATTATGATGAGAACCATTTTCACTGGCATTGCCTTTGACAGAATTCAGCTTTTGTGTGTGTGGTTTTTTAACTTGGCGAACTAAGGGATAGAAAAATCATCTATTTCTGTGTCATTTTCTTTCTTTTTTTTTTTTTTTTTTGGCGGTTGCATAACATTTACTGACGCTACCAGAGAAAAAATTGAGAAAGATTTTTCAGGTGCCTTTGTGTGTTACTTGATATATTGTCACACAAGAAATATTTTATAGGGGATAAAACACACCTAATTACAACTTATTATAACAGCAGTAACCATATAACATGAGACTTTAACAGTGGCGTATTGGAATAGAAACTAGCTCTAGAATGACTTCTTTCAATTTTCTTTGTGCTCAGAAGTGTTATTTGACCTCTTGCAGGACTCGGGGAAGGTGCGATTGTTTTGCTCCCATTCCAAATGAAATTTATAACAAGTGTATCAATAACATCAGAGCCTGCACTGCTTTGCTACAGATTTAATTTGTCGACAAGCAGGCGGGCACTGCAGTCCTCCTGTCTCCTCTGGGCAAATGAAAAATAGACACAGGGCATGACAAGTAAATATTGCTTTTTAAGTGAATAGAAATGCAAAAAAATAAAAGAGAAGAAAAAAAAGGAGGCTGTAGTAAGACCAGGAACAACTTTTCTTCGTTTTGGCTAAATTGGGTGCTCTATCATAACGAAAGCCTCACTGATTGTGGGTATAAGAGCAGCAGAACAAATATATACGTTGATACATTTTCAAATTGATGCCCTAGCTACTGTTTTAAAGCACACACTGCATTAAATATATATGTGATCATACAGAGAGAGGTTTTCTTTTCCCAGTCTTTAATGAATTCAAGATGAAAGTACTTTATAGCAAATTTGTGTTTATTCCTTGACAACAGTGTCAATTTAATCTTGATTGTCTGCTCTCTGTTATTGTTATGCCTCCTTGAAACTCCATTCTTTTGTAGTAATATGCTTTAGTCACGATTGTCCGTGTTTTCCAATATCTCCTTATTATCTTCAAATATCCAGTCCATCTTTCATATTAGAACTGTTATCATCATGATAGAGTGGCAATGGTTTAAAAATGTATGAAGTAATTAGAAATAAACTATTGGAATTATTGCTAAACTAACCATTTCCTTCCTGTCTGTATGAGATTTACAAAAAATAGTATACTATAGGTAATTTTCTAAAATAGCACCCACTACCACTTCTAAAAACCACTTGTAGACCTTACCCTCTAATTCTAACGGCAATCTATCTCTAAGCTCAAGGGTATATACGTTGAGGGCACAAGCGCAATTTAAAGGTTACATCTATACTCTTTTAGTATTTCCCAGGATATTTGTATCCAGGGCATTGTCCAGTTTTGTGGGAATGATAACTGTTGTAAGTGTTATATAGGTAATCCTACCGAGGCGAACATTCACACAGATACAGAGAAAGGGTTATGAGTGGTGTGAACGAGAGAACGGATGACTTCATTTCCAGAGGCCTGTTTACTGATAGTGAAGGGCTTGTTGATAACTCCAATTTCACACACACAACAGCTTCTTCTTATCCAGGGACCATATGTGCCACAGATTAAGGAACTGGGCTGAGATTAAAAGTCTTTACAGTTTTATCCCGCAGAGTTCTAATGAAGGAAGCAATGGAGCTTAGGTCTGTCAGCGGTGTAGGGCTCTGTTTCAACCGTCAGATATCAAATCTAAAAAGATGAATGCATTTGAATTAAGAAAAAGTGCTTCAGTGTACAATTCCATTATTTCCAAATCGCCGCCTTTGGGCCGAGAAGGAAATCAACCAACTGCTTTGATCACTACGGATCACCATGAAAGAAACAAACTATGATTTCATTTGAAATTGGAAACTAATATCTTAATATTGTTCTATGGTCTCACTAAAGCAACTAGTACATTGATTTGATGGTATTTATTTTGTGCTTTATTTCGCAAGCACTAATGATATAGGAATGTTTATTTTTTTATGTATTTTGTGCTCCACAGATAATCCTCACAAATTGGAAGTGATATGTAGGCTTCACTGACTATAACTTCCTGAATGAATATGTAGCTTTGTTTATCCCTTTAACCATGCACTGATTTCACATTGCCAACAGAAAGCTTCATTGGCATGAACTATATTAGTGTTTTGATAACCCTCAGATAACCCTTAATTAAAAATGAAATTACTAATATTCTAATACTCCATTAGCCAAGGAAAAAGGTGAACATGAAAACAACTTTATAATATTATTTCATAGCAGTAGAGAGAAATATTTAGCAAGGTTATTATGATGAATTTTTCAGATGTAATCAGCTGGGGATTTTAGCATTACCTTGGTATTGCCTAGCCAACTAGGTTTTGCAATATGTTTAAATAATATAATAAACACCAGTTTAAAGAAACAATTTCCTGTAAATCTGCATAAGACACTCACACAACAATCCAGTAATAATAAAGTTCAATCGGTAGCTCTTTTAATGGCTGCTATGTGGATAGCGTTTTAAGGTTTACCAAGAGCTCTGAAAGGATAGGAGTTGCTCTTGGTCAGAACAGATTTCTTCCCATGCTAGTTGAGTCTACTTAAAGTAACTATAGTCTCATCCAAATGTGAAATTCAGCATTCTGTACCCATCACTGCAGCACAAATGTAATGTCACTAACTCCAGGCATCAGTCTAACCTCCCCAAAAGTGCATCTGTGAGCCAAATACTGTATATAATTTTTCTTTGCTCAGCTGCCGTGTTGCTAATGTTTTTCTTGTATTTATTCCAGCGATCCCATGAAGGAAAACTTAATCCATTCCTAATCTAAATAGATTCAGCACATCGTTTAACTTCCCTTTCACTCGACTTTTTTTCCAATTAATATTCACTGCCTTTGCATTCAGCTTGGGGAGCCGTTGCCAAACCTACCGGTGTACTGCTTTTAATGCACGGAAAGTCTGAAATTAAAATTGCTTCCGAAATCTAATGCACAACTTCAAAAGCCCATACTGTTGTTGTTTTTTTTTTTTTGTGGGAGGGGTAGGGCACTGAAGTCACAACCTGGTATGGATTTTAGTGTCCAGTAGATATAAGAAGAGTGACAAAGCTGTGAATTCAGAGTGACAAACCATGAGAAGTACTTACAATAATGGCAGATAAATGATACACTGGGATGCAGAAAGGGCAACAGAAGCATCTCTCACAAGCTAGCCGGCCCTTTCATCTTCATCGAAAACCCCCAAAAAACAGAAGCAAGGACTTGGTGAACCTCATGTAATGCCATTGCGGTCACACGTGCAGATTGAAATGAAATATCCAGGGATCTAGGTTAATTAAAACTGTCTAAGGTGAATTCCACTGGATGGGGATGTGAAACGCCAAGCCATATGTTATGGGAATAATAAACCCCTCAGCTCTTGTCACAGACCAGGGGGTTATAGTCCTGGTCTAATTTTCCCGGGACGCCGCTCTGTCCATCTGGAGTCTATTTGTAAGTGTAGATGTTAATGTACGCTGTGTTATTACAGTCTTGTCTGAAACCTAATTTCGAAGAGCGTGTAACGTTGACCATTTCCAAAATGGAGCAATCATCATTTTCTGGCATTTACGGATGATGAAAGGCATTTGAAAGATATTTTCATTTGTTAGCAACAGTTTTAGTAACACTTGGGATAAGTAGTAGGTTGTCTGAGAAACAGTAGGCTGCCAACTCCTAGACGTATGATGCATGGTAGGATAATTTCTTATCTCCTTGTGCTTTGAAGGAGAAGACCTTTGTAAAACTGAGCTGTTTCCTTAAAATAATTAAACAGTAGGTAAATGATTAATAGTATTTTTGGGAATGCACTTTTCTCATGAAAATGTGGCAATGTTTCAGCATATTAATATGAACTCTGTCCTTGTACTAAAATCCCACTTAAAATGTACTCAACCGGCCCATTGTTTTCATCCTCTGAATGCTTCTTCAGAATAGGATGTGTTTGCTGTTCGCTTGCATTTCTTTACAAAGGATTTTTGTGTTCCCAGTGTTTGTTTGTTTGTCTCAGGGATTTTCACAGCCATCTCACCAGGGTGTTATCAAGCATATACTTTAAAGGGCAATGCATTGCAGGTGTGCCTCTACATGGGATAAGAAAACCAATAACCCAAAGTGGATATTTGCAAGTGCACTTTTTTTGTCAGAAACTTTTCTCCTATCCGTAAAAGTACAGATGCCTTTCTTTTTTTTTTTTTTTACTTTCAATTTCTTCCTGCAGAGTTACAGATTTAATGTATTGTTTATATCTTCATAAATGTTTAATGACAAAACCTTTATATTTGTATTTCCCCAAACTGGTGGTTCTCTCTTGGGTTTCAACAAAAGCAGATTGAGTTGGAACATAATTTTACTTTGCACAGTAGATTGAAAGATTGCTTTTCCTTCTGACATGAATTTCAACCTGGGACTATAGCTTTCATGTATTCAATTAGCTACGTCCTACTGTGCTTTCTTTTGGAAGTTAATGTGAAGTGATTTTGAAGTGATCATAATGTGGAAATTATTTAGGTCTTGCTTTATGATCTACATAAGCAGCATAATTAACATCAGCTTTTCACAAGTAAGTGAAATAAAATGATCTTATTTGGACAGAATATTATACTATTGATGAGGTTGCCATCCCCAGTGCCCTTTGGTCTGTGGAAATGGGGGATTAATCTCAAGATCCCTGCTGGGATCAAACAAGCAGAAGAGTAATATGGATTTATCCTGATATTTTCTTCTTGGATGTTGTATAGATGGGTGTTTGAGTTCTTGACCTTGTGCTGGTTATTATCCTTGACATCATATTGGTTTTATTTAGGATTCAGGTTAGACTTCAAGTTTAGGGTAAGGATCCGTGGGCTACCTAACTTCTTTTTAATGAATAACAGGAATATTTGCAGGAACTATACCAGGACCAGGTTACTGTTGCCTTGATCCCTAAGACCGAGTACATAAAATAGAATGACAACAGCGTTCACTGTACAATTTGCTCCAGGTGTTGTAAACATTTAATCAAGTTTATTTTATGTAGATGTCTTATTTACATGTCATTTTTCATCAGAGAACATCTCCATCCATAATTTAAAATGACTATGATAATGAATCTAAAATTAGAATGAGAGTAGAAGGGGGAAACTTAAGAAACTATACATGCACCATCCTATCCAACTAAAGTGACTGGTATAGATTAGACATCTTTTTTATTAAATATAACAATCAACCCCCCATAGATTTAGTCCAGGGTCCACTGTAACTGGCCTACATAAGTTGTGTTGTGTTTTCAAGCTTGTTAAACACAATTAAACAAGTTATTAATAACAAACGTACATCCTGTGAAACTGGCACCACTAGCATTGAAGAGTCCTGAAATGTTGTCAGTAAATTAAATACTGCTAATTCTCTGCATGAGATGACATTTACACACGAGATAAGTGGTATAACGATGTTTGGAATCGCTGCTCTGTTTCTCATGTGATTTATAATTGGAATCATACAATGGCATTTGATCTGAAACATTATTTATCTTGCAAGTCTAAATAGTTTTTATCTCTGCGTTTATTGCTGATTCGAAAGTTTATAACCCATTTGAACACAACTTAAAGTACACTTTTTAATGTAACATTAAATACATTCTACATTTTCAATTAATACAATAATAATTTTTATTTCATATTTGTTGCCTTGAGTCCCTTCAAATTACAATGTGGGTCTTTGATGGATAAATATAGACACAATTAAAACAAGAGCCTCCAGTGATGATGTACAAATTAGGCTGTCACTTCGGATTTTAATGAACAGGCAACACTTAAAACCATCTGCTAGCTTGCTTCTCATTTAGAATTAAAACAAAGAAGTCTGCATCTCTAGCTGCAATCACAGTTGTCACTTAATAATGAGCAAAATCAATATAATAATAATAATAATAATAATAATAATAATAATAATAATAATAATCACAGAATGTCTAATCTCCAGATATGTTTTTTTTCCCCCTTTTAATCCAAGTATAGCATGAGAATTTAGTTTAAGAGTAATATGCTTGAGTAATAGTATTGTAGCATGTCCAATTCTGTGCTACTGGATTCACCGGGTTGCATTAAAACAAGAAACAAACTGAGGAGAGTGAACTAAACTAAAGCAACAGCTTAATCAAAGAATGAATTCAATACATGTGTGTTCTTGCCAACCACACTTGAACCAGTTCTATTGCATGGTGATTATCATGATTAAAGTCACAACACGGAACAGGTTAGGAGTAGTAATGGAGTGCAATGGCATGTCAGAAGGGACACTTTATCATCGATCATATATGTTAACAAAGCAACTTGCTAGGTATCATGTTGAATCGCTGATCGAAGTTTGGTTTGTGTTGCACAAGACCTATTGGAGCAGCTAGTGGTTATGGGATGGAAGAAGAAGAGAGATCTTGGAATAGAACAAGACTCAGCATGTTCTCGCACACAGACAAATGAAAAAGAACAGATATGTGCAATCTACATTTAAGACAGGGATTTGCATACACATATGAATCGAATATCAGCTTGAAATTCAACCTGAGGAAAGAAAAAGTAATCATGTAAGTTAAATCATACCATTCTTTCCCCAAGATTAAAAAGTAGATTCAGCATTTCTTTTCATGACTAAAATAGATGTTGTACACATAAAATATAAAAATACCCAAGGCAAGGAGGGAGATAGTAAAGGGTGTATTATAATGCATTATTTTAATTGTATTTTATACCTACAAAAATAAGAACATGTACAAATTACTGTAGGTGTAAGGTTCATTAATTGTTATCTTTGTATGAACTAAAATGTTAGATGTTAAGTTATTAAAAAATGTAATTAAAACAAAATGTAGTATAGATGAAGATAGAAATGTACGGCAAGCCGCGTTATCATTTAGAGATCTTCAAATCTTTAAATATTTACGTCTATCTTTAAATATTTAATGATATCTGTAAATGTATGTAAGATATCTCTAAATTAATTTCAGATATCGTTAAATGTTTTGGAGATATCTTCAAATGCACTTTAAAATTAGATATCCGCAATTAATTTAGATAAATCATTTGAAGATATCTTGAAATACATTTCGAGTGTGGCTTTAGACCAGGCCGCAGTCCTATTGATATGACCTTTACATTGAGACAGGTCCAGGAGAAGTGCATTGAACAACGGATGGGTCTGTATGCAGTATTCATCGACCTCACAAAGACATCTGATAGGGTCAAAAGGGTAACTCTTTGGGTCGTCCTTGGGAAATTTGTCTACCCAAGGAAAATAATCAACATCATTAGACTCAATGACGGTATGACTGGTGTGGTCTTTTCAAGTAGTGGTAACTAAGCTTCGTTCGACATCAAAAATGGTGTAAAGTAAGACTGCATTCATGCCGCTATCCTTTTACTCTTTACGTGTGTTTAGAACCTTGCATTTAATAACCTCAAGGAAGGCATATACCTGAAGCTCAGGCTGGATGGATCTCTCTTTGAGCTACGTTGCCTGAAAGCAAAAACCAAGAAAGTGAATAGACTCATTACGGGGGCACTATTTGCTGATGATGGCTCATTCTGAGCCTGACCTACAACAGATCACCAGAAAGTTTGCTGAGACTGCACACCTTCTTAGTCTTATCATTAGCATCACTAAAACTGAGGTGCTATACCAGCCAGCACCATGCTACAGAACAAAAACTCCCTCCATCAAGATTGGTGTATCTGGTGTTCATCACTTCAAATACCTAGGAAGTACTATCTCATCAAATGGCTCCCTCGACCAGGAAATATCTGTGAGGATCAGAAGCTTAGTCAATCAATGGGCTGTTTACACTGTTGTGTTCTGAACCACAGGAACATGAAGCTAACTACCAAGCTCACTGTCACTCTATTGTTTTACCAAGTCTCCTGTATGAAGAGACTTCTTACAATACAAAGAAACAAAACAAAGACTGCATCAAGGCACAAATACTGTGGCATCCCTTAGAAAGAATATAAGAACATATAAGAAAGTTTACAATCGAGACGAGGCCATTTGCTCCATTGTGCTCATTTGGTGTGCATTAATAACTAAGTGATCCAAGGATCCTATCCAGTCTATTTTTGAATGTTCCCAAGTTGTCAGCTTCAACCACATCGCTGGGGAGTTTGTTCAGATTGTGACGCCTCTCTGTGTGAATGTCTCCTGTTTTCTGTCTTGAATGCCTTGAAGCCCAATTTCCATTTGTGTCCCCGGGTGCGTGTGACCCTGCTGATCTGGAAAAGCTCCTCTGGTTTGATGTGGTCGATGCCCTTCATGATTTTGAAGACTTGGATCAAGTCCCCACGTAGTCTCCTCTGTTCCAGGGTGAAAAGGTTCAGGTCCCTCAGTCTCTCAGTAGGACATTCCCTTCAGACCTGGAATAAGTCTGGTTGCTCTCCTCTGAACTGCCTCTAGAGCAGCGATATCTTTCTTGAAGTGTGGAGCCCAGAACTGTCCACAGTATCCAGATGAGCTCTAACTAGTGCATTGTACAGTCTGAACATTACTGCCCTTGTGCTCAATTCTACACTTTTCACAATATACCCTAACATTGTGTTTGACTTTGCATTGCCTTGTTGCTCTATTGTTTGGATTGAGAAAGTGATGAGTCATATAAACTCCTAGGTCTTTCTCATGCTTTACTTAACCTAGTTCTGTTCCTCCCATAGTGTAATTATAGTGGACATTTTAATTACCTGCATGTAATACCTTGCACTTGTCCACATTTAATTTCATCTGCCAGGTGTCGGCCCACGAAATGTAGCTTTAATAAATATTCTTAGGGATATGGATGATGGGTGAAATAGTTTAATAGGTTATTTTATAGTTATACCTTTAGTATTTAGTATTTCCTATTTCTTCCTACTCAAATTAGGTTCTGAGTTGCAGAATGTCTATACAAATTTTAAATAATATTTCCATCCCTGATTCAAGCTAGAATGATTGTATTGTTCTTAAATTATTTAACTTACAACCTTTTAATATTCATTTATAACAGTTGGGAAATGGCACTTGTTAAATGGACCTTGTTGGTCATTTTCAAGTACAAAAACTCATTATACAGAAATATCTGTACTTCGTTACAAACCTGTCAAATACCTCTGGGCTGGTCTTATTTATTAAAATATCCATTTATGCAAGCATTGATTGCCTTAGGGCATTCACATATATGCTGATAAGGTACTGAGTGTAAGTCAGAAACTATTTTATTAAACCTGATTCTATAGCTCATGATTTGTATGCAGTCTCATTTCATAGGCAACCCTAGATTTAAGAAACAAGATTCAAGGGAATTTGCTCAACTGGGCAACACAATATTTTTCAGTGTTTAACAGAGAACCAGTGCATGCTATAACAGTAAAATGAAACAACAACGTATTGGCTTAAAGATATGTATTACTTTTGGGAAATAAATCCTAAAAGTGGTGCTCATGACCAAAATGAACTAATCCAGTTCAAACATGCATATCTTGCTTTGTAAAGATATGTATGTTTAAGAGAAAGAAAGAAGATGGGTCGCTTCAGGTAGCTTCGTGTTGAACAGTTACTATTATACTGTCAGTCTTTGCAAAAGGCCTTGAGATGTTGCTCTCTGTGAAAAGGCGCTCTATTAAAAACGCGGGACAAGACCCAAGGTAGGAAATGAGTCAGTGATACACCACAGCTGGCGTTACAAACCAATTATTTGGATTACAGTGCAATCACCATGCACTATGATCGCTTCTATTGCAAGAGCATTTATAAAAATATGGGATAGATACAAATCCCATTTCTTTTGGAGAGGGTCAATTATATACTCTGGGATGGTGAATTCGCCTGTGGTGGAGTATTCTGTCAGAAAAAGTTACCTAGCTGGTTTATTTTAAAGTCTCCATCCAGCATTTGCAAATCTGTCTACAAACACTGCATTTTGCTCCTTTTCTGTGGAATTAAACTAAATTAAAAACACGGCGGGATTCCACAGTACTGCTGTACCTTCCTGCCAAAAACCAGTACTTTTTCCCTGCTGAAATCTCATTGGGCCACCCAATTAGTACTAATTAACCTCCAAGCTTATTTTCTTGCACACAAACTGTTAAATGACAAATATATCTTTAATTAACAATCTGATTTCCAATGAAGTGTGGGAAGGGGTTCTGAAGGATGTATAATTGTATGTACAGGACGAACAGCAACAATATCTGGTTGTAATTGGTTTCAAATCAGGATCTGTGCTCATCAGAGATGGGTGAAAGGTCCGACTAAAGTCAAATATTATAGGATATGCTCAATAATTATAATAATCATATTCATAAATGTAAAAACCTCGATGCCAAGGTCCAAAGTATACATTAATCAAAATAATTCACAAAAAAGTTATTTATTTTGTGATACCACCTGTTGTAGGGTGTTATATAATTTTCTGTGCCTGAAACCGTTACATTTTAAATGTTTCACAGATTTGAACTCACCTTTATAAACACAGCCAGGTCATCTCCACAGAGTCAGGTAAGAAATTCACAAATGCCATTACTGCACTATGTACGTTGTGACTGCTATTCTCAAATTATTTTTCTTTTACAAAACCTGTCAAAGCTTCCTCTTATCCTGTGGATGTTGAAATTTCTTAACTTGGAGGAAACAAAATAAAGGAGTTATAGCTGGCTTTCAAGACGCCTGGCCTGAGAGAGACCAATTTCTGCTTAATACCCCTTGCAGCAAACATGTATTGGATGTGAGTCGCAATGCAATTGTGCTGGTCCAAGGAGTGTTTGTGATACCATTGAAAGAAGGTGGTCGATATAATTACAGCTACTGGAAGCACTAAGTGGGAGCCAATCTAATTGATGGTGGGGAATGCAATGATTGGAGGAATTCTATACATTTCTGACAAGAAGTATTGCTGACTCCAAAGCTAACATAGGAAATAAGTACATCACTGAACAGGAATTTAAACTGGCACCTATCAAACCACTCATAAGGATTATTTGCCCCTTATAAGAATTGGTTTGATACTAAGGATCTAACTACACTATTGAAGGTGACTCTGATGGCTAATAAAAACCCTTAATATTCTCTTTAATCTACCTGCTTTTCATCAGAGCTTGAGCCAAGGCCCTTTATAAATTAAAACAACTGAAGGAGACAGTTTTACAGACCCAGATTACTTCTTCTCTATGATTAACCAATGTTTTGGGTAGGGTAGTCTGAGATTAGTGCCAATCCAGGTCTGTGAAACTATGTCTGTAGTTATAGTCAGCTTCAAATGTTTTCCTCCATAGTTAAACCAAAGAGGAAAGAAGGAAAAATCACAGAACAAAGGCATCTGAACTCAGTGTTAACAAGAAATCTGCCTTTTAATAGACACCGCTGTGTAAGATATATGTTGATGGTGTAATGATGGTTCATTAGGGCTTGAAAGCTTTAAAGGCATGTAGACAGGAAAGAAATAAACACACAACACCGAACCTGAATAACCACACAGTGTCAAGCTAATAAAATGTGGTGTTATTAAAAAACAATATCATTGAGGGTCAGTGGGGGGTATAGGTTGACAAAAAGGGGAGTCAAATAATTAGCACTTGGATACTCGAAGGTTTGTTTTGACATGAAAAAATAAAGCAGCATTCTGTTGCTGTGCTGCTGTTATTGGTAGGCAAATAAAATGAATTATTGAAACAAATATAGGATTCACACAGCCTTGAACAAGAGATGAAGGTCATACGTGTGTCCGTGTGAGCTGCCTAGATGATGGGATGGCAAAAAGCACAAGAAATATCTTAAGATTAATAACATAAGATTTTGGTTTGTTTGTCATACTCTTTGGTTAATAACTCATAAAACTGCGTATGAGTATTATATCAGTTGACTTCACATATAATTATTAGATAGACTTTTCATACTGTACACATCTGTTACACATTTGGCTTCAAAATATTTTAAAGCAGCCAAAACAGACATGATACTTAAATGAGTCAGGGATAAGATGCACTTTGTGTGTACTTTCAAATAATAATTAATTCATAAATATATAAATAAATACAAATTATACAACCCAGCCGTGAGCTACCACAGGGCAGTTTGAAACTACAAACTGGTTCATCGTTTCTGGCGGTTTCTCTACATGCCAGTTGCTGGTGCTTAATTAGCCACTAAGGGTGAATGTGAATTCTAGCAACCACAACACGGTTGCATTTGAATGAGTGTATCATGTTATAATTTACCTTAAGCTTCCGGCGGGGTTGTTGTGTGTTTATTTATTGAATGACATACTTGGGAATTTCAGATGAAAATATATATTTTTTAAAGTTCATACCACTGCATGTCTAATCGTTTGATTATGTAAAAAGATAGAAGAAACAGAATAGACGTAAATATTGTGGATAATTTGATTAATAAACCCTAAGTTATGATTAATAGTAGTGTCTTTGGATCCTTTCTTTCCGACATGAGCCGGTATTGCTTTGTCTTTGTGTAGCTTACAAGCAACTGCTGACCAGAGGTTAAATTGCACTAACCCCTGTCTGCAGAGATCTCCTTATGTGGAGCTGTGCACAGTTTTGCAGTCTACGCTAATGTAAATGTCATTAATCATGTTTCTAACTGAACATCTGTTTAAGCCCTGCAACGCTGTGCAGCTTACAAAAACAGACCACATCTCAGATGTTCACAGATCCTTCTCCGCTAGTCAGAAATGACAATCGGTACAACCTGATGAAATACAACTTGGTGCATTTATTGCTAAAAGTATTATTATAATTATATACATAAAAACATGATCTGTCTGGTCATGTGACTAGCACTGTCTGTATTTATTTTCAATGTAATATGTAAGCACAGGGCTATTATATTTTTCCAAAACCTGTGCTTAAACTGCTCCTTGATGTGAAAATTATTATTTTTATATCCTTCATGGCATAATTATAACTTTCCTCTAATGTCAAGATTGTATGGGTCATATCAGTGGGAGGCCATCACATGTATTTCCACTTGCTACACCTGCAAACCTCAGTCCAACCCTGCAAGTGTCAGATGCGCCACCACACCACTTAAATATCCATTCACACGAGCCAAGCCCGACATTAGTTCTTTCTGAAATTTCTGTGCACATTACTCATGGGAGAGTGACTGTCAGCAGCCTGCGTTTCCCCAGTAATCAAAAAACAAAACGAAAACCAAACAGATCCTCGCCACTCCAAAATACACTGTCTTAAGAGCCTGTGTTACTGAATTTTATTTATAATTATTAATTTGCCATTTATTATTGTTATTAAAGAATATTTGTACAATTTCTCTTTTATTTTTAATAGATTTTTTTTGTGATAAGTGACTTAATACTCATTAATCTCTGACCTCTCCTTTCAAATTTTAAACCGTTGTGAGGTGTTGTGATCTAATCTCTGCTGCCCATTTTTTTGGGTAACAATTTTTAAGTTTTCCTTCCGTTCCTTTTACAGAAAGCAGTCTGTTTTCTCTTTGGTTCGACTAAAACCTTTCTAACCTAGTGAATGAACTACAAATCACTGAGTAAAGAAAGCCTTGCTCTAATTAGAAATAGGAGTTCAGTGATCGGCTAATGTCCATACAATGTGATAATGCAGAGACAAATTAAGTATTGATCTCACAAACAAATAGCTTCAGAGACATTTCCCTCTAATGAATTGTCAGACTAATTCTGTTAGAGATTCGAAAATGTATGCATCCTGGCCAACACCACTTCCCAACATTTTGCTCCTGTGCCTATTAAAACACGATTTAAAACACGGCAACACTTGCTAATGACATTCTTTGATGGCAGTCTTTTAAGTTTAGTGAATGCACCACAGCTATCGATGCCGTTGTATGTCAAAAGACATGCAAATAGGGTGATAACAAATGACCCTGGTCAATTGGGACCTTTGTGTTTGTGTGGAGGGGGGCGGGGGCAGCATGCTAATCAGGTTAATGGCAGCGTGGATATGGAACTGTGTCATTAGGGTGTTATATCACTGCCAAAATCATCTGCCACACGGCATGTTGTCGTCCCACACCCTCCGGAAAAAACAAACACAAAAAACAACTGTTTAACTCGATAGTCGTGAAACAAGGCCAGTCAGACATATTGCCTTTATAGATTAGGCGGTATACACTTGCCAAGTAATCAGATATAGTTAGTGATGCACCAGTATAACATAAATTGGGTGCCCCTCTGATCCGATCTGAACAAAACACAGGGCCTTTTTACAGCCCATCCAGTTCACAATCTGAAGAGGAATGGTTAATTCATGGTTAATTCATTGCCGTTTGCAGCCTACTGCCTAAGGCTCTTTTTTTATCTATTAGACATGCATTCATATAACCTCTTTTCCAAGCAGGTAATAGTAAAATGACAGACTGTGGGGATCTTGTCAGCCACCAGGGTTATTGATTCAGAAACTGTTTGACTTGTTATATATCTGGAGCATCCTTCAGCACGGGAGTGGCTTACGTGAGTGTGGCCTGCCGAGTGAAGTCATTAGGGCTTGGCGTCCTCACCCATATTTTACAGAGACGGCTGCTTCCTGGGACTTTTTTGATATCATGCAACGTTTAATAGAATTTTGAATAAAGAAAGTATTAATATTCCCCGTGCTCAGGCAGCTTAAAAGGTCCAATCTCTATTGGTGCCAGTTAGTAGATCAATCAGAACCCGTCCTGTTTGGGCACGAGTTTCTTTTCTTCGGTCTGCCGCTCCAGTCCAGTACGTGAGGTACTAAATACTTGTCAGCTGACAACGGTGAAAGATGTCTCACTACTCCCACATCTCCATGAAGTGACTCGTGTGTCAAATTAACAGCTTGTATCTGGTTCAGACAGCTGCATCAGGTGTACTTTTAGGTGTCAATTAGTGAAAACATTAAATGTAGTGTAAGAACCAATTTAGATGATTCTAATTGTGGAATGGAAGTTACCTTTTTAGTTGGAGAAGTTATGTTTTATCAGTGACATAACAGTATGGAATTAGGATATATATTTTATGTGGGTTTGTTGAATGGAGAACTCAGGAAGAAACGGCACACTCCCCAAGAGAAAAGTATTTGACCAATGCATACTATGATACAGAAACTGCAAGCAACACTGAGAAGCATGGAAAGATGTATGCATGGAATGAGAGTCAGAAAAACGAATAAATGGATCTAAGAACAAACAACAGTGTGTGACGTCATAAAAAAATGTTAAATTGTGGCCAAGAAGAACAGACCAAAGACGGACAAAAGAGGCAATTGCATGGATCCCAAGAGATGAGAACAGACCCAGAAGATGGGAAGATGCTGGCATGACCTAGATAAGAGATGCTGGAAACAAGTGGAAATATCTTGGGGAAGCCTTCATCCAGCAGTAGATTGATAAAGGCTGATGATGATATAATATGTATTTTTATATATATACACCGATCAGCCATAACATTATGACCACTGACAGGTGAAGTGAATAACACTGATAATCTTGTTATCATGGCACCTGTCAGTGGGTGGGATATATTAGGCAGCAAGTGAACATTTTGTCCTCAAATTTGATGTGTTAGAAGCAGGAAAAATGGGCAAGCGTAAGGATCTGAGCGACTTTGACAAGGGTCAAATTGTGATGGCGAGACGACTGGGTCAGAGCATCTCCAAAACTGCAGCTCTTGTGGGGTGTTCCCGGTCTGCAGTGGTCAGTACCTATCAAAAGTGGTCCAAGGAAGGAAAAGCGGTGAACCGGCGACAGGGTCATGGGCGGCCAAGGCTCATTGATGCACGTGGGGAGCGAAGGCTGGCCCGTGTGGTCCGATCCAACAGACGAGCTACTGTAGCTCAAATTGCTGAAAAAGTGAATGCTGGTTCTGATAGAAAGGTGTCAGAACACACAGTGCATCGCAGTTTGTTGCGTATGGGGCTGCGTAGCCGCAGACCAGTCAGGTTGCCCATGCTGACCCCTGTCCACTGCCGAAAGCGCCTACAATGGGCACGTGAGCATCAGAACTGGACCACGGAGTAATGGAAGAAGGTGGCCTGGTCTGATGAATCACGAGTTCAAGGTGTTGACTTGGCCTCCAAATTCCCCAGATCTCAAT
The DNA here is from genome assembly GCF_036373705.1 of Amia ocellicauda. Lineage (NCBI taxonomy): Eukaryota > Metazoa > Chordata > Actinopteri > Amiiformes > Amiidae > Amia > Amia ocellicauda. Next base: position 18,202,152 of record NC_089866.1, on the reverse strand, counting down.
CCAATCGAGCATCTGTGGGATGTGCTGGACAAACAAGTGCGATCCATGGAGGCCCCACCTCACAACAGGACTTAAAGGATCTGCTGCTAACATCTTGGTGCCAGATACCACAGCACACCTTCAGAGGTCTAGTGGAGTCCATGCCTCGACGGGTCAGGGCTGTTTTGGCGGCAAAAGTGGGACACAATATTAGGCAGGTGGTCATAATGTTATGGCTGATCGGTGTATATCGGTCCATTCTCTCTATTTTGTGACGATTTTATTTTATGCAGCTCTACCCAGCATATCGGTGGAATCCTCTGTGTGTTGGAACGGCTGCTTCACACCTGACCCAAGCTGTCCCTGACCTTCCTGATAACTTTTCTGCACATATATATGTTATTTTCATAGAAAAGGTTTGCCGATGAAAACCGAAAGATTATTGCTGGTTCCCTGGCTTCCTGATTATAGCTATTGAGGATGAAGTACAGCTATGAACACAGGGAAGGGAAGCAGGCAAACACTGCACCAGAGCCAGTGTGTGGGGGGGAGCTCAACGCAGCATCTGCAGTCTCTCGAAGATAAAAGAAGGGCATGTTCCCTTGTGCCTTCAGTCTGTCACTCTGTATGAGTACTAAATTCATCATGACAATAAAAAGGGAGAGAGGAAGACAAAGTCCTTCGCAGCTTGCTGACTGTTTTGCTTTTTAGATAACTGAAACAAGTCTGAGCCACAAGAGCTTCAGAGATGCACGTGTGACGGCAGCTACTAGAGTGGGCTTGTTTTTTCTCCACCCACCCACAATTCGGTTATAATCAGGTGGGTCTTTAAGACACTCCTCAAGTGCTCCAGGATGGATTTGAAAATGTTAATCCTCGATATTGCCACACACTGGGATTAACTAATAATTTACAATTCCTGAAATTCAAGGACAAATGTTATTATCTTGGACTAAACTATAAGGGCCGTGTTTGTCTGCTATTGGTACAGTGAGTTCGGAGGAGAGGGCATTGTTTCGGTTATAACATGATAACACTTCGCAGTATCTATTCTTGGTGAGAGAAATCGTGTTTGACACAAAAATAGTGACACAAATAACAGTGACACCCGGAGTGGTTAGGTGGTGTGTCTCAAGGTCTTTTTTTTTTTTCCTGCCTGAAAAATGTGTGTTGATGTGAACTAATAGATTCAAGAAAAAGTTCATGACAATGTAAGTTAATGAATGCTTTATAAGGCGTGCAGGCAATTCCATTCTGATGACAGTGAGAAGTAAACAGTAGCGGACAGGCGGTCTTCAAAACCCAGAAATCCCTGTGAGAGCGTGTGTGCACAGATAAACTTTGTGTATGTGTGTCTAAATATATATAAAGTTAAAGGATGAGTGCCTTTGTTATGCTTTCAAGGGTAAGAGCATGCATTGAGAAATGTTACTTATTTTTCCGTAGAGCAGCCTCAAACAGACAAACAAACAAACAAAAAGAGGAATATTCTTACAGTGATAACTTTCAAGGTCTCCAGCAATGTCCCAAAATGAAATGAGTGGTCAAGCGTGGACAAGGTCATATCTGAAGTACCGTCCTGTGAAGCTGAGCTCTTGTTGCTCCACATATGGCAAAAAGTATGTGACGCCAAGAGACTGAAATACTCATGTAGCATCTGTTATAGTAAACAGTTATTTATTTCATTGCAATTTCATTGTCATATACACTCACCTAAAGGATTATTAGGAACACCTGTTCAATTTCTCATTAATGCAATTATCTAACCAACCAATCACATGGCAGTTGCTTCAATGCATTTAGGGGTGTGGTCCTGGTCAAGACAATCTCCTGAACTCCAAACTGAATGTCTGAATGGGAAAGAAAGGTGATTTAAGCAATTTTGAGCGTGGCATGGTTGTTGGTGCCAGACGGGCCGGTCTGAGTATTTCACAATCTGCTCAGTTACTGGGATTTTCACGGACAACCATTTCTAGGGTTTACAAAGAATGGTGTGAAAAGGGAAAAACATCCAGTATGCGGCAGTCCTGTGGGGGCGAAAATGCCTTGTTGATGCTAGAGGTCAGAGGAGAATGGGCCGACTGATTCAAGCTGATAGAAGAGCAAGTTTGACTGAAATAACCACTCATTACAACCGAGGTATGCAGCAAAGCATTTGTGAAGCCACAACACGTACAACCTTGAGGCGGATGGGCTACAACAGCAGAAGACCCCACCGGGTACCACTCATCTCCACTACAAATAGGAAAAAGAGGCTACAATTTGCACAAGCTCACCAAAATTGGACAGTTGAAGACTGGAAAAATGTTGCCTGGTCTGATGAGTCTCGATTTCTGTTGAGACATTCAGATGGTATAGTCAGAATTTGGCGTAAACAGAATGAGAACATGGATCCATCATGCCTTGTTACCACTGTGCAGGCTGGTGGTGGTGGTGTAATGGTGTGGGGGATGTTTTCTTGGCACACTTTAGGCCCCTTAGTGCCAATTGGGCATCGTTTAAATGCCACGGCCTACCTGAGCATTGTTTCTGACCATGTCCATCCCTTTATGACCACCATGTACCCATCCTCTGATGGCTACTTCAGCAGGATAATGCACCGTGTCACAAAGGTCGAATCATTTCAAATTGGTTTCTTGAACATGACAATGAGTTCACTGTACTAAACTGACCCCCACAGTCACCAGATCTCAACCCAATAGAGCATCTTTGGGATGTGGTGGAACGGGAGCTTCGTGCCCTGGATGTGCATCCCACAAATCTCCATCAACTGCAAGATGCTATCCTATCAATATGGGCCAACATTTGTAAAGAATGCTTTCAGCACCTTGTTGAATCAATGCCACGTAGAATTAAGGCAGTTCTGAAGGCGAAAGGGGGTCAAACACAGTATTAGTATGGTGTTCCTAATAATCCTTTAGGTGAGTGTATTTCCATGTATAATGTTATAGACTGATGAATTATAGCATAACAACAGGCTAATGAATCTGCAGGCAGGCCTGCCAATAGAGGGACACCAGCATCTGGGTGTATTAACTGTTCATGCATGGCTGTTGTGAACCGCTTTCTCAGTATAGAATAAAATCAGATTGTTTTTATTATTATTTCTATATATTTCTATAGTTTCAATACTTATTAATTATCATCTCCTTCACTAAAATTGAAATAAGAGCTTGAAATCGGTTAATAGTGGGTGCTGTTTTACACTGTGAGATACTTGTGATGAAAGTAAGGAGGGAATTGCTGCAGTGTTCAGTAGTCTCCCCGTTAATTCTGTAGGTTTGAATGAAAAAACGTTAGTGCCACCTAGTGGTAAGACACCAAAACCGAATTAACCTCCCAGACCTGGGGTGAAATAATGTTCTCACCTCCGTATTTACACAAGAAGAAGTGCGTGGGTTTCAGCAGCTGAATCATCATGTACAACACAGAGGTGTGTGGTCAGAAAACTGACAGTGGATTGACAGACCTGCCTGGTGGTCCGGAATCAATAAGAGAGGGGGGAAACAATCAAGGGAATGGCTTTCATAATTGTATTGATGAAACAGGATTTGGGAGTCACAGAGATGTGTGTCACTGCCTTGTCAAGGAATCTAGCCTGAAGCCCTGTGTTCCAGTGCAGTGTGTATCCAACATCGATATCACACTGAAGCAGATTGTATTTGTCATTATTATATTGTCATTTTATTGTATTCATTTTATTGCTATTCGTCCACATCTCAAATGTTGTTTTAAATGGCGCTGGCTTGTGTTTTGTTATCTGGATATCCCTTTGAAAGTCAGATCTTTCACTCTTGCTTAGTTAAAGGTTGAAGTTGAAGGCTTTTTTTCTTTAACCATCAAATCAAGAATCAAACAAAGGCTGATTTTTAATCTGATCTTCCTTAGAGGGTTGTGTGAATTAATGCAATGCAGCTAATAACGTAATGGGGTGCAAAGTTAGGAGGGTACATAACATGTAATAGGGTACAAATTTGGCAAGGCAATAACAAGTACAAGTCCTTTTAAGTTCAGATCATTTTCTTATACTCCTTCCTGTCATTCAGACAAAGAACATTGTGTTTTTGCTTCATTGTCGGTGGCTTTTTATCTATTGACTATTTTTATAGCTTTCTCCATCTGTGCCTTTGAAAAGTTACAATTTTTTTTTTCTTCTCCAAATAAAACATCATAATAGTTCAGGGTTTCTGCTTTAACTGCAGAAAGAAAAGAAATCAAACAAACAAACAAATAAAACATATGGCAGCGTTTCATTTTTGCAGGATATAACCCAATCCAATCCATTCAGTAAATCTTTCAGTTATATAAATAGTTCCCCATATTCATACAGCAGAGAAGTGTGGGAGGGTAGCTTTTGAAGTCACAAATTGACTCATTCACTTTTGTTTAATATTTAGCTTTAAGTAGGGTACACATCCAGGTTAGAATTCAAGGGTATACAATAATACAAGAATAAAATAATGTAAAATGTCCCTGAGAAGTAAAATATTGATTAAACCAATACAACCTGAGCTATTTAAATTTGTTTCTGCCCTAAAATAGCACCAGTATTGTCAGGTAGGTTAAAAGCATAGGAAAGCCTGCAAAACATCCCAGTTTCCATTAAGACCACACACTTTGGTTTATTGTTTTCTGTCTCTGGGAGAATTAACAACAATATTTCGAACAATACAAAATGTAATATCGGTTGCACTGGATTTGCAATGCTAACCAAAGCATATTTTCTAAAACAAAGAGAATTAATGTTTCTGCTTCTTCTATTAATGTATTTGTTCATATACAAATCCTGATTACATTTGTACAGTACACTAATGGAGGATAATGGGGGAAAAAAGCCAATTTCTCCAATGCCATGCTGCTTAGTTGTTCTCAATATAAACGTCATTAACTCCTATATCTTCAGTGCACACTACAGTTTCTGTTATACTGTTGCTCCTGTTCATTCAGCCCATAGTTCCTTGCTCTGTCCTGTGAAATATGCCCCTCTCCGCTTTAATGACACCTTTGCGGATTCCTTTTGGTAAAGCATGGAAATGGCAGTCCACTCTCTCTTCCCTGTGTACCCTCAGCTTTCAGGGTGCGGAGATGATTATGCCTTTTCTAGATGGCCCAGTTAATCATTTACTAACTGAAGGGGGGCAGGGGGCATCCGGGGAGTGTGAAGGTATAACATCAACAACCTGCAGGAAAGTAAGAACTATTTTATGGAAGAAAAAGAACATCTCCACTATCCTAATAATAATGAAAGCGTTTACTGTACTGCAAAAGCCGCTCTGTCATGATCATGTAAAAAAAGAGATCTGCTTACACCATTATTTATTGTAAGAACAGGAAGTGGCCCATTTACTGTTCTCCCTTGGAAACATTATCATCGGCTGTCATTGTGTTTTCTCTGACTGTCGTTTCTTTCCATTTCTTTCTCTTTATGCTTTTAACAGGACACAGGGCCCAGTGAAGTGGTCAGATAAAAGATAAATGCAACTTGTTGATGCACAATACACAGAGAATGAAGACTAAGCTGTGTGTGTGTTTGGGGGGGTAGAGGTACAGTCAAAGTAGAAATCTTTACAAATATATTTCTCCAGGTTGATTTCCTGAGCATTTTAAAACTCTCATCAGCTCCCCACCCCCCCCACCCCAAAACGCAGACACACACAATGCAGTTGACATCGGAAAAGGAAATACAATTAATTATTAATAATTCAGAGGGATGCATACAGTTTGTTCCTTATTAGAGCGCCTCTGTCACAATCCTTCAAGCTAATGACTGTTTTGCTGCCTCGTACAGTCCAATTGAATATGTATGGTATTGCTAGGAAACCCTGCATTGTTACAGTAGGCATGTCATAGATTGTCACAGTGTTGGAGCCATTAGAAGAGAAATGTTTAATGGGAAAAAATGCAACTTGACACTTTTGTAGAGAAAAAAAAATACAATTTAAGCATTTTTTGTGACTGAACATTTGAGAATATCACTCTCTGCGGTGCGATGAGCATCCCTAATGCCCCTCTGCCATCTGTTGTTTTTTTTTACTTAATTCGCAAATGTGTTTATTTATTAAAAGTTGTTTGATGTTTGCGTTTGGTAGCCTCGTGACATGGAGACAGGACATTTTCCGCTAACTTATGGCGGGGAAGGACATGTTTAAAACATATATGGATACAAGATAGCAGATGCCGTATTTTAGGCCTTTTAAAATGTAATTTATTATAGCTTTTACATTCCCACTTTTGCGATAATGAAGTGACACAAGTAAAGATCCTTAGTTCCACTGCTTGAAGAATCTAGCTCAACATTCAAAGATTTATTAAAGCTGTCTGTATTTTTTATTACATTAGAAAAATTAAGCATTGATTTATGACTCATCGTTTTCTTCTGTGCTGCTGCTGAATTAAACATCAAAACATTCTCAATGTCATAAGTAGGGGCCTCAGTTATGAATTCATAAGCTTCTTAAGGAAAGTTGAAATCTTTCCATTGACAATAGTGGTATTATTACTATGGTTTTCTACATGCTAAATTGTGTGGGAAAGACATTTCAAACATTCAAATCTTTATTAGTTTTACGTCTTTGCAACGTAAACCATTTAAAATGATTCAGACATTTTGACACTGTCAGAAATGCATCATTTAGGATGTCAGCATTCACCCAAAAGTAGTATGGTTTGGGAATGTGTACAGTTAATATCTTACAGCAGTGGTTTTCAAACCAGTCCTGCAGTACCCCCTGCTCTGCTGGTTTTTGTTCCAACCAAGGTCTTAATTGCTTAATTGAATCTTTAATTGAACTAACAAAGCAATATACAGTTAAATTAAGTAATTAAGACCTCGGTTGGAACAAAAACCAGCAGGACAGGGGGTACTCCAGGACCAATTTCAAAACCAGTCTTATAGGCTAATGGAAACGTACCACTATATCAATAACAGTTTTCCTAGAGAAAAGCATTCCAAATTACAGGTAGATGTAGTGAACACATTCTTGAAAATGTTCCTCGCTCTAGTGATGTCCAAGGAGTTACTTTTTTATTTTTTAATGAATATTGTAAAGCTGGCAAAATTCATACCGTATGAAAAAGCGACCTTTCGCAATATGTGGGCTGTCAACAAAACCCCCCAGCAATCTGATTTGCACGCAGTTCTGGTCTCTCCATTTAACTGGACTTATTTCCTACCTCCAGCAGCTGACACTTATATATACACACACTTATACTTCTGAAATTAAAGGCGAGCTCTAGTGGAATTGAAAGTGTTGTCGGCTTCCGTTTAAATCTAATCTCCAAGCGTTGGGTAGCATAACAAGTGTGAACAGGTTATACAAAAAAGCTCTCCTACCACCATGTCCAGAAGGGATTTCCCCCTTAACATATGTGCCATCAGATTGTTACATAATCCACTTAAACTACTACCTAGACATGTGATGACACCATGATTGGTTTCTCTCAATCATTCATTTTTTTCCCCCAAAAAAGAATATTCAGGAGTGAGTGGCTTTGAACTATATCTCGTTTGTACCTTCATTTGCATTAGTTGAAATGAAACGTTCTCGTTAGTGGTATCAAGACGCGTGATCTCTCAGTTCCTCCTGTTTGCAGTACAGACTGCAGATCACTGCACCGCCAGCCATGTTTAATCCCTTAAGGGGAAAATGTGATGTTTTCAATTTATTTTAATCCGGGAGAGAATTGACAAGACTAGAAACAACAAAGTGCACTGTTTAATGGTTTGATAAGATGATTGTTTGAAACTGATATCCAAAAGCAGAACCCAACTCTCTTCCTCAGGCAATGATTATCAAAAGTTTGCTTGGATGAAAGTATTAAAACTTTGCACAAATTCCGAGACATAAAAAATGTTGTTACAGATTTAGTTCATTGTTGTGTTGAATTTATGTAGTACATATCCACAGGTTTATTTCTGTTAAAATTGTTAGTCAATACATTCGCACATACATTCAAGACTCCAAAAATAAGCTAGAGGAAGCACAGACACAGAAAACGATTCACACATCACAGAAGTACGAGAATATCCTCACATGACCCAGCAGGATTACTGAAATGGGATCAATATCCTTTCACACACCTTTGAGGCAAGAAATGGGTAATTCCAGTTCAAATCTACACAGGGTGAGGAACATTATTGCCAAAGCAGACCGGGGTTCACTATTATCGTTTTTTCAACACTGAACAAATTTTACCTCCTTTCATAGAGGTCTGGGTCACCATGACCAAGTGTAACTCATTCAGAAGTTAACTGATGTCTTTTATAGATGGCATATCTTCAAAACGGTTTACCTTTTGCGTCTCCGGAAGTTTCTCTACCAATATGTTGTTAAATAAACCATCACTCACATCTTGAATTAAGGAGGAAATGCTTGAGAGTGCATTCAGTTACAAATAAAAGTACACCTACACAGACCTGCAGTGATCATAAATAACTGCCGAAACCTCCACCTTATAGATTAATTTCAAAAATACATTCTTGATCTTCCAAGAAAATCACTTTCTATATATCCACCAAAGAAAATGGCCTTGCAATAAAAGCGTCAAGTGTAAATCTGGACATTAGGCCAACTTCTTAGTCCATGAGAGTCATTTTCCTAACCACTGCGATTTCTCCATCCCCACACTGTGCCAAACGTTTAATTACACTCTGAAAGCGGGCCATTTGAGTTGTAAATGTTCTTCACTCAAACATTTAGATAACAGCTGCAAACAAAAGTCCATCCATATCATAACGGGGGGGAAAAACACTACAACAAAAAATGCAATTTAGTAAACTGGCATGGGGATGCGCTGCCAGGAATTGAATGCCAGTGGACTGTGATAGTGGCTTAAGAGAAATCTATTAAACATTACATCAAGTAACGTGTAATTAAATCATTTGTAACCTGGTGTTATGGTCTGATGGCAACAGTTTACATTTTTATGTTGATTAATGGCTGCAAATCGCAATTAATTCCCGTTCATTTTAAAGTACAAATGACTCTTGCTTTTCTGGCCTTTACCAGACAAGCTGTTTGAGGGCACCAACCTTGATTTTCTATGAAGTGTTCATTTGTGGTTGTTGTTTATTTGTCATATAGGATCTTTTTCTCTTAAATTCATTCCTGCGAGAATGTACGTGTTAATGTTCAATGTTAGATAAAAACAAATAAAAGTATAGGACCCCATTTAAAGGTATTAAAAAAGGATGCTATATTGTAGGGACTTGATATGCTACAGAAGTGTTAGTTCTTGTTTTCCTTTAAACCAAGTAACACAAATACCAATATACAGTTGTGATCAATTTAATGGTCGTTGGGAATACCATTAATGTGTGATAGAAATAGGACACAAAACACTGCATATCTAATGAAGTTAGTGCATCTTCTCAGTTTTGTTTATACTTGATCTACTGACCATGGCTAAGGATAAATTGCTCCATGTATTTCATAGAAATAGTTTTAATATCTGAGCAAAACAAGGCAAAAAAGCACACACAAAAGAAAATGGTACATGTTTTACCACACAAATATCACATCACATGCTTTAGAAACAGGAATTTTATGTTTTTCTTCCATCCAGGATTCAATGATAATTAGATTTTTGTGTGTCTGTTAATTTAAATTTAAAACAAATAGTATTTTATTAAGGATATTATTCAATAATTAAAATCCATTTCCAATGTGAGTTTGGTTAGAAGAGGGGGGGGAATAAAAACGTGACACGATTGTGCAGTCCAGTGTTGTGTAACAAACGGAGCTGTGCAGAAACGCCACTGCAGGGCTTTCACAGCTCGGGACGACCGGCGTCAGTCTTTTCTCGGGCCGTGCGCTCAGTATGCCGGCCTGTACATGATCTCTCCGCTCAGCAGTCTGCGCCGCAGCTCGTTCCACAGCAGGACTCGTTCCCTCTGGGAGCCCTGCATGATGCCCCGGTTCTCCTGAGCCCGTCTGGACAGGTACGGGATCACCTCGTTCACCGGGCCGTAGGGCACATACTTGTACACTGGATAACCGGCTTGGCCTGTTAGAGGGGAGCAAGGGAGACAATTTCACTTCTCCTGCAGCTTTCCCCCACACCGTCTTTTCAAAGCAATTGAATGAAAACATAACATAACCCCTTTCCTCGCAGGCCCTGAGCAGAGCAGAAGTACAAGCTGTGTTTTGAAGGTTAACTTTCATCTCCTTCATTTTTAAAGAACACCCTTCAACCCAGAGGGATACTAAAGCTGATGTCACCATTTACACAGGAAAGTATAGTTTAGGCATTTTAAGAAGAGCAGAACCGAAAAGCTCAATCTACTGGGGTCGGCTGCTATGTATTTTTGCACTCGGGTCAAATAGACACAGGTGCTCATTTATTTGGATCAAAACAGCGGTCGCGTGGTCGTAACTGCATTTGCACAAAGTATTATCATGCCACAGCAGCAGAGATAATGACTGTAAAGCTGTGAACACATCTCCCACGGGTTTCATACTTCTGATAACACGGTGCTCGGAGCAATACAGAGCAGCACGCATCCAAGGGGCGGCATCTGCTTGTTTAAACTTCACATGAACTTGTCAGATTGTTGCTGCAGATCTAGAACGTTCCCTCGAATAGGCGTTTACATTTTAAAGACGGCAAAACGCACTCTCTCCCCACTTCAGTCCCCCTCAAGTGTCCTCGGAGCGGTTCAGCACAGAGGAACAAAACGTATCGGCTAGAAAAAGAAAGCTTGGCTGTGTAACCGAGAGGCGCAGTGTGGGCAGCAGGAGGATGAGGTTTCTTTGAGGTCCTTACCGAGGGGAAAACTGATCTGATCGCACATCCCCAGCAGCTGGCCAAAATAAACCTTGTTTTCTGACGGGTGGATCCCCAGTTGGTTCATTCTGTTAAAAAATTCAACACAAATTGCCAGTGGATAAAAGAACGTGTCAATCGGATAGGAGGACAAAAAATAAAAACAATGAGTGGAACAAACACTAATATATTCTAATTAATGACAGCCCCCCCCACAACACCTTTAAAATATGAAACCAGAGCGACTGACGCTTCATTGATCATTTTTAATCTGCTATATCTTAAAGACTAGATGCAAGAGAGTTCAGGGTAAATTAATAACATTAGAAAGTGTCTTTTTATTAATATTAGACAAACTCCCCTAATTTCAGAAATTAAAATAATGCTAGAGATTAAAGGCAGGAGAACAAATGAATGAATCCAATTTGCTTTTTTAAATCACGTTCCCTGTTTGAGTCTGTACTTTGTGCTTCTATCGATATCATGACACACGTCTCTCTCTGAACTATGATCTCAGCAGGAAACTTCAATTAAACTACTGTAAAATAATGAGTTTCCCCTTCAGGTTCCTCTGAATTAAAAGAGAATATTGTGTCTTTACCTGTGTAGTGTAAACTTGACTGTCTTCTCGTTATGCGACGCCACCATCACATTGGCCCTTCGGTTGTGTTTAATCTCCTCCAAGACATAGTCCAAACACCTAACGGCATTAAAGAGAGGATTCTTGATCACGCAAACCTGATGCATTAAAAATACAAACCCACAAAGACCCAAACAGCTAAACAAATGTCCAATCATGAACCCTCCTTACTTGTGATACATCTCATTGGTCGCCTCATACGTGGGGTTGACCGGGTCCTCGTAGCCTATCTCTTCTGCTCTGGTCCTCTCTTGCTGCATATAGGCCCCGCGAACCAGCTTGGCACCGAAGTACCAGTCCTCCCGGCGAGAGAGCTCCACGTCCACCGAGACGTTGTCGTAGGCTTCCTGCAGGGGGCAGAGCCAAGTAAGGGCACGGTAGCTTTAGCATGTCTAAGCACACGCATCGAATTGTTCTAGATCAACGAATGCCAGTTTAGTCTGGAGTCTGTCGCTATATGACCCGAACTGCCCTGAAAGAGGATTTCTGCTGGGAGGAAATCATATCAGCATTTCAGGCCCTGCTGTACAGCTGGATTTGCATACATTTACATATATTCCTTCCCACGGCTCACCTTGAGATAACACTGGTAGGTGTTGAAGATGATGGGCTTCTCTTTGTTAAATATCCGCTGCATCTCCAGAGTCAGTCTGCTGATGGCCGGCTGGAAGTAGGTCTGTTCCGCATCCACCATCAACCGGACGCCGTGCTTCATTGCATGCTGCGCCACATGAAACATCGTGGGAAGTTAGATCAGTCCGTGCATCCGCGTGCCGGTTCGGCATCACGACAGCTCCGCCACTACCTCCCGTCCTGGGGGTCTCGGACAAAAGTACGCCCAAGCATCACACTGACAGGAGTCTGGACACCACAGTGTGTCCTCTGGAAAAGCAGGAACGTTGTGCAGTTCCCACGAAACCGTCTAACCGGTTTAATCTCCCTTCCCTGGTGACAGTATGGCTTTGCAAATACAAGTGCAGGGCATGAAAATATACAACCCAAGAACATTTAATCCCTTTATTTGCCTGGCTCACCCTGGCTATAGACATTTGCTAATAAATAATAATAATAAATGACAGTAAGGCAAAGAATACCTGTTAGTCTCAGACATATCAATCATGGTGTTGCTGTGCCTTTATTACCCAGAATCCTCTCTCACCTTGGCCAGGGTGTCCATCCTCTGCAGCATCCTCTTCATCTGTCTCTCCTCCTCCTCCGTGAACTTGTTTAACAGTGGCTCCAGCTGCCCCGTCTGAGGTGTGAGAAACCAGATTTGAGCTCAGACTGCTCTCCGCCCTCCGCTTTGGCATGAGATTTAAAATAAACATAAGCCATAATATAATGCAATTGATTTAGGATGGATTCTAAATGAGCACCTATTTGTTTCAGAGGAGAAAGCAATCCAAAGCCTGGCCACGGAGACGTTATTTCATACCTTGTAAAAGCGTGAGTGACATTTTTCACAATTTCAACTTTATATTTATAGCCGGTACAATATTCATTAACATTCCCTTAATAAATCACTGACATCACCTCAAGGTTTGGAACCACAAGCAAATTGGAGATCTTTGTCCGGTCATCAATCAGGTTGTTCCAGTCCAACAGGTCTACCGTGCTGCAGGGGATATAACGAGACAGTTGCTGAGGGGAGGGCGTTATCTGCAGTTTAGTCTTGCCCAGACACCCATATTCTACCGCTTCTGAAGTGTAGCGATGAAATTATATTTTGTATCATGCAAGGGCAATGCTAGATGTATTCAGGACTTAATGATCTGATAAGGAAAGCAGTGAGTTGGGAAAAGAACAGTTCAGACCGTGAGATTAAAGGCATGCAGTCACTATGAGTGATTTAAAAAAGATTTATTTTATTGTTTACAGATAAAATGCTTTATCAGTTTGAATAAACACTTTACCCAGATAATCCCAGGTTTTCTCCAGTAAACCAGTTCTGAGTGTCATCTTTAGCTACAACGCCCAGCTTCGTTAGAGTTTCCTATTAGGAATGAGAAGAACTTTGGTACAATAATTGTTTAACTTGATATCCAGAATAAAGGCTCAATTTTAACAGTTCCCTTACGTGTCCACAAGCTCACAGATCCATCTCATTATTTGGGTATGAGTCAAGCATGCAAAGTGAATGCGTTTCTTTTCTTTGAAGCCCAGGCTTTTATAATATGTATATATGTGTATATATATATATCATTTTATTTCAAACGGAAAGTCACTTTGGTTTCCTCTAGAAAGAGCCATTTTATGTTAAGAAAAATCCTTTGGCACATGCCATATGTCCAGATATTAAGATAAGAATTACTCGTAGTATAAAATGAATTGGGGAGGGAGGGATCTGTTAATAGTATAGAGTTCAGTATATTTTGGTTTTACAGTCAAATCACCAGTCAGATGTACATCACATGCATATAAACACAGAAAAACTAAGAAACATCTGCAAATATCCACCTATACAAACAATAGTTTTTGCCCGTCTTTGGGTGGAGTCATTTTTAGAAGCCAAATTCATTTCTTGCTGGGTGGCTTCCATTGAAAAACACATTCCTTCAGCAGTGTAAGTCTTAAAAACAAGCCTTGAAATGTGTAGTGATGAGCCCTCGTTGACTTCAACAATGATACCACTAAACCGCAATTAGCAACTATTAAACTGCAAAAGCAAAATAATACCTGCAGCTGCTTCAGCTCCAATTTGACATCTAAAGCTGCCAGGCCAGCTTTGCCTTGTTCTGCCGCCAGGAGATGGAAGAAGCGCTTCCACTTCACCAACACTTCAGAAAACTGAAGCTGCAACAAAAACAAAAAACAGAATTAAAAAATGGTCATCCTACCGTATATAGTTTGAATTAACACAGTCTAGCCATTAATGCTAGGTCATGCCCTGTGGTCAAAGCCTTTTTGCCACCTCAGACCTTATTACTTAGTCTCTCGCACTACTCACCAAGAACTGTGGCCTTCCTAGGGCTGTCATCTTGATAGCAGAGAAGCCATCGTCAGAACTTCCACCTGAGTGAATAAAGCCATACAGAGCATGCTTCAGAAATAAACAAAACAAGCAAGACCAAGAATACAGCACAATGCAATTATAGCTTCATAGTTCCAAGGGCATTCATGACCTTAGAAAATACCAGAAAGACCATATATTAGGCTGAATGAAGAGACTGCACGACCCTCACCTGAGGCTTGGATGCACTTCAGAAAGGTCTCCATGTGGTGGTCACATTTGGCCTCGTCGGCATAGAAATAGGTGCGGGCGCTGATGACCCCACCGCGACGGTCGCCGAACTGACGATGTGCTTTGTATTTCTTCTCTCGGTGGTCCACACCTGCAAGTCAAATCGGAGAACCTTTAGGACTCTGAAGCGTGGGCCTGGGGCAGCGTCTTTCAGTAACGCAGACCCCAACCCAGCCAAGGAGCAGCTGCCATTTAGCATCGATAGAATCTGAAACTGGCCGAACGGAGCACGGAAATAATGTACAATCTCAGTCCCTCACTGTCCCCGACTTGCTTTACCCCGACTCAAAGTAATAATATGCTCCTGATATCTGATTGAAAGTTAAGAGGTGCTCAGTTGGGGTTCCGATCAGATTAAACTACAGGAAGCTGCTCCTTGGCCAGAATGAAAAAAGTTAAAACCACCAGTGAATTCAGCGTGCCGGTAACACCTCTGTAAACTTGTAAATATCCACATTTACAAATTACATACTTAAAATTGGAGGGCCAACATAAGTAATATAAATATACATTTCCTTCATTTACAATGACCTATATCTATTATTGCTATTAAACACCATTATTTGTCTTTACAGTGAGGGAAAAAAGTATTTGATCCCCTGCTGATTTTGTATGTTTGCCCACTGACAAACAAATGATCAGTCTATAATTTTAATGGTAGGTGTATTTTAACAGTGAGAGACAGAATAACAACAAAAAAATCCAGAAAAACACATTTCAAAAAAGTTATACATTGATTTGCATGTTAATGAGGGAAATAAGTATTTGACCCCTTCGACTTAGTACTTGGTGGCAAAACCCTTGTTGGCAATCACAGAGGTCAGACGTTTCTTGTAGTTGGCCACCAGGTTTGCACACATCTCAGGAGGGATTTTGTCCAACTCCTCTTTGCAGATCCTCTCCAAGTCATTAAGGTTTTGAGGCTGGCGTTTGGCAACTCGAACCTTCAGCTCCCTCCACAGATTTTCTATGGGATTAAGGTCTGGAGACTGGCTAGGCCACTCCAGGACCTTAATGTGCTTCTTCTTGAGCCACTCCTTTGTTGCCTTGGCTGTGTGTTTTGGGTCATTGTCATGCTGGAATACCCATCCACGACCCATTTTCAATGCCCTGGCTGAGGGAAGGAGGTTCTCACCTAAGATTTGATGGTACATGGCCCCGTCCATCGTCCCTTTGATGCGGTGCAGTTGTCCTGTCCCCTTAGCAGAGAAACACCCCCAAAGCATAATGTTTCCACCTCCATGTTTGACGGTGGGGATGGTGTTCTTGGGGTCATTCCTCCTCCTCCAAACACGGCGAGTTGAGTTGATGCCAAAGAGCTTGATTTTGGTCTCATCTGACCACAACACTTTCACCCAGTTCTCCTCTGAATCATTCAGATGTTCATTGGCAAACTTCAGACGGGCCTGTACATGTGCTTTCTTGAGCAGGGGGACCTTGCGGGCGCTGCAGGATTTCAGTCCTTCACGGCGTAGTGTGTTACCAATTGTTTTCTTGGTGACTATGGTCCCAGCTGCCTTGAGATCATTAACATGATCCTCCCGTGTAGTTCTGGGCTGATTCCTTACCGTTCTCATGATCATTGATCTCACTCCACGAGGTGAGATCTTGCATGGAGCCCCAGACCGAGGGAGACTGACACTTATTTTGTGTTTCTTCCATTTGCGAATAATCGCACCAACTGTTGTCACCTTCTCACCAAGCTGCTTGGCGATGGTCTTGTAGCCCATTCCAGCCTTGTGTAGGTCTACAATCTTGTCCCTGACATCCTTGGACAGCTCTTTGGTCTTGGCCATGGTGGAGAGTTTGGAATCTGATTGATTGATTGATTGCTTCTGTAGACTAGAAGCTCTCCCTTTAAGAGAGTGCTCTTAATCTCAGCTCGTTACCTGTATAAAAGACACCTGGGAGCCAGAAATCTTGCTGATTGATAGGGGATCAAATACTTATTTCCCTCATTAACATGCAAATCAATGTATAACTTTTTTGAAATGCGTCTTTCTGGATTTTTTTGCTGTTATTCTGTCTCTCACTGTTAAAATACACCTACCATTAAAATTATAGACTGATCATTTCTTTGTCAGTGGGCAAACGTACAAAATCAGCAGGGGATCAAATACTTTATTCCCTCACTGTACATACATTGGAGAAGAAAGAGAGAACCTGTAAATACAAGTATTTGTAAATCCATAAAAACAGTCACCCCACCAAGTCTTCACACCTGCAGGAAAACCGACCGGTTTAATTTGGCACTGATTTCCAGAATGGTTCCATGTTTCTGAAGATGTAAAAATACAAAATAAGCGGAGAATCTTTTGTTGCAGGTTACTTATATACACCAGATTAGTTGGAAACATGAGAATGAATTTGATAATAGACTGTAAATTGGACATACAGTATATATGGAAACCAGTGCCATTATTAAATACAGAAAAATGCAAAGAAAGATAAAAAGCAGAGCATATCCAGAACCAACAGGCACTGTGAGTTTAATACCAGCAATCCAAGCAGAAACCTTTTCAGAGCCTTATGAGTTATACAATCAATTCAAACATTACTGTTCATAAAATGATTAGCATTACAGTTGTGCGTCTGGCTTCTGTCAAACGCTGTCACCTCCCCTGCAACACAGAAAAACAAGTTAAGACCTGATTAAGAGCACATGCACAATCACACATGCATTCCAACATGGCACAGAAACGGTACATACCATGACTTTCTTTTTCAGCTTCAGACACACATGCCCTAAACGGAAAATGGAAGATCAGTCAGTCGATAAATAAATCTGTCAAACGGAGTAATACAATATAATTTAATGTTAAGGAACTACTTCAAAAAGTCAATTTAAGAACTACCAAGTACAGTCAATAGTGGTATCAATCAAATGTGATCGGGTTTCCATAATGGAGCAAGTTATAGTGGTATGAATGAGTGTGGGAAAACGCTTTAGAAATCGCACTGTGTAAAATGTGTAGCACCAAAAATAAAAAATAAACCTGTCATGCATTAAAACTTCTGTGCATTACTTCAGGGTCAGCAAATCTTAAAATAAACATCTCAGTCAGAACGGTTTGATGAAAAAGCTTTAAACATCTGACTCTCAGCAATTGAAACTGCCCTCAACACCTGCCAGTGATGTGACTTTGCTCAAAGGCCAGCCAAACATTAGACGACCTGCTATGCAGAGTCACGCTCTTTTCGGATTTAGATTTCAAAGGCTCCCCACCCCCACAAAAATCATCAGCTTATCAGTTTAGATGTTCACAGTTCAGCGGAGAAACTATTCTCAAAAATGGCACCTTAAAAAAAAACATGCAGCGTCCACAAGCACTCATGGCTCTGGGAAATCAGCACAAATCCGGCAATACGTATCCCAGCTGAGAATGTGCTGATATGGTTCATTGAATAACATCGGGGAGGCAAACCAGAACAAACTGGAGAGGTCTGGCCACATGAGCAATCCCACCCGGGAAGGAATTTAAAACCATGCAGAGATGGCACTGCAACAGAAACGCCACTGTTAAGGGTCAGACCGAACCTACAGTGAACTCTAAATCATTTCTGTGCATCGGGAGACTTAAACACACCTTGGAGAAAAATGCATCCTGTACGAGCTGCCATCTTCCCTCGGAGAGATACTGTAGCGAAGTATCAAAGAGGGGTCGGCACATTCCTTTTGCTTCTCATCTTCTATTCTCATGATTGTGTGCAGGTTTTTTTCCCCAGAATGCATCATTAAAACAATAACTTATATAAATAGTGTGTGAATGCATATTTCTCCAAAGAGGACTTTTTTTCGATGTGTATCAAAGCAGCCGTTTGTGCCCTTTCCCAGACTGAGTCACACCAGACAAATGTACCTTACTGAACAAGCACAATCACTGCTGCCACAGAGATAAGGGGGCACACTGCACACTGCACAATCTTGCACACTGTTTATCTTTCTCAATATGACCGTTGGTTATGAAATCTCAAACCAATAAATGGATTTGCTACATCCCATACAGCTACGCACAGAGCTGTGGATATTCATACACTGTGGAATATGGACTCGTTATCCATTTACTGTGTAAACTTGAATCGCGTCTTTCCATCTCACACTTGTCACTCTGTAACCGCACAGTGTCAATGATTTCAAGAGCCTGGAACAATACGGCTCCAGATTGTGTAACATCTCAATCTCAAAACCGCAACTTTCCAGCCGAGATCATTACAGATATTTGGTTTCCTCACCTTGAACCCCTGAATCTTTTAGATTAGCTGTGACCAGTGCTATCAGAGTCGATACACGTTACAAAGCAAGGTTGTGTTATGGAATAAAACGGGTACGACAACTAAAATGGCACATGCAAAGATCCAAGGATGCCTGTCAGTGGCTGCTCTGAGATGAATGTTTCTTGTTTCACAAACACTTTCATTTTCCTCTGAGAGTTTCAGTTACAAACTCTCTGAAAAGATAAACTCAGTCTATTGTTCCATTGTTCTAAAATATGGGCAGAAACCTCTCTTTTTCTTTCCAATTCCTTTCATTCCTTTCAGGATCCCAAACAACTGAAGAGCCAATGAACATTTCAACCCAGAACACATTGTAAAGCTGTTTGTGCATTTGTTTTTTTAAACCAGTTCTTCGTCAGGGTTTTATTCGAGGACAGGCTGGTTAGTTGAAAGAACGGTAATCCTGCATGGCTTTTCTTTGCCTGCCCCAACATGTGAATCATTTAGGTGGAGAAAAACAAGCAAGGGCAATTTATTATATAATTGCACTTTGAGAGCAAGTGAAGATTCAGTCAGAATCTTAAACAGAGGCTCTTCAGAGGAAACCGTACACTTCAGCCTGGACACCATTTATCGTTGCTGGGGTCTGCATTCAGTCACCTCATTGTGTTTGCACGCCCTGTAACTCTACCGCTTAGCAAACTTTTCCAAAACACGTTGCATAACACAGTGTCTTTCCTCATGACTAGCTATTTCAATCCGTCTCCCCCCAAGCTACCGATGACCCGGCTTACTGCAAAGAAACTGTATACAGCAGACACCTTCACAGAGAGCCAATCACACACAAGAGGGCCTGGCCAGATCGACCAATAGGAGCCGGACAGAGTTATTTGCCCATGTGAGCAGCTTGTAAATGGATGCTTGCTTTCCAGCTGTTACGCAGTTGAACACAGATCTGCATTGTGATATGGGGAAACACGAACACAGAATTGAATCCAGAGCGTGTGGAACTCAGCCATACCCTGAAATTCACTTTTGACAAACAGACATGATGTACAAAATACACACAATGTTTTGGTTATCGGTAGCCCCTCGTTTTGTTTTCTCCTCCTTTAAAACAAGCTGATATCAAGTCTAACATGTTGTAAGCTAGACAGATTTCTGTATGCAAGTACTGCCTGTTCTTGGGGCATTGTGTTTAAAAGCTACAACCTTCCCTTATAGTTCATACATTGTAGACTTTCAAATTTGAAGAGGGCTATGCAGTGCATGTATGTATAGGGTTGGTGACTAAGATACCTGAGCACCAGTAATAACTAATGTTGCCAATGCCAATTTAGTGTGCAATCTCAAATCTTACTCCATCTCCTTTTTCTCAGCCTCCTCCTGGGTCAGGTCTTCCTCCACACTGTAGTCCAGGACTGAGCCCACCCCAAACGCCCGGTTCCTCCGGATGAGAGGCTTGATGCTCTCTTGGTCTTCTCCGGCCACAAACTGACCGTAAAACGTCATCTTCATCAGCTGCTCGAAAATCTTCTTCCCCAGGAACTTCTTGCTCAGAGTCATCAGCTACAACACAGCAGAGACATTTGCTACAGATGTAGTGCCAGGGAAGGTGTATAATTTAAGACTGGGATTTGGGATGCACTAGAAAAGTCCATTCATCATATATACTTCTCTAGAAGCTCTTGGGTATCTTAAAGTGGTTCAGTGCCTGCTTCTGGGCAATTTTCCACTAGTGCTGTAGCTGCGGCATTTAAATTCACTTTACGGCTTAGTGGTCCCCGGAATAAAGGGTTTTATTTCACTGACAAGTGTTAAATCCAACACACCCCGTTTCTGGCTTTGAGAGAAGAGTGACGTGAATCTTGTTTTCATGGGAAAGCTCAATTCTCCATGTCCGACTCATTCACCCCCCTCTCTCTCCCTCTCCCTCTCCCACACACACAATGTCAAAGTGTACAGCCAAGTTTAACAAATAATGCACAGGAAAGTACATCATGGTTGTTAAACTTGGCTGTTTTGTTTCATCTGCTGCCGTGCCAGCCTACCCATGGTCACTTGATAATACGGGTTTGTTATAAGACGACAAACTGTAGCCTAACTTCGAACAGTGGCAGAAGGGTCTGAGAAAACTGAACAAAGAACAAAACAACATGCCAAACGCACACAATAAACCATATCTGCATCTTACAAGATCTATCGCAGGAGGTTTACAACTGAGCAGGCGTCAAACTATCCTGAAAGGTAGTTCCCAAATAAATAAAATAAAATGCAATTGAATTATGTGGTTAAATCACTCTGATTTGGTTGTATAACCTTACAGAATTAGCATACAGTACATACACTGCAATAAACTTTAGTAGACCTACACTTGAATACACTTCTATTTGCATTTGCATAAGTGTCCTTCTTTGAAAGAGTGTTTCATACTCTTCTTTTAACCCTTTCATTGCATACAGGGAAAGTCACGTCATTCCGTTTGTCTAACACGTGTAGAAAGTGATGCTAGATCTATACACTATTAGACACTAAAATAAAGAGAAAAGCTTTCCAAGCTGTGCATCCTTCCGTGAGGGTTCATTCAGATCAAGCTGCTACACGTACCTCCTTGTTCTTGTCAACCAGGAAGTCGTAAGTGCACAGTTTGAACACCAGCAAGCTCCTCAGCAGCTCCAGGCTGTCTTTGCTCTTATACGCCTCCTTGGTGTTTTCAAACTCGATGGAGACCTTGCTCTTGGGCCGGGGCGGGCCGCGGTGCTGCACCTGACGGATGTGCTCCCCCGCCGGCGCCTCCGTCTTCCTCGCCACGCCACGGGTGGGGTCGCTGCCATCCTCGCCGTCCGGGCTCGGCTGGCTCTGGGTGGAGGGGACTGTGGACCGGAGTCTCGCCGAGATCGCTGCCCTGGTGGCGCAGAGGTCTGACCCGGTCCTGGCAAAGGCTGGCACAAGTTTGGTGGAAGACATGGCGCTAGAGCGGCCCGGGACTCGGGTGGATAGTTGCGGCTGATGCTCAATCACTAAGTGCGCCTCAGGTGCGCGTCATCAAGTACTTTGACAGGAGGACACGCCCCCAATACGATACACCACAGACACGCCTTGTGGGAAATGCGTTCCCCTGATTGGCCCACAGCTGTCATGACGTGTGAATAAATGTAAATATTAATGAGGGACGGCAGGATCGCTGCTGGCGTGTGCGCTGCTTGGCTAGACACGTGTGTATTATGTGTATGTTTCACAATCACATTTAAACATAATTAAAGAGCATTTCATATTCAGATATTTCATATGCACGGTGTATTAACTGTTGATGGTGTAAAGAATACAACGTTAGGGTGAATATTACACACATACAATTAATGTGCTTTAAATACACTTAATAAGACTTGATTAATAACCTGTTTTGAGTATTGTTACTATTATTTAAAATGCGCAAATACACGAAATGACGGAGCTAGCACTATCAGTTCCTATTGATATCTTCCTGTAATTATTATACTGCCTGTAATAATAGATTATTGTTATGTAGTCTTTTTTGGTGTGGCTGACTTTAAGAAACTTGTCTACTTAGTATTGAAGTATACAACAATTTTAAAAGAAGCTTCTGTGTCTCAGCATTTCTCAGCATACAGGTACTTTACTAGTCTGACCCAACTATTGATGTTTATTTATGTATTAGTTTCTTTGTTTCATTTACTAACAAATGGATATGTATGCCATTACACAGCAGTAGACTGCTTTAACACTGTATCACCACCAAGGGGAGACCTTGTTACAGTGTTTGTGTCTTTTATATGCACAAGTATTCTGATAGTCCTTCCTTCTTATTATCAGTAAAGTAACGGAATGGGACATTTAGTTCCCTTATATATCCTCTAGATACGCATGAGTGTCTTTATTGCCTCCGTTTATCCAATATCTGCCATACAATATTATGATCCATTAGAAAACTTCTGAATGGGAAATATATGTTTTCTTAATTGCTCAGAAATGCTCATATAATGTATTGCTAACTCGGTGGTTTTGATATGTTTATGTTTTTTGTGGTGATTGTGTTAGAATACAATTCGAATTCATGCAGATGTGTTTGTGACGCATATTTGGAAAGTAACATCACAGATCTGAGACCTAGCTCAGGCAGGGGACGTGTGAACAGATAGTAAGAGAGTACTGAGGATGGCATTAAGGATTGCGTGCATCCTCCACAGGAAACTATTTAAGCAATCCCCGTGTCCTTGATTGGGGAACTGTACTCTTGGACTGCTCTTTGATAGCCAGGCTTCTGTGAGGCAACTGGAGCAAGGAGCTGTGGAGGCAGACGGTCTAATTCCCCAAAGCCTGGGCCAAGGAATAGGGTAACAAATCAGGAATTTCCTTCTGCCACTCCTGCAAGAGCAAGCAAAAAAAAAAAAAAAACTATGAAGCTGCCTAACTTCAAAACTCCCATTTCCGCCCATAAAAAAAGGCAGATTTGTGTCGCTCGCCTAGCTTGGGATGCGGTTAAAAACTTTCTTTTTTCTGTTCCTTTTTCTTCTCTTTTCCTTTTCTGCTTTTAAAAGCCACTGCATGCCAGAAGGGAAGGGTGGCTGCAAGTCCCCTGTCCACCTCGCAAGAATACATGTCACTTGAGGCTCCTGGACCATCTTGAAAACATTTGCAGGAGATTGGAAATGGGGTGGCATTTGTGTTAATGCATTTTCTGCATGCGGTAAATCATGGGGAATTTCACATAGAGCCCTGGACATTGGTTTCACACCGTCTGCAGCAGCCAGCCAGAGGGATTTGTCAAGTTTGGGATTTGTGACGGCTCTGTCTGTCTGTCTCCGGGTTTGGGCTGCTGACGCTCCTCTGCTTCTTCAACCGCAGGGAGACGTGGATGGTGTCTGCTCCTGCTGGTCCGGGAAACCTGGATTACTTTCGCCGTCGGGTCACTTTAATCCTACCTTTCACACACAGGAGAAAAGCAGAAATACAGACACAGCAGCGCAAACACAGAGATTATACTTAAAGTAAGTGAAACTCCCCCGTTTCGGAAAGGGAGGCATGCCCGAGCAAAGGAGTGTGTGGAAGGATGCTGTCTCTTGGAAA
Organism: Amia ocellicauda; assembly: GCF_036373705.1. Lineage (NCBI taxonomy): Eukaryota > Metazoa > Chordata > Actinopteri > Amiiformes > Amiidae > Amia > Amia ocellicauda. The sequence goes on along the minus strand of NC_089866.1, from coordinate 18,178,225 downwards.
ATGGAAATGAAGAACATCGGGGTAGTTGCCGTGGTTCTGGTTTTATTCTTTTGTGGGAGTTTCGGCCAAGAACTTAACCCAAAAGGCCGGAATGTGTGCAAAGGATCGCGGTGAGTAACTTTTAATTTCTAATCTGCCTCTTTTGCACTTTACAATGCTTCCCTGTCGCTCTGTAATACTGGGAATGTGCTACAATCCCTGTCCAATTAACCAACATGTATAAATATTTTTCTATTCACAAAACTATTGCAATTGTAAAATGTGAAAGTGATTCTAGTGCTAGCAGAATAGCATATTTCACTGGGTTGGAGTGTGTAACAGAGCCTTGCACTTTTTCTTTTCAAATTATAAACTAGAAAAAAAAAACAATATTTATGTTAATTCTTCATTGTGTTTGTGATGGAGTTAAATATAACGGTCAACCCATTTGGTCCAGGCATCCAGATGCGCACAACTGGAATTGTCCAGACTGACGTTTCCAACGCCTTCCACACGGGGGAGCTTTAATCGACATTTATACGCAGTACAGCAATTAAAGACAAATGGAGCCATTCTTACAAAAGTAACAATTCATGCGTTATATTAAATATACTTTATATTTTGTACATTTACATTGTTATCAATGGTAGAGGTGGTAGCTTATGCAATCCAACATAGTTTTTACAATGTGTTGTTGACTTTACATACTGAATTATAACCAGTTTTGTGGCTGTTGTACAATGAAG